>NC_072000.2:110730515-111067563 GCF_028885655.2 Pongo abelii
GCACCGTGGGCAGCCGGGCGTTTCTCTCCCGCCAGTCTGAAGCCCCATCTCCCACCTCTTCCGGGCGACGGCATTCTGCGTGGAGGCCGCCTTCAGCTTGTGGTTCCCAGACTGCAGGTGCGTGTCCGCTGCAGCGGCGTGAGAGGCCTTTCCATCGTCCGTCCCGTTGACACGGGATGCCAGAGTAGAAGAATCCATGCCCGGATTCTCGGGAATGATTACTCGAGGGCTCCATTTTCTTCTCGGTCTTGTCTTTGGCTATATTGGCCGCTTCTTCCACCTCCTGGAATTTCTCTGCAAACATTGTCAACTGCTGCTCAGAGGAAAACCCCAAACCAAACACCGTGTTGGCTCTGCTGTCGGCCCACTGCCCAGACGCCTGTGACGTGTTGGTGAAGGTCATATTCGGTGTGATTGTGCTGTTTATGGTCACCTTGGCTCCGTCCACACTGAAGATCTGATAGTTCTTCCTTGTGACATGATAGACGCAGGAAACGGTGACCTTCTGTTGCTCGCAGGCATCCAGTTCTTGGTGTTGGGGACAATATGGAAGACATGCGTTGAGTACATGTTAAAATCTATCTTGAAACAAGAGTTTGGAGGAGATGGTAACTCTATAGGTTGCCCTGGGACGTATCGGCTGCTAAAATTTGGTGCCTTTCTTTGTTAGCTCTTGTCCACCAAAGATTAAGGGCTGTGATACACACATATATTAATCTTTGAAAAAAATTGCAAGGAAATAGTTAATAAGACGATTATGTCACAACATACTGCCATGTTCCGCTGAAAAGAACAATCACACAGAGACACAGGGACATGCAGGGATGAAGGGGAAGCTGGAAAATATTATCCATATGAATGCATATTCAATTTAAGGGATTATCCTATAAAAAAAGTAAATTAAACATTTGTTCAAAACTAACAGCTGCTGATATAAAATGGGAGCATTCCTCTTGAAATCCTGCACAAGACAAGGATGCCCACTCTCAGCACTTCTATTAAACATAGCGTTGGAAGTTCTGGCCAGGGGAATACGGCACCAAAAGGAATAAAGTGTACTGAAATAGTAGGAGAGAAAGTCAGACTATTTTTACTTTCAGACGACATGATTCTGTATCTAGAAAACCCCATTGTCTCATCCCAAAAGCTTAAGCTGCTAAGAAACTTCAGCAAAGTCTCAGGATACAAAATCAATGTGCAAAAATCACTAGCATTTCTATACACCAACAACAGGCAAGCAGAGAGCCAAATAACAAATATATTCCCGTTCACAACTGCCACAAAAACAATAAAATACCTAGGAATACAGCTAACAAGGAAAGTGAAGTTTCTCTACATGGAGAACTACAAACCACTGCCCGAAGAAATCAGAGATGACACAAACAAATGGAGGAACATTCCATGCTCATCTATAGGAAGAATCAATATGGTAAATATGATCATACTTTCCAAAGCAATTAATAGATTCAATGCTATTCCCGTTAAACTAACATTGATGTTCTTCACAGAACTAGAAAACAACTATTTTAAAATTCACATTGAACCAAAAGATAGCCCGAATAGCCAAGGTAATCCTAACCGAAAAGAAAAATTCCGGAGGCATCACACTACCCGTCTTCAACCTATACTAACGGGCTACAATAACCAAAACAGCATGATACTGGTACAAGAACAGACACATTGACCAAAAGAACAGAACAGAGAGCCCAGAAATAAAACCGCACACCTACAATTATCTTTGACTAACCTTACAAGAACAAAAAAACAGGACAAAATTCCTTATTCAATAAATGGTGCTGGAAGAACTGGCTAGCCATATGCATAAAAGGGAAACTTGACCCTGTTTTTACACCATATACAAAAATCAACTCAAGATGAATTAAAGACTTAAATGTAAAACTCAAAATTATAAAAACTCGAGAAGAAAGCCTAGGCAATAGCATGCAGGACATACACATGAGCAAGGACTTTAGGACAGAGATGAATAAAGCAATTGTAAGTTAAGCAAAAATTTACAAATAAGATTTAATTAAACTAAAGAACTTCTGCACAGCCAAACAAACTATCAAGAGAGTAAACAGAAAGCCTTCATAATGGGAGAAAATTTTTGCAATATATGCATCTAACAAAGGTCTAATGTCTAGCATCTATAAGGAATTTAATCACATTTACAAGAAAAAACAACCACATTAAAATGTGGGCAAAAGACATGAACAGACACTTTTCAAAAGAAGACTTTCATGTGGCCAAAAAACTCATGAAGAAAAGCTCAACATCACTGATCACTAGGGAAATGCAAACAAAAACCACAATGAGATGCCATCTCACACCAGTCATAATGGCTATTATTAAACAGTAAAAAAAAAAAAATGTTGGTGAGGTTGTGGAGAAAAAGGAACACATAGACACTATTGGTGGGAGTGTAAATTAGTACAAACATTGTTGAAGACAGTGTGGTGATTCCTCAAAGACCTAAAAACAGAAATACCATACAACCCAGCAACCTCATTACTGGTTGTATACCAAAGGAATATAAATCTATTATATAGACCCCTGCATACACATATGTTCATTGTAGCATTATTCACAATAGCAGAGACATGGAATCAACCTAAATATCCATCAATGATAGACCAGAGAAAGAAAATGTGGTACATCAAAAATTAGCTGTGTGTGGTGGCTCCCACCTGTAGTCCCAGCTATGTGGGAGGCTGAGGCAGGAGAATCACTTGAACCTGCAAGGCAGAGGTTGCAATGAGCTGAGATTGCGCCACTGCGTTCCAGCCTGGGGACAGAACAAGACTCCAGAAAATTTAAAAAAAAAAAAGAAAATTTAAAAAAAGAAATAAAATGTGGCACATATACACTGTGGAATATTATGTAGCCATAAAAACAAATGAGTTCATGTCCTTTGCAGGGGCAAGGATGGAGCTGGAGGCCATTATTCTTAGCAAATTAATGCTGGCACAGAAAAGTAAATACTGCATTTTCTCACTTATAAGTGGGAACTAAATGATGAGAACACATGACACATAGAGGGGAACAAGGCACACTGGGCCTATCAGAGGTCAGAGGGTGGGAGGAGGGAGATGACCAGAAAAAATAACTAATGGATATTAGGCTTTATACCAGGGTGATGAAATAATCTGTACAACAAACCTCCATGACACACGTTTACTTCTGTGACAAACCTGCACATCCTGCACATATACCCAGAATGTAAAATAAAATATAAAAAAGTAAATTAAATGTTTGATTAAAACTACCAGAGGCTAATATAAGAAAATCCTCTATTATTTTTTGCCATTTATGTGTCAGACAGTATTTGGAAATTCATTTTTAACTAACTCCACAATGTATGAAGTTTTACAGTTTTTTTTCTTTTGTAATATAATAATACTGCATCTCACCTGTGGCTACTGGGGGTGGTCTCAGGATCCTTTAGAATCCTCTGTGAGTTCCTGGAGAAGAAGTCCGCATAAGGAAGTGTGGTCTCCTCTTGCGCAGTCTCTTTTAGGTGACTTATTACCTTGCCCACACTCATAGTTCAGAGGTGTGTAGCATCTCTTATTTTATGTTTTTATTGTCATGTATATCAATTGTCAGGGTCTTTCTCAGATAAAAGTAACACCTTGGTTATGCTTATCCATGGAGGCACCTGTTCCTTTCTGGAGCACAGGTTATTTATAAATGTATAGTAGTGGATATTTTAGTGGGAGGATTTTTGTGTGCATCTTGTCATCTTCCAGAGTGCACCTGCCGTGGAGTTAACAAAAGGAAGTAAGCCGACACAATTGCTCAGCAAGGGAATATCAGGCATTTTCATACCCAGTGACCCCCTTGGGACTCTCCCCCTGAAAACAAATCAGGCTCTTTCCCCTGCCTAAGGTACTGCCAGCAAAACAGACTGGTGCCCCCGCCGCTCCCCGAGAGGGTTCACGCTAGATGCCAACCAGCCACTCGATGGCACGTTGACTAAATAGGACCCTTCACTTTATATGGAGCAGCATTGGTTATTGGCTGACACCAGTTCGTGTATTTGCCTTTTCTGTCCACAAAGCCTCATCCAAGAACACTAGCCAAGGGCTTGCCACGTATTTAATGCTACCCCAGGGTTTAAACGTGCCACATTGATGGGAAGTTCTCCATTTCTTAATAAAGATCATTCATCAAGGCATTCACCTAATCTGATGTCAGAAAGGTGCACCTGCCTGAATAAGCTCAGATAAATGCCCTTCTGAAGAAAAGGCATTGCCCACCAAGAGGCACACATGCCTAAAATCAATAGACATTATGTGTCCTGAAAGATGTCAGTGCACATGAAGTTAGAAAAAAATCAGCTACTTTTTTTCTAAGTGATATCATTCTCAGACACCTATTTGAGGAGTCTGTTGTGCTCTTTAGCTTTTGTAGGCCTCTCGTAGACGAGCCTCGGAAGTTGGGAAAGAGACACCCTCTTGAAAGGATCAATTGGGCCTATTAGGAGGGTCAAGCTGGGTTTATGCAGCAGATGGTAGAAACTATGTTCAACTCAGGAATTCACTTGCAGATTATATTCAACTCTATACTTATTTTGACAGCATATGGAAAGCGAAAACCTGCATGTACAAGTGACTTAAAGATCTCTATCTGCATCTATGTCTGTGTATTAGCATAGCAACGGAAAATTGTGAATTATATATTTGAATGTACCACCTCACCATATCATATTACATGGAATGAAAACTCACCATGTTCCTCAGAAAAGAAAACTAAAGCCATTCTTCACTTCTCTTCCCCAAATAATAATTCATAATAATCTTCCCAACAATAGTTCACCAGAAGATTCATCATTCATTATTCCAAAATATATTCCAAAGTGTATTTCCAGGAGCATGGCACCATGAAAATATTTAACCAGTTCATAACAAGACCTGACCTCACTTCCCATCAGCTCCAGTCTCACACTTGAGAGTCTGCAGTTCCTGAGGCTGCAGACACTTAGCTGCATGGTCAGCTGGGCTACAGTGAGTGAGTAGATGCTCTCCTCCACAGGAGGCATGTTAGCCTGAGGGTTTAGAGACCAGTATGTTCTTGAAGAAAGATATGATCTTGCAGAAGACGGATTCAAGCTCTGTGTTGATATTTGTTCCCCCTGAGCGTTCTCTGCCTTTCTGACTTTGAGGAAGAAAAAAAACACTGTTCAGACATTTTTTTTTCTGCCACTAAAATATGGAGACCCTAAGAAACTTCGGAGGCAGTGACTGGGCTGCTGGGGAGACTGTGGATTTTCAACTTCCATAAGGGGCTGTTTCCCCTAAATAGACATCAGTGAAATACCTTGGAGATAGTAAAATCATGAAGAAATAAACAAAATCAGAATATCCGGGACCAGTTAGAATGCTCATATTTTAGGTTAGTTTACTCATCTATGAAAAGAGGATAATTGCAATTCTAAATTCTTAGAATTATTACAATAATAGTGTAGGTTAAAATTATTCCAGTATCTGGTCCTTCATAAATTTTGGTATAACACCAGTGAGAAAAATTTGCAGAGTTCTGTGTAGACCAGAAATCACAAGGTGATAAGGTGAAAATTATATCTGAATAATCCGGAGATATGAAGTGTATTTGGTATTCATCTCCTTCTATTTCTCTAGGAAGAGAAAATGGATAGATGACATCTCCATGTGAAATGGGTTTTTAAGTTTAAGTTTTTAAAGATGGTTCTGTAAGAAAGTTGCTAATACAATCTCTCAGGTGATGTTCTGACACAGGGCTGTGGAGGGGATGGTGGCCGCCAGTGGTTACTGTCAGCCACAGGAGGTTGGTTGGTTTAGCCACTGTTTTGTCCATGAGAGATATTAGACTGTAATGTACTACATGCAGGCAAGTTTCTTAATCTCAGATGGGGAGAGAAACGTGAGAACACAGAAGACAGGAAAATTGAATATCTCACTGCAGCAAGCACATTCCACTGAGGAGAACTTGTCACTGAAAGACCCAGAGATACGCAGGGAGTAGAGAGGAGTTTGTGGGATATTTTCCATGAAAGAACTGAACCAACCTCGTCGACCTCCCCATGGAAGGAGGGTTTACATGTTTGTTCGCAGATAATGATGGCTTATGTCAGGATCCTCACAGGATTGTTTCTAGTAACAAATGTCATACTTTGTTTGGAACTGATTTATTTTTTATAATTTATGTTCCCCCTCTAGGCAGCAACACAGAATAATGTTCTCAGAATCCTTTCTGATCCTCTATGAGTTCCTGGCACAGCTCCTGGAGGAAAAGCCTGTCTGGGGAGGGAGCCCTCCTCATGTGCAGCCCTGAGGCTGCCCCTTCACCTCACCCACCACTGCCCTTCAGTCACTTCCTGAACACTTATGAGTTAATCTTCCTGAAACATGTGGTATTTGGCAGTGTCTTTCCTAGGGAGGAAAATACTTCCGTTCTGTTTATCCCTGCAGGCCCCTGTCCCTTTCTGGAGCACGGGTTGCAGTTGAGTGTGTGGTGGTGGATAATTGGTGGGAGGAGGTTTGTGTGCATCTTGTCATCTTCCAGAGTGCACCCCTCATGGGGTTGACACTGACAAGCACGCAGATGGGCTTGCTCAGTTGGAGGATGACAGACGTTTTTGTAACCTGTGACCCCAGTGGGGTTCTCCTGCTACAAGACCAATCAGGTTCAGGCCTCTGGCTAAAGTGCAGCCAGCAAGGGGTCCAGTGCTCAACACTGAGGGCTCCTTCCAGGTGCCAAACCACTTTTTAAAGGAAGCTTTTTTCCTGCCTGGATCCCATGCATGTGTTTGCGTTTTCTGCACAAACGGCTTTATCCAGAAACACCCTCCAAGAATTTATAGTGTTTTGAATCCAACTCAAGGGTATTAGTCACGAAGTCCCTCAAGACAAGTCTCCACTGGTCATTAAAGGACGTTAATTATGGGATTCACCAGAAGCTGCTAGTCTTTTAGTTGCACAGACCTGCCTCTACACCAGTGGTCCCCAACCTTTTTGGCACCAGGGAACAGTTTTGTGGAGGACAATTTTCCCATAGATGGTGGTGGCGGGTGGTTACAGGATGAACCCGTTCCACCTGCAATCATCAGGCATTAGATTCTCACAGGGAGCGCTCCAACTAGGTCCCTTGCATGCGCACTTCACAATAGAATTCGGGTCCTAGGAGAATCTAATGCGCAGCTGATCTGACAGGAGGCGGAGGTCAGGCAGTGATGCTCACCTACCACTCACCTCCTGCTGTGCGGCCTGCTTTCTAACAGGCTGCTGACCAGTACTGTTCCACTGCCTAGGTTTTGGGGACCCCTGCTGTAAATGCTTGGAGACCTTACCCTCTGGAAACAGGCATAGAAATCCAGGAGTCCGATGAGCTCTAAACCGCTGTACATTTTATGGATTCTTGAGGAGATCCCCTGCTGTAAATGCTTGGAGACCTTACCCTCCGGAAAGGGGCATAGAAAACCAGGAGTTAGTTGAGCTCTAAATCAATGTACATTTTATGGATTCTTGAGGAAAGAGTGCAAAGAGGAATGTCCCCACACACTTTCCCTCTACCTGGCATCATTCCCAGTGACCCACTAGAAGAACCCGGGGTGCTTCAAGGTAATTTAGGCTTATTATACCACGGACCACCAGGAAAGGAGACAATTAATGTGTCCATGTGGGTCCATCTGTTGCAAGTTATTTATGACTTCAGTGCAGTGTTAGTCATGGAGAAGTCTGTGCGTGTCTTGGGCAGGAGTACATGGGAACTGTTTATTCTACTCAAATTTGCTGTGATCCTAAAAGTGTTTTAAAATAAATATAATGTAAAAGCAGTGGCAAAAACATTTTGGAAGAAATGTTTGCCACTTCTTAGAAGTTATATTTAGTCTCACCATATGATCAAGCAATCCTACTCCAAATGATTTTTCCATTCAATTTTAAAATTTGCATCCTCACAAACCCTCCATGGGAATGTTTGCATCAGCCTGATTGATTGCTGCCTTTCCCTCTCTGTGAATTTTACTTACACGGTGAAAGTTGAAAAGACTATTTCCTGTATAATTTGAGCGTATACATCTTTCTATTGCTTCTTTTCCTCAATTACTTAACCCCTTTTCTAAACACGTTTAAACCTCATAAATCGTGTCATCTCAGCCCCAGCACAGCTGCCTCCTTCCTCAAGGTTTCTGACACACTCCGGATATGGGTTTTGACACTGTGTGCCTTGCACAGTAATACACAGCCGTGTCCTCAGATCTCAGGCTGCTCAGCTCCATGTAGGCTGTGTCTGTAGACGTGCCCGCGGTCATGGTGACTCTGCCCTGGAACTTTTGTGCATATGTTGTTTTACCGTCTTCAGGATCAACACGTCCCATCCACTCAAGCCCTTTTCCAGGGGCCTGTCGCACCCAGTGCATGTAGTGGAAGGTGAAGGTGGATCTGGAAACTTTGCAGGAGACCTTCACTGAGGACCCAGGTTTCCTCACCTCAGCTCCAGACTGCACCGGCTGCACCTGGGAGTGGGCACCTGTGGAGAGGACAGAGGAGGGAATGAGACCCCGCTTAACTGGACCCAGTCCCCTCATCAGCCCTGGAACTAAGGATTCTCTTACCTGTAGCTGCTGCCACCAAGAGGAGAATCCTCCAGGTGCAGTCCATGGTGAGGTGCTGTGCTCTGGGGGCTTCTGAGGGGAGGGATGCGGTTGTTGTGTGATGCTCTCTGGGCAAGGACAGATCTGTATTTACCTCGGTAGATGCCAGTGCATTTGCATATTCATGAGGCAGGTATTTCGTAGCTGAAGCCACCCCACCCTGAGGGAGAAGATAGGTGACACGTGGACCATGCCACAGCGGGCTGCTGAGTTCCATGCCCTGAAATTTGTTTAATGGTATTTGTCCTCTGGTATGCTCAGAAGTCCGTGAAGACAGAACTCGTCTTACAGAAACCCAGAGTCTCACAGGACATGGTCCTCAATGTGATTCGTTGTTCCTATGGCTCACTGACAACCTGAACTTTCCCTGGGCCTTGACCTCTGGGATGAGCGTATCTCCTGGTAGTAATAACCATTGAACTAATAAAACCACCGCTCAATTCCTAACTATAAATACATTTTAAAAGAGTAGACATTTCTCCATTTAAATGTGGTTTGCATTAAATTATTGGGTTGGGTATAGGCTACATATACAATAACATAATTAAGGGCACATCAGTACTTGCTAAATTCTTATTTAAATTTTAGGTCATTATTGATCTGAAATAAGAAACATTGAACTCCTGAGAGAAAACCCCTCCCCAGCCTCCTGTGCACCTGCTCCAGGGCTGAATCCTGGGCTGGGTGCATCCTGAGCACCCCCTGCAGCTCAGCTCCTACCCTACATGGAAGTTCCTGTCTGGGCTCACAGAGAATTCTCCTCCCAGCGTATCAAGCCCAATATGAGGTGGCTGTGCCCTGGCTCAGAATGCTTTTTCAGTGGCATCAATTGCTTCTCCTGCCCTCTCTTACAATAGGAAATAGGCCTTAGAAAACCCAACATAATCTACAATGAGACCTCAGCACAGCAAGGAATCACTAAAGCCACCAGGGAGCACCTTTCCTGGAGCTCCAGATGCACTGATACGGTCCAGACACATGGCGAGTCCAGGAACTGATGGGAACTTTGGGGCAGCCTCTTTTTTTTAGGATTATGTGGTTGAAGACCACATCAGAGTATAACTTTACACACAGACCCTATGTCTCAAAGCCCCCTGCCCCACACTCTCAGTGGCATATTTGCACTGTAACAAGCCGCAAATTTGCCCTCCTTCCTAGTGTCTTGCCAATGAAAGGTGCTTCCAACACTGACTCTAGTCCTGGTTATGTTTGTTGTTGTTTCATTGTTTTGTTTTTTCCCAAACAGAGCTAAAGCAAGCTCAGTACTAATGGAGATTTCGAAAGTGCCTTCATGTTATTTTTGCCAGTCATCACCTGGGAACCCTGCAGATGCCCCATGAGAGGTAAATCTAAGGCCATTGAGGGAGGGGCCGTGATCTTGGTTCTGAAGCTGTTGGTCTCAGAGGCTTTAAATCACTTCACTGTCCTTGACTTGTTCTCTCTCACTGCCTTTGGTTTCTCTATGTTCTAGGCCTTAGATAGAGTCTGTGCCTTGCCACACTTTTCTCTTTAATCCATATTAATCCTATTGGTGAGAGGGTGATATGGTGGGCAGTGGAGCAGTATATGTTCCGGAAACTGAATTTCAGTGATATCTTGCTGTACTTTCTCTAGGCTGTGCCCTTTACAAGGAGTCTCCAGTGGTACATCTGATTTTCCTCCTTCCTCCACTCCCCCTCCTAGCTGCAGCATCCACAGATTATTTGTTTGAATCTGACCCCAGTTGTTTTATTAATTATACCCCTTTCCTTGACCCAGGAAGGCTAAGATGAAGCTGTCTGGGATGGAAAAGAATCCCTTCCCCTCACATAGAATAAAGGTCTTGAAAAGTATTTTTTCTCCATAGAGTCTGTCTGGAGAAAGCTCTGGGCATATTGATCAGAGAATAGTTCTCCTGATGACAGAGCCATGCGGGATTCTGTTTGGATTCTTATCTTGAGAACCCAGAAGTTTCTGGAGGGAAATTCCATGGAAGTGTGGGGTATGCAGTCCCCCAGGAGTTCTTACCCCAACCCTGTGCACACCTGTCCTCCAGGCATTTACGTAATTACCATCTAACTGTTCCCGCCAGCTTGTGCGGTCAACTGAAGAATCACCCAATTTATCAATTTAGAAAGGAGACTTTATTTCTGAGAAAGGGTTAAAGCTGCAGGATGGCCATTTTAACAGGCTGGCAAGGAAAGCCTCCCATAGAGACTATTTCTTCAGAAACAGTGTAGACAATAAGATAAAAGAATAAAGAAAGTGCATGTCATCACTGTACCCCAGCTGATGATGTTCCACAAAAGAGCACAACATAACACAGTCTGGTTCCACTCTAAGCAATCCTGGAACTGGACTACAAAGGGAATAGAGGGTGTATGGCGGGAGAGGGTTCCCCACTGTTGGAGTGCGAGGTAGGGGACAGGAATAGAAGGAAGATGATAAACATTCATGTGGTATTAACTTAGGGCAGATATGTCAGTATATTTGCAAGTTTAGCATAATACAGGTACATAAATTTGACAAAAATAGTTTAGATGTGTGTGTATATATGGGTTAATACACAACACATACTTCCTAGAGTCATTACCTGAGGGGTTCTACAAGAAATGATGGCACATTAACAAAAAATACACCCAGCATCAAGATTTGAGTTTTTAATACCATTCTGTTATGAAAGCAACCAGCATTTCTTGGAGAAATTGCTAATGCTAGGGCTTGGAAAGAGAATATAAGAGTAAAGTTTACAATTTCTTATGGTACCAGAAAATAAGAAAGAGTTCCAAAACAAAGAATCACTCCTTTTGCATTTTTATTTTTTATTAGTAAATTTAGCTAACAGTCTATAAATTCTGTTTATATTTTCTCTTTGTTTTTATTTTTATAGAATCACAGTGCACATGTCCAGTTTTGTAACATGGATGTATTTCACATTGGTGAGGCTTGGGCTTATGATGTACCTATCACCCAAATAGTGAACATTGCAGCCAACAGGTAATTTTTCAGCACTCACTTCTCTCTCACCCTGTTCTCTTTTGCAGTCGCCAGTTTCTATTAATTGCCTCTATGTACATAAGTACCCACGTTTACATTAAAATGATATGAGAGAACATGTGTTTTTAATTTTTTGTGTTTATTTAGGATAATGTCCTTCAGCTGTATTCATGTTGCTCTGAAAGGCACAATTTCCTTTTTATAGATGCAGAGTATTCCATAGTTTACACATATCATATTTTATCTACATAATCATCCATTGATGGACACTTAGATAGATTATAAGACTTTTCTATTGGAAATAGTTCTGGAATATACAGGCAACTTTTTCTGATATAAAAGTTTCCTTTTAGGAGGAACATACCCAGTTGGGAGAATTACTGGGACAAAAGGCAATTCTAGTTTTAGTTTTTTGAGAAATCTCCGTATTGTTTTTCATAGAGGTTGTGGTAACTTACTTTCTCACCGAGCATATATAAACATTCTTTTTTTCTCTGCATTCTTGCCAACATCTGCTGTTTTTTTGTTTTGTTTTGTTTTTAAATTTTAAATAACAGCCATTCTGACTACTGGAAGATACCACTTAATTTTGTTTCTAATTTACATTCATCAGATGATTGAGGATGTTGAGTTTTTTTTTCTTCTTCTTCTTCTTATTATTGGCCACTTCTGAGTCTTCTTTTGAGAAATGTCTTTTTACTCACTCCTTAATGAAGTTATTTGCTTATTCTAGTTGACTTATTTGAGTTACTTGTAGATTCTGTATATTAGCCCTTGGCAAGATGAATAGATTGCAAATATTTTCTATCATTCTGCAGGTTTTCTTCTCACCATGTTGAGTATTCCTTTGTCTGTGCATAAGATCTTTAGTTTAATTGCCCCATTTGTCTACTTTTGTTTTCACTGTATTTGCTTTTTAAGCTTAGTCATATTTTATTTGCCTAGGCCAATGTCCAGAGGACTCTTCCCTACATTTTCTTCAAGTATTTTTAGAGTTTCCATTTATACATTTAAATATTGATTCCATATTAAGTTAATTTTTGTCTATGGTTATATAGAAGTCTTGTTTTATTCTTATACATGTGGCTATCCAAGTTTTCCAGCACCACTTATTGAATAGAGGGTTGTTTCTGCAGTGTATATTTTTGTCAGTTTTGTCAAAGGACAGTTGGTTGTAGATATTTTACTTTATTTCTTGTTTCTTATTCTGTTACATTAATCTGTTTTTGTTGTTGCTCTGTTTTTTGTTTTTTGTTTTTTGTTTGTATTGGCACCATGCTGTCTTTCTTACTTTATTCGTGTAGTATCATTTGAAGTCATAGGATGTGGTACTTCCAGATTTGTTTTTCTTTGCTTGGGATTGCCTTTGCTATTCAGTCTCTTTGTTGGCTCCATATGAGTTTTCGGATTGTTGTTTTCTAAATATGTCATCAATTATATCGGGTACTTGTTAAAAATTGCGTTGAATCTGTATAATGCTTTTGGCAGACTGTTAGTCCATTTTACATTTGCTATAAATTAATACTAATACCTGAGGCCACGTGATTTACAAAGAAAAGAGGCTTATTTGGCTCACAGTTCTGCAGGCTGTGTGAGAAGCATGGCACCAGCACCTGCTTCTTGTGAGGGCCTCAGGAAGCTTACAGTCATGGTGGAAGGCAAAGGGGAAGCAGGCGGTGTCACATGGTGAGAGGTGGGACAAGAGAGGAGAGGAGAGTTGCCAGACTCTTTTGAACAATCAGATCTCACAGTAGCTAATACATAAATAATTCACTAATTACCATGGGGTGGACACCAAGCCATTCCAGAAAAATCTTTCCTCATGACCCCCAACCTCCCAGTAGACCCCATCTCCAACATTGTGGATCACATTTCACCATGAGATATGGAAGGGACAATTATCTAAACTATATCATTGCACTCTTGTGTCCCCTGATCTCAAGCCCTTCTAAGTTTGCAAAATCATGTTTTTTTCATGGTTCCCAAAAGTCTTAACTTGGTCAATCTCCAACTGAAAATTCCGAAGTCTCATCTGAGACTTAAGGCAATTTCCCTCCAGCTGTGAGTTTGAAAAATGTTTTCAAGAGTTATTTACTTCCAAGATGCAATAGTGCCACATAAATCTTTTCTTCTAGTTGTTTTGAAATATAAAATAAATTATTAACTGTAGTTGTCTATGTGCAATTTTAGCATTCCCATCAGCAAAGAGTGAAAGTTCCTGTTTTTCAACTTCCTCATTACCATTTGATATTGTCTATATTGTGCATTTTATGCTTTCTAATAGGTTAGTAGTATTTTTAATATTAAATGTGCATATACATAATGAAAATCAAGCTGATCACTTTTTGTATTTATTTATTTATTTATTTATTTATGCTCATATTTTATTGACTTCATTAGACTTTGCATTTAAACACGTATATGTCTGCAGTTTATTAGAAAATTAAATGACAGTGGCATGTATTTATTTTTAAATGCCATTATTATTCAGGTCTTTGCCCATTTAAAAATTAAATTGTGTGGTTTTATTATTGTTCAATGGTAAGGTAATTTGTATATTTTTGGTAAAAGTCCTTTTCTAAATATTTGATTTGCAAGCAAACTATCCAAATGTATGGTTTAACTTTTCACTCTTATGTAGGTATTTATTTTCAAAGGCCTGAGCCTACTAGACTAAGCTGCTGTGGCCATAAGATTATGGAACATGTTTCTCTCCACACCCTACGATGAAATCACTAATGGCATCTTTACAGCAGTTTCTTTCACCTCTTACATAATTTCTGGCTGTAAAAAATCAGGAGACATACTAAAAGACAAATACCACAGCGTGACGAGACAGAACAAACATTGAAATGGGAATCAGTTATGTCATGTAAATTGGAATTATCAGACAAAGAATTTAAGACCACTCTGATTAATATGCTAAGGTCTGTAATGAATTAAGCAGACAACATGCAGGAACAGCTGTGACGTGCAAGTAGAAAGATGCGAAATCTAAAAAAGGAAAAAGAAGTGGATATTAAGAATATTGTAACAGAAATAAGTAATGCTTTCAATGGACTTATATGTAGACAGGGCATGGCGGAGGAAAAAATTTGAACTTAAAAATATATCAATAGAAATCTCCCAAACTGAAAAGCAAAGAAAAAAGTATTTTTTTTAATAAAAAGGTAAACACACAACACACACACACACACACACACACCCATAAAATGCCAGAACAATTTATCCAAGAATTGTGAGACAATTACAAAAGTATAACATGCAGTGGCTCATGCCTATAATCACAGCACTTTGGGAGGCCGAGGCAGGTGCATCACGAGGTCAAGAGATTGAGACCGTCCTGGCCAACATGGAGAAACTCCATCAGTACTAGAAATACAAAAAAATTAGTTAGGCGTGGTGGCGTGCACCTGTAGTCCCAACTACTCAGGAGGCTGAGGCAGGAGAATCGCTTGAACCCAGGAGGCAGAGGTTGCAGTGAGCCGAGATTGCGCCTCTACACTCCAGCCTGGTGACTGAGTGAGACACTAAATATATATATATCTCAGGCATATAATGGGAAAGAGAAGAAATAGAGAAAGGCTCAGAAGAAATATTTAAAACAATAATCACTTAACAATTTTTTTAAGTTAATGTCAAACCAAACTACAGAGTCAGGACTATGATCATTTCACTGGCAGGATTGGGTTGACATCCTGTTCTCCTGATTTGATGCTTTTTATTTCTCTCTCTTGCCTGCATGCTCTGGCTGGCGCTTCCAGGACTATGATAAACAGGAATGGTTAGAGTGGGTGTCCTTTTCTTGTTCCAGTTTTCAGGGGAAAATATTTCCAGCTTTTTCCCATTCAGTATGATGTTGACTGTGGGTTTGTCATAGATGGCCCTTATTATTTTGAGGTGTGTTCCTTCATGCCTAGTTGAGGGTTTTTAATATGAAAGAATGTTAAATTTTATTGAAAGACTTTTCTGTGCCTATTGATAATATGGTTTTTGGTTTTCGTTCTTTTTATGTGATGAATTACATGTACTGATTTGCACATGTTGAACCAACCTTGCATCCCAGGAACAAAGTGCCTGTGGTTTAGGCTTTTTGATGTGCTGCTGTGTTCAGTTTGCCAGTATTTCACTGAGCATTTTTGCATCAGGAATATTGGCCTAAAGTTATCTTTTTTATTGCATCTCTGCCAGGTTTTGTTATCAGAATAATGCTGGTCTCATAGAATAATTTAGGGAGGAGTCCTTCCTCCTCATTTTTGGGAGTAGTTTCAGTAGGATTGGTAGCAACTCTCCTTTATACATCTGAAAAAATTCGGTTGTGAGTCTTTCTGGTCCATGGCTTTTTCTAATTGGCACCACCTATCCATCTTGATTTCTGACCCCTGCCTGAGCCAGGAAAAACCACACTGAATTCAGACAAAGCTGAATCCAATCCAATGTTTACTGTAGTTCTTAACAGCTTTACTGGCTAACTTAACTTCAGTGAACATTTCTTCACCCAAAACAGTTTCACTACCAATAATATTTAAGGATTTCCATTGGATTTTTTCCCTGTCATCCAGTGATGCAACTTATTTAAAACAATGTTGACTTCTCTACATGCATAGTTATAATTCCTACTATTGTTGAATGGGCCAGGAACCCTCCACTCCTGCTTCTTCCCTCTGCACACCTGACTGTCTGCAAGCCATCCCTGGACCTCAGGTCTCTATTGCAGAGGGAAGCTTTGAGAAATGTTAGATTTACTCAGTGCTACAAATACAATGGAAGCTCCTCTGACCAATGACATGTTAGGTCTGTAATGTATCCCAGAGCCTCCTTTTATCCCCACACCTATTTCAGAGCCTCCATTTATGTCACTTCCAGTGACTGTTGTGCTTTTTAAAATGTGATTTTAATGGACAAATTATGATTGTAAATATTCATGGGGTACATAGTGATGTTTTGATACATATAATGTATAGGGGTCAGATAAGGATAATTAACATATCCATTATCTCAAACATTTTATTTGTGTTGGGAACACTCAATATCATTTTTATAGCAATTTGAAACTACATATAATTGTTAACTATATTCATCCCACAGTGGTAAAGGACATTATAATCTATTTCTCCTACCTAACTATAATGTTGTGTTCTTTCACAAATCTCTGCCTATCTCATCCTCTTCCCCTTCCCTTCCCAACCTCTAGTATCCTCTGTTCTATTGTTTATTTATATCAGACTAATTTTCTTTTTGCTTCCATGTATGAGTGAGAAAGTAAGGTGTATTACTTTCTGTTCTTGGCTTCTGTCGTTTAACTTAATGTCCTCCAGTTTCATCCTCATTGCCACAAATAACAGAATTTCCTCTTATGGATGAGTAGTATTTCATCAGGTATCCACACCACATTATCTTAAACCATTCATCTGCTATCTGACACCTGGGTTGATTCCATATCTTGGTTATTGTTAAAGGTCCTGCCATATACATTTGTGTGCAGAAATCTCTGATATAATGATTTTCATTCCTTTGGATACATTTGCAGTGGTGGAATTGCTGGATCATATGGTAGTTCTATTTGTAGTTTTTTGAGGTACCTCCACACTGCTCTCCATAGTGACTGTACTAGTTTACATTCTCCCCAACAATGCATAAGAATTTTCTCTTCTCTGTATCCTTACCAGCATTTGTTAATGTTTAGTGTTTTTTCTTTCTTCTTTCCCTCTCTTTCTTTTTCTTTCTTTCCTTTCTTTCTCTTTTCTGTCTTTCTCTCTCTTTCTTCCCTCCCTCCCTCCCTTCCTTCCTTCCTCCCTTCCTTCCTTTCTTTCTTCTTTCGTTTCTTTCTCTCTTTCTCTCTCTCTTTCCTCCCTTCCTTCCTTCCTTCCTCTCTTCCTCCCTTCCTTCCTTTCTTTCTTCTTTCTTTCATTTCTCTCTCTTTCTCTCTCTCTTTCCTCCCATCCTTCTTTCCCTCCTTCCTTCCTTTCTTTCTCTTTCTTTCTTTCTCTTTTTTCTCTCTTTCTTTCTCTCTCTTTCCTCCCTTCCTTCCTTCCTTCCTTCCTCCCTCCCTCCCTCCCTTCCTTTCTTTCTTCTCTTTCCTTTCTTTCTCTCTCTCTTTCCTCCTTTCCTTCCTTCCCTCCTTTCTTTCTTCCTTTTCTTCTATTTTCTTTCTTTCTTTCTTCTTTTTCTTTTCTTTCTTTCTTTCTTCTTTCTCTTCTTTCTTTCTTTCTTTCTTTCTTTCTTTCTTTCTTTCTTTCTTTCTCTCTCCCTCTCTTTCTTTCTTTTCTTCCTTTTTTGACAGAGCTTCACTCTTGTCACCCAGGCTGGATTGCAGGGCAAAAACTCAGCTCATTGCAACCTCCACCTCCTGGGTTCAAGCGATTCTTCTTCCTTAGCTTCCCGAGTAGCTGGTACTACAGCCGCCTGCCATCGTGCCTGGCTAATTTTTGTATTTTTAGTAGAGACAGGGTTTCGCCATGTTGGCCAAGATGGTCTGGAACTCCTAACCTCAAGCGATCCACCCGGCTTGGCCTCCCAAAGTGCTGGGGTTACAGGTGTGAGCCACTGCACCCAGCCTTTTTTTTTCTTTTTTGATAAAAGTCATCTTAACTGAGGTGAGATGATACCTTCTACCATTCTGTAGGTTGTTTGTTCACTATATTGATTATTTCTTATTTCTGTGCAGAAGATCTTCAGTTCAGCTAAATCCCATTTTTCTATTTTTGTTTTCATTGCATTTGCTTTTGAAGTCTTAGTCATATTTTGTTTGCCTAGGGCAATGTCCCGAGAATTTTCCTCATATTTTCTTCAAGTATTTTTATAGTTTCAATTTATACATTTAAATATTGAATCCATATTCAGTTAATTTTTGCCTCTGGTGAGATAGAAGTCTGGTTTTATTCTTCTACGTGTGACTGTCCAATTTTCCCAGTACCACTTATTGAATAGAGCGTTGTTTCTCGAGTGTATATTTTTGTCAGTTTTGTCAAAGAAAAGTTGGTTGTAGATATTTGGCTTTATTTCTGGGCTCTATACTCTCTTACATTAATTTTTTTTTTAGATGGGGTTTTTCTCTCGTTGCCCAGACTGCAGAGCAATGGCATGATCTCAGCTCACTGCAACCTCCACCTACCGTGTTCAAGCGATTCTCCCCATCTTTGGCACTGCCCTAGTAGAGGCTGTCTGTGGTGGCTCCACTCCTGCATCAGGCTTCTTCCTGGGCATGTAGGGTTCTCTATACACATCTTCTGATATCTAGATAGAAGCTGCCCAGCCTCCTTCACTCTTGTATTCTGTATATCTGCCAGAATCCAGTTGTCCCAACACCATTTACTGAATACAGAGTTTTCTCCCCATTGCTTGTTTTTGTCAGCCTTATCAAATATAAGATGGTTGTATATGTGCAGCTTTATTTCTTTATTTCTGTTTTCTATTTTGTTCCGTTTTTTCTGCATGTCTCCTCATGTACCGGTACCAAGCTGTTTTTGTTACTGTGACTTTATGGTGTAGTTTAAAGTTGGGTATCGTGATGCCTCTGGCATTGTTCTTTCTGCTTAGGATTGCTTTGGCTATTCAGGCTGTTTTTGGTTCCACGTAAATTTAGAATATATATAATTTTTCTAATTCCGTGAAGAATGGTGGTGATAGTTTTATGTAAATTGTATTGAATCTGTAAATTGCTTTGGGCAGTATGACAGTTTTTACAATATTGATTCTTCCAACCATGAGCATGAAATATTTTCCCATTTATTTGTGTCATTTATGATTTCTTTCTGCTGCGTTTTGTAGTTCTCCTTGTAGAGAACTTTCACCTTGCTTGTTACCTGTATTTCCAGGCATTTCATATTTTGTGTGTGTGAATATTGTAAGTAGGGTAGGATTGTGTTCTTGATTTCAGTCTCAGCTTGGACGTGGTTGGGGTATAGAAATGCTAGTGATTTTTGTACATTGATTTTGTATCCCGACACTTTACCAAAATTTTTTTATCTATTCTAGAATTATTTTGGCAGTGTCTTTAGAATTTTCTAGGTATAGAATTACATCATCAGTTTGGACAGATACATTGACTTCTTTTCCTATTTGGATGCTGTATTAGTCCATTTGCACACTATAAAGAAACACCTGAGACTGTGTAATTTATAAAGATTTTTAATTGTCTCATGGTTCTGCAGGCTGTACAGGAAACATGGCTGGGGAGGCCTCAGGATCCTGACAATCATGACAGAAAGGGAGGCATCATGTCTTACATGGCTGGAGCAGGAGGAAGAGAGAGGAGGGAGGTGCCACGTACTTTGAAACCAAATCTCCTGAGGGCTCTATCATGGGAACAGCATGAGAGAGACAGACTCATCCCCATGATCTAGTCACCTTTCACCAGGCCCCAACTTCAACACTGGGATTTACAATTTGACATTTAATTTGAGTGGGGACACAAATACAAACCATATCAGCTGCCTTTTATTTTGCTATTATTCGGTTGCTCTGACTAGGATTTCCAGTACTATGTTCAATAGGAGTGGTGAGAGGGCATCTTGGTCTTCTTTCAGTTCTAAAGGGTTTTGAGCTTTTGCTCACTCAATGTAATGTTGACTGTGGGTTGGTCATAGATGGCTTTTATTATTTTGAGGTATATTTTCTGATGCCTAGTCTGTTGAGGGATTTTATTATGAGTGGATGTTAGATCCTATCAAAAGCTTTCTCAGCATCTATTGAGAAAATCATACGGTTTTTGCTTTTATTCTGCTTATATGGTGAATCATAGTTACTGAATTGTGGATGTTGAATGAACCTTGCCTTCCAGGGGTAAAGCCTACTTGATCATGATGTATTACATTTTAAAGTGCTTCTGGATTCTATTTACTAGTATTTTGTTGAGAACTTTTAGGTCTATGTTCACCAGGAATATTCATCTGATGTTTTTTTTTTTAATTATGTATCTTCCTGATTTTGTATGCCAAGAACACACAATGAAGGAAGGACAGTCTCCTAAATAAATGATGTAAAAACTGGACATCCATATGCAAAAGAAATAAAATTAGACCTTCTCTAACACCATATTCAAAAATAAACTAAAAATGAACATAACCTGAAGCCACAAACTCATAGACCACATGGAAAAATACTTCCTGTCATTGATTCAGAAATAATTTATTTGAATTTAATAGAAAAAAAGCACAGGAATAAAACTATGTGCAATTATATATCTGACATAAGTTCTATCCAAAAGTGTAAATAACCCATGCAACTCAATAGCGAATAACAAATGATCGACAAAAAGGGCAAAAACTGGATAGGTTTTTCTTCAGAAAACACACACATGAAAAACAGAGCCTAAAAAGGTTCTCAACATTCCTAATTATCAGAGGAATTCAAATCAAAATCATGATAAGATACCACCTCACTCTGCTTAAAATGGCAATCATCAGCAAGACAAAATATAACACGTATTGGTAAGAAGTGGTGAAAAGGGAACACTTTTATGGTGAAGTAGGATTGGTTACTCAGTAAATTGAAAAATAAAGCTATCATATCATCTGGTGATCCCACTTCCTGTTATGTATTCAAAGAAGTAAAATTATTATGTTAAGCACATGCTGATTGCAAGATTATTTATAATAGTGTAGATTTGTAAAAGAATTTAATGACCATAGATTGATGCATGTATAAAGAAAATGTGTATACATAAAACTGAATTTTATTCGGCTTTGAAAAGAAGGAAATTCTGACATTTGCAACAACACAGATGGGTCTGGAGGACATGATGCTAAGTGGAATAAGCCAGATGCAGAAAGACAAATGCTGAATGATCTCATTTACATGTGGGATCTAAAATACCCAAGCTCTTGAAAGCAGAGAGTAAAATATTGGGTCGCAGGGTGTGGGAGGAGAGGGAAATTGGGTGATGTTTAAAGTGTACAGAATTTCAGGTGTGCAGGGTGAATGAGTTCTGGAGATCTAATCTACAGCAATGTTCCTGTATTTAATACTGTGTTGTAAAAGTGATTTTTGCTGAAAGGGTAGATCTTAGGTATTCTCACACACACACCCACACACACACACTCCATTTAAAAAAAAAATGTATGTGAGATGATAGATACACAAATTACCTTGATCATGATGAGCATTTTACAATGTGTATCTGATATGTTTTGCAACTTGTCCTGGCCTGAATCTCGTGTTGTATTATAATCCTCATTCCTGAAGCTGGGACCCAGTGGGAGATGACTGGGTTATGGGGTGGGTCTTTCATGAATGGTTTAGCACTGACTCCTGGTGCTGTTCTCATAATAGTGTGTGAGTTATCACAAGATCTCGTTGTCTAACTGTGTGTAGACCTCCCCCTCTTCCTGTGTGGCCCCTGCTCTGGCCATGTGATGTGTCTACTACTATTTGTCTTCTGCTATGATTCTAACTTTCCTGAGTCTCACCAGAAGGAGAAGCCACTACACTTGCTGTACAGTCTGCAGAAAAATGAGCCAATTGAACATCTATTTTTTTTTGTTTCAAATTACTCAGTCTCAGGCATTTCTTTATAGCAGTGTGATAATGGACTAATACAATATCAAAACATGAAGTGGTGCACCTTTAACATATACATTTAAAAATAATTCAATTGTACCTCATTAAAACTGAAAAAAATAAACTTACTTTTATAATAAATAAATACCATGCTCATGGATAGGAAGAATCAATATCGTGAAAATGGCCATACTGCCAAAAGTAATTTATACATTCAATGCTATTCTCATCAAGCTACCATTGACTTTCTTCACAGAACTAGAAAAAACTACTTTAAACTTCATATGGAGCTAAAAACAGCCTGTATAACCAAGACAGTCGTAAGCAAAAAGAACAAAGCTGAAGGCATCATGCTACCTGACTTCAAATTATACTACAATGCTACAGTAATAAAAACAGCATGGTAGTGGTGCCAAAATAGTTATATAGACCTTTGGAACAGAACAGAGGCCTCAGGAATAATGCCACACATCTACAACCATCTGATCTTCTACAAACCTGACAAAAACAAGCAATGGGGAAAGGATTCCCTATTTAATAAATGGTGCTGGGAAAACTGGGTAGCCATATGTAGAAAACTGAAACTGGATCCCTTCCTTACACCTTATACAAAAATTAACTCAAGATGCATTAAAGACTTAAATGTGAAACCTAAAACCATAAAAACCCTGGAAGAAAACCTAGGCATTACCATTCAGGACATAGGCATGGGCAAAGACTTCATGACTAAAACACCAAAAGCAATTACAACAAAAGCCAAAATTGACAAATGGGATCTAATTAAACTAAAGAGGTTCTACTCAGCAAAAGAAACTATCATCAGAATGAATAGGCAACCTACAGAATGGGAGAAAATTTTTGCAATCTATCCGTCTGACAAAGGTCTAATATTTAGAATCTACAAGGAACTTAAAGAAATTTACAAGAAAAAAACAAACAACCCCATCGAAAAGTGGGTAAAGGATGTGGACAGACACTTCTCAAAAGAAGACGTTTATGCGGCCAACAAACATGAAAAAAAGCTCATTATCACTGGTCATTAGAGAAATACAAATCAAAATCACAATGAGACACCATCTTATGCCAGTTAGAATGCCGATCATTAAAAAGTCTGGGAACAACAGATGCTGGTGAGAATGTGGAAAAATAGGAACACTTTTACACTGTTGAGGGGAGTGTAAATCAGTTCAACCATTGTGGAAGACAGTGTGGCAATTCCTCAAGGATCTAGAAGCAGAAATACCGTTTGACCCAGCAATCCTATTACCGGGTATATACCCAAAGGATTATAAATCATTCTTCTATAAAGACACATGCACACGTATGTTTATTCCAGCACTATTCGCAATAGCAAAGACGTGGAACCAACCCAAATATCCATCAGTGATAGACTGGATAAAGAAAATGTGGCGTATATACACCATGGAATACTATGCAGCCACAAAAAAGAATGATTTCATGTCCTTTGCAGGGACATGGATGAAGCTGGAAATCATCATCCTCAGCAAACTAACACAGGAACAGAAAACCAAACACCGCATGTTTTCACTCAAAAGTGGGAGTTGAACAATGAGAACACACGGACACAGGGAGGGGAACATCACACACTAGGATGTGTCAGGGGTGGGGGGAAGGGGGAGGGAGAGCATTAGGACAAATACCTAATGCATGAGGCGCTTCAAACCTAGATGACGGGTTGATAGGTGCGGCAAACCACCATGGCACATGTATACTTATGTAACAAACCTGCACGTTCAGCACATGTATCCAGAACTTAAAGTAAAATTTAAAATATAAATAAATTATAATCAAAAATAAAAAAATAAAGAAATACGTACTTCATATTTTCTCGATAAAAATGAGACAACTTAGGAAAACCTACACTAATATATTTATAACAGCTTTGCCTATAATATTGATAAAATAGAAACAAATTTAAAGTACATCGACAGGAAAATAAGTCAAAATATTTTCATTTATTTACTTAATGGACTGACTCAGATATAAAGTCTTTCTCCTTCCTCTCTCTCTCTCCATATATACATGAAAACTTTGAGGTTTCATATCAGAGTTAGTCAATGAATTTAATAAATGACAATATGTTGATCTAATTTTACACATTAAATAGCATGAATTAATCTCAAAAATAGCAAAGCCTCTTTCCAAAAAAAGGTCCATAATGTTTGATTCCATTTATATAAAGTTCAAAACAGAAAAAAGTGGATCTGTAGTGTCAGAAATCAAAACATTTCCCCATGTAGGAGTTGACCACAGGAACAGGGAAAGACCCGCGTTGTGGGGATGGACTTGCTCTTCAGTCTACCTTAGGTGTTGGGGGCAAGGGTATTCACATTTGCCAGAAACTCTCTAGTGATACATTTTGGATCTATGTATATTTTCTTACATGTAAATTTTATCCCATAAAAACAAAAAATAAAAAAGTGTAGAATAGTTTAAAATTCATTAAATAATAACATTAATATTAAAACCCTATCCAAAATATGAACATTATTATATGAATTAATAAAATGCATTCAAGTATATGTACTAAAATTAAATCCCAGAAATCAAAAAGACAAGGGTAACATCTTAATAATTAATAAGCATGCATTTCAGAGAGAAGAAAAAAAGTCAAGACACAGAGAACATATATTCTTTTTTTTCCAATCAAATGTAATTAAATTATTTATACAATATTTTAACCTGTGTCATTAGTATAAATTACTAATATTTTGTGTGATATTACAGCTGTTAACAACTTTTAAAGAACAAACAGATACTTGAAATCAAGTGAACTAAATTGAATGTATTCTCAAAGTTGGTCCAACTACTACACTTCAAAGTTCTAATAGTTCTCTGGTTTTGAGTGGGACTTTGAAAAAATTAATTTTAAGAGATACATTTAAAAAATAAACTGATAATCTGTAATAAAGAGAAATCAGCATTCCATATCAGAAAAAAATGAAAATTTGCAATACATATAAAGTCCTGAGAAGAAACGTTGAAGCACAGAAAGGGTCTCATGTATAGTAGGTTGTAATACGTTTATTGTTAAAATTATGTAATACGTTTATGTTGTTTTGAAAAATTAAAGCTAAGCATAATGAAATTAATGTTTTTGTGCTCATTCAGTACCACAGCATGTTGAGAAAATGGAAGAGCCCTGTAATCCTGAGGAGGTGGCTTAATCCAAGGAGAGACATCAGATTAAAAAATATATAATTAAAATTGCATTGAAAATTGAGAAATTTTGGTTGTATATATTTATGGGGCACAAAGCTATGTTGTGGTTTGTGAATGCAATACGGAATAATTGAATCGAGTTAATTGAAATTTATATTACCTCAAATCTTCAAATCCTCATCATTGTTTTGTGACAAGAACATTTGTAATTTTTTCTTGACTATTTTAAAATGACGAATACACTATGTTAAAGCTTAGAAATAGACATCCATTTATGTAAACTATAGAGAATGATTGAAATCAATTATAGATTACTCTTATATTTAGCTCATCATTAAGTTTAATTCTTTAGAAAATATTTTAGAATTATTTTATTATAATGTTAAATATAAATGACTACACATGTATGTATAGGCTTGTGTATTTACACATATGTCTGCAGATGTAAATTAATGTCCCCATAGGTATATAGTTGCTGGTATGGACAGACATTAATAAAACTAGGCCAGGCGTGGTGGCTCATGCCTGTAATCCCAGCACTTTGGGAGGCCGAGGTGTGCAGATCACGAGGTCAGGAAATCGAGACCACACTGGCCCACATGGTGAAACCCTGTCGATACTAAAAACACAAAAATTAGCCAGGCATGGTGGCACGCACCTGTAATCCCAGTTTCTCGGGAGGCTGAGGCAGGAGAATTGCTTGAACCTGGGAGGTAGAAGAGGTTGCAGTGAGCCGAGATCGTGCCACTGCGCTCTCCAGCCTGGCAACAGAGCGAGACTCCGTCTCAAAAAATATTTATAATATGAGCATGATTATATTGCCAAATATAAAATAAAATATCATAATGGCAACAATCAATTTTACCTGTCACCTTCACTAGAACACAGTCTCATCTACTCAATCACACACTAACCTAGGTGTTGCTCCCATGGCATAATACAGGTGTTAGTGGAGCCTGCCATTATTTTTTCCTAAGTCACGAAGAGTGTTCTAGATAATCTAGGGGGGACTGATTCAAAGAGAGCATAACAGAGGACGATGGGACTCCATGGTGGATGGCAGATGCAGATCTTGCCAGGAGTTCCAGGTGTCTTTCCTGATGGCCAGTAGTGTTGACCTTAGACTGCCTAGCCAGACTCTACAATTATTGTTACCCAGAGCTCACAGCACAATGGAGTGCCCATCCCCAGCTCTTCTCAAAGTCACAGGTGAGAGTCGAAACTCTGAGACAGTGTGAGAAGCACAAGATCAGCTCTACATCAATATCCCATTGGAGAAAACTAGTATTATTCCCTTAATGACTAATGTCCACTTCATTTCCCAAATGCCTCCATGCACAGAAGACAACAGGAGTGTCCGGACAATGGTGAGTAAGAAAGTCCCCTCAGCCTACCCAGGTCCTGCAGACCGGAGCCCTGGAATTTAGACTACAGAAAACACATCCTCTGTTTTCAGGAATGAGAAGAAGAAAGGGATCTGTGAAAATCAAGTCTACAGGGAAGGAAAATGGATTAGCAGAAAGAGGGTCAACTGAATCAGTCTGAGTTTACAAGACGAGGGGGGATGGCTGTGAAAACCATCAGGTTTTAAGGACCCTGACCCTGGGTGAGCCTCTCTCTCTTGGCTCCCATCAGAGCTCAAAGCCTGTTGTAACCAGAGATTCCCATGGAGGTCTCTGCTCTGAGTCTAACTGGAAAACACTCTCCAGGTTTCCCTGGGATTCCTCAGGACTCTTATCCTGGTGACCATGAAAGGATTATTTCTGCCCTCAAAGTGACACCCTGGCTTCTGTGGAGGTGAGGATGTTTCCTCTTGTTACAAAAACAAAGAAACAAAAAGGAAAAAACGTTTTCCATTTAGAGACATCAAATGTTAGTATAGAATTGTAAATCTGGAGAAGTTCCCTGGGGAAATTTGACAATGAGGCAGCCCCAGGCCATGACAGGAAGCCAGCCCTCAGCAGCACCTGCACCTGCCCTGGAGATGGGCCCGTGCTCAGTGTCCTGGCGCTCCCTGGTGGTCTCAGGGACCCCTGCAGGGAGGTTTGTGTCTGGACTCACACTGACTTCCACTCACTGTGTGTTTCACACAGTAATACACAGCCGTGTCCTCGACTCTCAGGCTGTTCATTTGCAGATACAGTGAGTTCTTGGCGTTGTCCCTGGAGATGGTGAATCAGCCCTTCACAGAGTCTGCGTAGCTTGTGTAACTACTATCACCACTAATGTATGAAACCCACTCCAGTCCCTTCCCTGTAGCCTGGCGGACCCAGCTCATGTATTGGTTACTGAAGGTGATTCCAGAGGCTGCACAGGAGAGTCTCAGGGACCCCCCAGGCTGTACCAAGCCTCCCCCAGACTCCACCAGCTGCACCTCACACTGGACACCTGCAAACACAGAGACAACTTGGTCAGAAACTGCCACATATATTCACTGTTTCACTCACGTCCACTCAACGTCTCTAGTTCTCCATAGATCACCTTTTATAATAGCAACGAGGAAAACCCAGCTCAGCCCAAACTCCATGGTGAATCCTCTGTGTTCAATGCTGATCACCAGATGGAAACTCCCGGGAATTCTGGGGCTGGGGCTCCTCTCCCAGAGCTGCAAAGTCAGGGCTCGGCTGGTTTTTATCAGCAGAGGGAGGGCCTTATTTGCATGTCTCCTACTATATAGTAAGCTCTGTGGTGGGACAGCTGAGGAGAGGGCAGTGCCCAGAGCAGATGAGAGGGTCCTGGAAAACATTGGAGGTAATCCTATCTCTCAGGAAAATATAACTTCAGATTATGTGATTGTGACTTGATGATCAATAAGCAGTCATCATCCTATTTAATGTTTACATATTTGTAGAATATATTCAGTGCAAGTGTCAATGCTACATTTTTAGAGAAGATGAATTACATACATAACAGAGCAGTTGTGCAATGTGTCCAATATCACACATCTGGCCAGACTTAGCCCTATTATCCGTGCCTGTGTGCCTGTGCCTCTAAACACTGGAGGAGACTGCTCCCCTGAGACAACTCCAGGGAGGTGTGGGACATGCCTAGTGTGATTTTCAGGATATCCCACCTGTCATAACAACTTTATGTGACTTTGCTTTTTCTAGTGTTTACCTGAAATATGCAATCAGTGTTCACATGTGTGTATTTTCAGAAGTCCTTGATTATTCAAGTGTCAATATTCATCTCTTTCTTGCTCTTCCTCAGCCAATATACTCATTTTTTGTTACTGCTTTATTCAAAAATTCAATCAATAGTAAATTCAAATTTATAGTGTACGATTTGGAAAATATTGGTATACGTGTGCAGCCTTTGAATCAGCACTTCAATCATGCTATTAGCAATTAAATTAACCTCTAAATTTTTTTCTCTCACTTCTCCGTAATTTTATTTCACCATCTTGTTACCTCATCACACTTTTCTCAGAAAAATTCAGATCTTCTCCATGTTAATTTAGAATAGTTGCATTTTCTACAATTTATACAAATGAAATCACAGGAGATTTACTGTGAATTCTTTAGCTTCCTTCACTCAGCACAATTATTTGATAATGTCTTCACATTCTTATGTGACTGAAGCATGCCTTGATTTCAATTGTTCATTGTATTTCAGTACATGAATATTTCTCAAGTGGTTTAACAATGCACCAAATAGTGGCTATTTGATATTTTGTCTTAGTTTCTGAATTTTATTTAGAAAGCAGATACTAAGCAAGGGAATGTAAAAATAAAATGAGAAAATGATCTTGTTCTGACCTCATTAACAAGAAACTTGAACAACTACAAAAAATGAACACTTCAACATATCTGAGTTGATGTTGCAGAGAAAAAACCCTGAAATCTGAGAAAATAGGGGCCTGCACAGAGAACTAGGGTCCATTTATTAGAGTACCTGGGGCCGCTGCCACTCATTGTATGGTATTGAAGATAGGAAAAAGCTAACCTGGAAATGTCTCGTGAGTTGCTTGAGGACGTGTGTGCTAATGGTGTGAGAGTGTGAAACTCCCGGCACTTGCAGGCTTTGCCTATAGAATTGGGGAAATCCCCAGACAACTCACGCACCTGCTGTCCTGTGGTGTTGACTGGGGAGTAAGAACAGCAGCTCCGTTCAATGCTGAATCCCCCTTCATGATACGTGGGAGACATTTATTAAATCTTGTGTCCTTCAGGCACTGGTAGAATCAACTAGAACAGAAGGAAACAGAGGACACCGAGGAAACTCTACCCAGAAACACCTCCCATCTCTTTCCTGAGGAATGAAATCCTGAGTCTGTGGAGTAAGGACAGTGGGTCAGAAGCTGAGGACACTGATGGAAGACCACTGTGGCTAGGAAGAGACACTCTGACTTGAGGAAGGGAAGGAACAGGAACGCTTGGAAGACCATGCTTCAGAGCCACTCTCACCACCCATAGCTAAGAAGGAGGCTCAGTCAGAAGGTTGAAGAACATCCCCCTGTGTCCAAGCCCCTTCACCCCACAAACAATCACCAAGTAAAAGTGTCAGCAGGATGCACCTGCCACAGATGAAAGAGACAGGCTGTCTCTGGGGAGAAAAAATGGGAAGAGCCAAACCGGGACACAAAAATGGGTATCACTGGAGGAATCTGAACTTTTTGTGAACAGGAGAAGCTGACTTCAACTCTGATGGCCATGGCAACCATACACTTGAAATCCAACCCTGACTAGATTCATAGAAATGTGGTTAATAAAGGCCCAGCAGAATGTAATGTGTGATCGTCTCCATGAATAAAATAATAAACACAAGAAAATAAATCACAAGTGAAATGCAAACTGGAATTCTACATGCATTACATTTTCATTAAAAGTGAAAGGCAAATAAAATTCTGTCATTTCAAAAAGATCTTGAGACAACTTATTGTCAGCACATTCATGCTTCAGTGCACATTTTAACAAACTTTCTCTGCTAGTAGCCATGTGATATACATTCAAAACATAAATCTGTACAAAGAAATTAAGACTGTACAAAATGGGAAAATCAAGATGAAGTGCAGTTTTTATCTTTGTAATTGCTATATTATATAACTATGAAAGGAATAAAAAATTTACATATTATATTTTATAGCATGTCAGTGCAAACTGGGAATAAACAAGAAAGAGTGGTGAGAAGGAGGAATTCAAAGCACACAGTTACGCTGTCTCTGTTCTTCATATCAAAGTCATCACAGTATCTGCATTAGAATCCAATTATATACAGTTCTTATAGAATCTAATTATATACACTTCTTATAGAATCTAATTATATACAATTCTTATTGTAAAACTTATGGTAACCAATATAATATTTATAAAAGTGAATTAGATTATATGTTAATAGAGAAATAAACGTCATTGTGAAATGCTAATTTAAAAAAGATAACAGAAAAATAATATTAGTTTAAAAATAGAGCTTATTATAGTTGATTTAAAAAAGCAAGCCCCGTTGGGGCTTTATTTTTTCCCCCTCTGACTCCACCAGTAAACTTCACACAGGACTTCTGCAAACACAGAGAGAACAGACTGAGAGCAGCCCCATGTGGAGCAGCCACAGCGGGACCTGATTCACAAGGGCCACTAATACTGAGGGTGATGAGAAGGGAAGTCCAGATCAGTGCAGACCCCACAGTGTGGACACTGAGGAAGGGAAGAGACATGGGGTGGCTCCTCGCCAGGGCCTGAGGGAACAGGGGATGAGCTGCCTTTCATGAGGAGGGGAGGGAACACATTTCCATGTCTTTCTTTTTGTGGTCATGGGTGCACCGCTCAGCATTGCTCATCCATCCTCTGTGTCTACATTTCAGGGAGGGCAGGGTCAAAGGATTCCTGGGTCTGGAGGCACAGGGTTAATCTGCCAGTTACTTTTTCTTATTCTCTAGTGTGGACACTGTTGAGGTGTCTTCGCAGTAGAAAACATTATCAACAAATACATCCAGTAAGAACATAAAAATACATTTCCAGAGAAAAAGGACATCTCGCTGTAGTCAGTACATTTAGAGCTGGAAACCACTGTTCCTGACCATGTGGCAAAGTTGAGTTACAATGAAAAAAATGCAGATCTACACCTTGTTAGGGAGGGGGTTTATAATTATCATTATCTTGAGATCACTTTTCGCAACATAGTTCAACATTGGATAGATGGGCTTGTGTCAGGAAACAGTCAATGTGGACATATATGTACTTATCTGAGTGAAGAGTTCACATGGGGACGTGTTTGCTTGTCTGAGACAAGAGTCCACATGAGGAAATGTCTGTTTTCTGAGGAAAGAGTAAATGTAAGGACATATGTGGTGGTCTGAGGAAAGAGTCCATGTGGGGACATGTGTGTTTGTCTGAGGGAAGAATCCACATGAGTAAAGGTGTGTTTGTCTGACAGAAGAGTCCACATGTTGACAGGTGTGTGTACCCATCTGAGGGTAAATGCCCATTCAGGGACAGTGTATGCCTGAACTGAGCTGATGTTTGGGAAAAATCTTTCTCAATCTAGGAAAGAAAAGGAATCCTCTGGGTTACTTGCTTGTCAGGAAGAGAAAACCTGGGTCACATAGAAAATTGATTTTTTTCAAAAAAATCTTTAGTAAATGGAAACATCTTATATGTAAATGAGGAAAATTACTTCCTTCTTTGTTGCATGCATCTCATACTATCCCCACACTCCCAAATATGTTATTAGATAATTTTGTACAGTCTGCATTTTATCCAGGGGTTAATGAACTCCTAAATATATTTTTAATTGTGTATATTTAGGTTTATATTGTCCATCACAAAATTATGAGCTGGGACAAATTAATTGTGTCTTGTCTCAACCATTGCATATCACTAAAATAGTCTTAACTCTCCTTAAACAGGGCCTGTTTTACTTATTTTACACCCATTCTCTAAATTCCTGGAATATCTTGTCTGTTTACCTGAGTATAGTTTTGACTTTTACAGAATTTCAAATAAATGAAACTATACAGTGTAATTGAAATGACTTCACTGAAGAAAGTGGAAAATGAAGTTGCTGACATAAGTAACTTTGAAAATGAGGTGGTTCTCTAAGTTTAAATTGTAAAGAAATCACACGTAAACACTCTGTCCAGTAGATAAACATGTTTCCTACTAGGGTACAGCTTTACATTTCTGAAACCACTATGCATGTGTCCTGAAATTGTGCAGCTAAGTAATCAAATGGCGTATGATGGTATGGGGTTCCTCACTTTGCAGTGGGTGGTTATGGAGATTCAAGGAAGGAAGGCTAGAAAGGTCCATGTGGCAGCATAGTTGGGTGGAGAGACCAGTGTGTGCTCATTTTTAATGTAATCAAGTTACAGAAGATTAGATACATAGTTTCAATGTGTCCATAAACATGATTCATATAAACATGCACATTTACTAGAACAGAAGGTTGAGAGGTCCCAGAAATACTTATACCACATTAACAACACACATATCCATTATCACAATATTTTATTTTAACACTATTCTTGAAAATCAGAAACAAGCAATCTTTATATAAATGGCTAATTCTATATATGAAAAAGATGATAAAGAAACAAGCTTAGAATCTATTGTAATATCAGGAAACAGGGAAGTGTTCAAAAACAAAAGGATGAGCTTTGCTGTAAGGATGCAGGATCCAAACTAAATGAGCTCCCAGCACCTAATAAAGCTGTGGAGATTTGAAGAAGAAAATGAATAATGTAGCATGGATCTTCTTCAGAGTATGAAATAGACGTTCATAAACCAATACGGATGTTAATAGAGGATTAAATAAAGAAATGATGGGAAGAAGAACACATCTCCTTATAGAAGTATTCCAAATATATCAGGTGGATAGTCCTCCAATCAATAGGTGAAAGCTAAGCACTCATGAATTGATTGTGGCCTGAGATTAGAGACATGGAATAAATAATCACTATTAGTGTATTTTATAATGAGACTTCAGATATAATGCCAAATACATGATCTATGAATGAATAATTTTTTATGTTTTTTGTCTAAATTTGTGCACACGCACACACACACACACACAGACACACATATATTTTTTGAAATACCCACTGATAAGAGAGAAAAAGACAACCACAGACTGGGAGAAAATACTTCCAAGTCATCTATTTGTTAAATCAGTTCTTTCAATTTGTTAAATGACTTTTATAATCAATATGCAAGTAAACTTACAACTAATAAAAAGAAAACAATGCAGACAAAAATGAACCAAATATCAGGAAAGGCATCTCGCAAAAATTATATAAAAATTGTTTAATATGAATTTTTTATTTGGGACATGTGCATTTAAATAAAAATTAGATGCTATTACTCACCTACCGGCATGGCTAAAACTCACAATTCTCATGATGACAAATGATAACATGAATGTGGAAAAACAAGAAATATCATGCATTGATGGTGGGAATTCAAAACGTTACATGCACAAAATTAGATTTTTTGGCATTTTTTAAATAGAGATAAAAGTAGAGTTAAAATACGAACTTGTGCTTGTGTTCTGAAATATTTACAACATTGATTCAGAAATTGATGTTTACAAAGATTGATTCAGAGGAAGTTCTGTATCAGATTTGTTAATGTAATTCATTCTACAATCCCTGAAATTTGCTTACAGAATAAATGTTGTATGAAAAATCTCTCAAATAACTAAAATCCTGTCCACTCAAGCCCTTGTCCAGGGACCTGTCGCACCCAGTGCAAGTAGCAGTAGGTGAAGGTGTATCCAGAAGCCTTGCAGGAGACCTTCACTGAGGACCCAGCCTTCTTCACCTCAGCCCCAGATTGCACCAGCTGCACCTGGGAGTGGGCACCTGTGGGGAGGACACAGGAGTGGATGAAAGCCCCCTTGACTGGACTCAATCCCCTCCTCATCACTGGGACCTGGGAACCCCTTACCTGTGGCTGCTGCCACCAAGAAGAGGCTCTTGCAGGTCCAGCCCATGGTGAGATAGGCTCTCAAGGGATTCTCTCAGGTGATTCTCTCAGGGCACAGAACATATTTACCTCAGTGGATATCAGTATATTTGCATATTCATAAGACAAAGCCTTTCTTAGCTCAAAGCCCAATCCATGATAAGAAAGGGAAGATAAATGACACATCAGCCTTAAAAGAGTGAGATGCAGATGGTCGAAGCCCTAATCCTGCTTGAGGAAATGCATGCCCTGCTCCATTTACAAACGTTTGTGGACAGATGTCCTTTCACTGAAGAATAAGCCCATATAGAACAGGCTCCTCACTGTGAGCCTACATTTGATTAGCATAGAGACCAACTGGATCATTTTTGGAACCATCACTCTCCATCACAATGAGCAGGTGCCTTGGTCTTTTCCTGGACCCATCAGGCACCAGCACAGCTCATTGGTGACTCTGAGAAAGTGACGCTTATGTCCCACATGAATGTCCAGGAGGGACCTCTGAGATCTGCTGGGCGCTCCTGAGACACTGTCTCTAGCACCTGTCTCATGTCCTGATCCCCCAGGGTCTTCAATTCTATTGAACACTCTTGATTTACAGATTTGCCCTGTGATGCATAATTAGAGCTGATTTTCTCATCTCACAGACAATGGGAATCAGAAGATAAAGCAGGAGTTTGGAGTCCATTACGAACTCTCTACTCCCAAAGTAATTGTCAAGAAATTTGGGTTTAGAACAACTTTGGGTTACTTTTGAACTCCATTTATTAGTATTTTGTCAAGTATTTACATACTTTCAGTTCATATCCACAGACCTTCACCTTTCCATATTGATTTCTGACTCACTTGGTCTGTGCACCTGCCACACTCTCAGATCCACCACTGCCCTGTCACTCACACAATGTAAGCAACATTACTTAACACTGAAATCTGAATTTCTTATTCATAGGAATGTAGTTTCTTCAACTAAAGTGTACCCATAGAATAAGTAAAAACATGCCCATCCTTCATATTCTCACTATTACGATATTATAGTTCTAGAAACCCACTTTAAAAATAGTTCTCAGTGCCTTAAGTTATATGAATGGTTTTGATGTGATAGAATATTTAAAGCACGTTAGCGACTTTTTGAACAGTTATTTTAGATTGTTTTTTCCTGACAAAGGAAAACCCAGGCCCTGAGAGGAAACCTCCTCCCCAGCTGTGCACCTGCTCCAGGGCTGGAACCTGTGCTTGGTGGCTCCCAAGTGCCCCCTTCCACCCAAGCTCTTGCCTTGCAATGAGGTTTCTGTCGGGGCTCACAAATATTTTCCTTCAGAGTCTCTAGCCCAGCATGAAGTGGCTGTGTCCTGGTTTAGAATTCTCCGTCAGTGACACCATATGCTGCCGACACCATGTCTTTTAACAATTGATTAGCCTTACTAAACCTACTGAGGGAGACCCACGGAAAAGATTCTATGACACAGAAGTGGGCCCCTTTTCTGAAACTTCACATTTCCTGAATCAGTAGACACATAAAGAATACAAAAACTTGTGGGATTTGGGGAATGCCTAGTTTCCTTGTTGGGCTCTTGCAGTTGAATGTTGCATCTGAGAATATCTGCAGGTACAGATACATTCAGAATAAAGACACCTTTGTATATGCTGTTCCAATAACACATATTCTCCTTTCTTACTATTTTCTAGCCTATAAAAAGTACCTCCTACACAGACACTAGGCCTAAGTTTATGGCTTTTTTCTCTTAGCGATCTGAGGCAAACAGAATACAAGTGGAGACTTGGGAAGTGCATGCATTTTTTTTCTCAGCTAGGAACCCTGAAAATGCCCCATGATAAAAGAATCTGAGGTCAATGGATTTGCCAAGACCTTGTCTTCAAAAAATTTATGTCAGAGGCTTCAGATTTTCCTACTGTCCTTGTCTTATTCTCTGCCATTGTCTTTCAGTTTCCCTATGTTCTCCTCCTCAGATAGAGTCTGTGCATTGCCACACTTTCATCTTTAACCCAGATTATACTGGTGAGAAAACAAAGTGTGCATCCTGGAAGTGTTATATGTTCTTACAATTGATTCTTAATAATTCAGTCATCCTTTTTTTTTCTCTGGGCGGTGACCTATATGCAGAGTCTCCAGAAATGGAACTGACGCTTTCCCTTTTCTGGCTATAACATTATAGGATTATTTCTTTATTGGCTAATTTTATCCACTTTCATGATAAAGGAAGGCTGCTGGGAGGGTCTGTAATGGAGATGGACTACCTTACCCAACACAGATAAGGTTCTAGGTATGTCTTTCCCCTGAATGGTCTATCTGGAGAAATGTGCGTGTGTATTTCTCAGAGATTAGGTCTTTGGATGATTTATCCAGGAAAGGATCTATGTCGATTTTCACTCAAAGAACCTGGAGGCTCCTGGAGCAAATAAGCACAACAGTGTGAGGTGTGGGGCCTCTAAGTTCTCTCACCCTCACACTAGTTCAGACGTGCCCTTTATGTTTACATAGTTCAGATTTACATATAACATACCACACAGCCAGGCTCATCTAAATTGCCACATGCTCATCTAAACTCACTGGAGCAGCAGCTGAGTGTAATCGTCACATTGAACTCAGAGAAACCTGGGTCCATTACACTGTTTATTGTAGCTCAGAGAAGCATCACTGAGTCCCTTGAGTGGACGTTTCTTCCCTGAAACAGCTTCACTACCAAGTATACTAAAGAGTTGCTATGGAGCCGCTGTGGGGTTGGATTTCTTCCTGTCAGCTTGTCATGCAGGGTGTTTTGAGTGATGCAGACCTTTATACTTAGATGCTAATCATTCCCAGTATTGTTGAAATGGCTGGCCACTCCCAGTCCTGTTTCTCCCCTCCACTCACCTGAATGTCTGCAAGAACCCCATGAACCTAAGGACTCTTTTTCATGGATGACTCAGGATTCTCAATCTGGTCAGTGTCACAGTCAGAGGCAGCTAATGGAGGATTCTCAGTCCACTGATATGTTGAGCCCATAACATAGGACACATATCCAAGAGTGGCCAATTCATGTCAGTGCCAATCCACATTTAATTCAAGGGGCATGATTTTCAGTGCATTGAAGTTTAAAAGCTTCGTAATTCTTAATAGAGGCACAAACTGAATGGTTTGCTGAAGAAGTGAGCTCATGCTTAGAAGAAAGCTGACTGCACCCAGGAAGAGTCTCTTTAAGTAAAACACCTGAAATGTGATGTCCTGAAACCTTGTGAAAATTCATTTCCTTGAGTAAAAAAACAGGAAAGCTATTCTCAAATCATTGAAAGAAAACTTATCAGAAATTTTATCAACACAGCAGTCGAATTCCAGTAAGTCAATCCTTGGGTTTATGTTTCACAACTCAAGAAGCAATAAAGAAATCTACATAATTGGAAGGCTGCTCCAACAGAGGGAATTTTGAACTATTTAATTAATAGACCAGTATTCATTCAAAGACACTCTCCTATGGAATCTGCAACTTAAACAGATCTCTGCAACCTGGAAAAATTTTCTCACTTATTTTTCTCTAGACACCCATAAATGCAAAAACACATTTTGTGTGTATGTGCATGAGTGGTCTATAGAAATACTTTGCATATTAATGAAAGTTTGGAAAAATGATAACTTCATCACTTATTGTGAACTCACACTTCACTGGTTTCCAACATTCTCTACCTGTGTCATGGGGCAATGGGTGCCTCTGAGAATATGCTGATTTTCAGACTGAGCATGTTCTCCACCCCTCACTTGACTTCATGGTTTCTCGCTCGCACTGATGTCTCTATGAATGAAAACCCAACACTGATATCCAGCATATTTTCCTCTTATGAGATTCATATTCTATCTCTTTCTTTTTCTGCGTGTCTCTAACTCCATATTTTTCTGTGCCATTACTATTTATTACTGAATCATCCTGAATCCTGCCAACAGACTCCATCTCACATTCTGCAAATATTCTGCCTCAAAGATAATTAGGGGCAAACTCATCCTTGCCCAAGGTGGGAAAACTTTCTGGACTTCCACTAGGTTTATTAGAGCCTCATATGAGAACCATGATCAAACACTATTTGTTCTTGGATTATACCTCAAATCTAAAACTGTTCTTCATAGTGGCTATGACATTCTACGTTCCCATCATTACCATTATACAAAACAGTATGGTGGCTTCTAAATAAATTAAAACAGACATACCATATGACCAGCAATCCAGCTTATGGAAATATACCCAAATGGGATGAAATTTCCATCTTGTGAAGATACCTGCTCTCCTGTGCTTACTGCAGCTCTGTTCACAACAGCCAAGATATGGAAACTAAGTGTCTGTCGATGGACAAATGGATAAAGAAAATGTGGTATGTGTACACAGTATAACATTATTCTGCCTTATAAAATAAAGAGATGGTGCCATTTTCCACAAGACAAATGGATTCCCACCACCACTAGCAATGCATTGTATCCATTGCAGCCCCTCCCTGAGAGCTGGCAGATCCAGGTCCAGTAGTAAGGACTGGTTGTGATGGAGTGGCCAGAAACAGTGCAGGTGATGCAGAGGGGCAGTGCAGGTGATGCAGAGGGGCAGTGCAGGCTCTTCAGGTCCAGGGCTGACTCCTGCAGCTGCTCCTGGGACAGGGCACGTGAATACATGGGGAATCAGTCCCTGTCAGTCACATGTACCTACACTCACCCCATAGACCCACATCTGACATCTGAGACACTCACCCTGGGGGAGCCGTCACCAGGCACAGGAGAAGATACAATAATGCCATCTTCTTCGTGAACACAACTCTGCATTCCCCAGATACCTTAGCCCTGCCTGAGGGGAGAGCTGTTAGCTTCCATAGTCCAAAAGCATTTTATACCCTGGAGCCTAAAGAATATTTTGGATGTGGCAAAGCCTTGTACTTATAAGAGAGAGGGACACAGGTCTGACTCCCTGTGGATTTGAATATGTTTTATTGTGGTCTGTCTATTTTCAGGTTGACATGAAGCACTTCCTTGCCAAAAACTATAGCATAACATTTAATAAAATTTGCTTTATTCCTATTTTCCCACCTGTGACATTTGAACTTCTGTATCAAGTGAGCAATGTGCATACCTTACAGGAGAAATTACAAAATAACTCTCTAAGTCATCAGTATCACACGAATGCTACCCTGTTCTTACTGCCAAATATCTTCTGGAAAGATTTAAGTAAAAATAAATGATAAGTTGCATTCTTAAATTAAAAGTAGCATAACGTTCAGAAACTTATGAAATCCCTTTGCCAAAGGTACCTCCACTAGAACTTACAACCCATGGTCTGCTTCCTCAAGGACAAAGACAATATCACCCTGTGACTTGATTCATCAAAAGCCCATGTATTTTCCATTTTACCTTCAGTATTATACTCTGATTTATCACATGCCAATACAGCAAAGTATTTTAGGGGGTCGATGTGCTATGCAGAAATATTCAACAGGATGTTAAAAATGTCCTAAATAGCTTCTTTACTGCCATCAACTTGTAAATTATTTATTTTCCAAGAGACATCGGAGAAAAACAGTCACAAATATTGTAAAAGGGGCTAATTATCATTAACAACAAATGCAGCAGTGACTCCAGGATGTCAGTCCATAGGTTTATGAGTGAAAATGAGGTGAGTTACATAAGTTGTTTTGAGAGGATTTTCCTTGCTTGTAGAGTCAATACCAAGGTTGGCATCAGTATAGGGTGAAACAGTGATTTGCTGGGAAGATGTCCTTGTAGAAGTGATTTTTATAAGATCATGGTGGCTTCTATCAAAGATTGTGGTTAAGCAGAATCCATTTCTGGTCGTTCTTGTTATCAGGAGTATGTGCATGGGAAATCTCCTTCATGGTCATTCCTAGTTCCATTTGTCAGGGTTTTAACACAAGTGGACCTATTTTGATTCTGACAACTTTCACACCCTCTTTCTAACACTACTGGTGAGGAAGGTGACTCACTCTGTGGTACTTTGCACAGCACAGGATAAATTTCACATCCACATCCCATTTTGTCCACACAAGCTCATCCCCTTCACTACTGTTGGCCACTTGCATTCCAAGGTGAGTCTCCACATGACACACTGGAGGGTGCTGAGCAATGAGAGAGAAGAAAGTCCCATCAGCCTCTCCCATGTGGCTGCAGAAGCCACAGCCTGAGCCCCGCCTCAGCTGCAGGGAATGGGCTTGAGACCTGGAGCTTTGGCAGCAAGAACCACATCCCCACTTTACAAGGAGCAGGAATAGTACAAGGAAAAGCAAGAATAACAACAACAAATAAAAAGAAATAGAATGGGCTAAGAGCAAAAGGGGCCCCAGATCAGTGCTGATACTAAGTTGTATACTTTAGTGTCAGGAGAAGGGTCAGACGTGAAACCTGTGAAGTTCTGCATGACACTGACCCTGGCCCAGACTCTCTGTTGGCTGAGATCACAGTTCCTAAAGACCGTCCTAGTCAGAGAATCTCACTGAGGTTTCTGTCCTGAGTCTGACTGGAGAAGACTCACCAGGTACCCCTGAGTTTCCTCAATATTCTGACCCTGGTGACAATGGCTGAGGGCTTTTCCTCTCTGTCGGCATCAATCTGTGTTTTGTGCATATGAGAATAGGTTCTCATATTAAAATAATCATTTAAAAATATGTAGAGATGACATTGGTAAGCACAGAATTCTGAACTTAGAGAGGTTCCCTAGAGAAATGGTAAAAAGATGAAGCCCCACATCCTGACAGGAAACCAGCCTCCGTGTGCACCTGCCTCTGGGGCTGACTCTGATCAGTGGCTCCTGAGCGCCCCCTGCAGCTGATTTCCTCCAGCGTTCCTGCAGGGAGGTTTGTGTCTGGGCTCACACTGACCTCCCCTCACTGTGTCTCTTGCACAGTAATACACAGCCGTGTCCTTGGCTCTCAGGCTGTTCATTTGAAGATACAAAGAGTTCTTGGCATTTTCTCTGGAGATGGTGAATCGGCCCTTCACAGAGTCTGCATAGTATGTGTCACCATCAGTATCAATAGCTGAGACCCACTCCAGACCTTTTCCTGGAGCCTGGCGAACCCAGTGCATGTCGTAGCTACTGACAGTGAATCCAGAGGCTGCACAGGAGAGTCTCAGGGACCCCCAGGCTGTACCAAGCCTCCCCAGACTCCACCAGCTGCACCTCACACTGGACACCTGCAAACACAGAGACACAAAAGTCAGAAATTGCCACACATATCCACTGTTTCTCTCACTCATGCCCATTCACACTCAATATCTCTAGTTCTCCATGAATCACCTTTTAATATAGCAAGAAGGAAAACCCAGCTCAGCACAAACTCCATGGTGATTCCTGTGTGTTCAGTCCTGATCACTGAATGAAAATGGTTGGGAATCCCAAGGCTGGGGCTCCTCTCCCAGAGCTGCAGGGTCAGGGCTGGGCTGGTTTTCATCAGGAGAGGGAGAGCCCTATTTGCATGTCTCCTACTACATAGCAAGCTCTGGGGTGGGACTCCTGAGGAGAGGGCAGGGCCCAGAGTAGATGAGAGCGTCCTGGGGGATTTTGATGACAATGATTGTATTTGGGAAAATGCTGTCTTAATGTGAAATTGTTCTGCGATAAACATTTAACAACTACCATATTTTTAATTATTTTTACCTATGTGTATAGATGATGTTATTTAGGAGTCAGTGGTTTCTTCATGTACAGATGTAAAAGTGAACCCACACATGGAGGGGCTATGTATGTGTCTAAGGGCTTATATCTGGCATGTGTGAGTCCTAGTACCTGGGCCTATGCTCCTCACAGCTGGCCTCAATTGCTCTCTTAACCAACTACAGGACAGAGATAAACGGGCCTAGTGTGGTTTACAGAATGCACTTCCTGCCACGACAACCTGTGTGATTTTGCTGCATTTACCTAAAAATACGGAGACAACTAGGCATCAGGCAGATAAACTTTTGGTGTGTCTGACATTTAACGTATTTATTTGTTCCTTCTTATCATCCCTTTTTTGTCTAAAATTTCACTTGTTTACTTGTAATAAATTTTATGAGTTTTAATTGACAGATGATAAAATTCACATATTTAACCTGTACAGTAGTAAACTTTGATAAAGAAAATCTCTATTTTCAAGAAGGTGACAAGTCAACTCGCCTCAGAATTCCTCTTGCTCTTTTACAGATATATTTTTGTTTTTCTCCTTCTTTTCTTCTACCATTTCTTTATAAAAGTACTGATGTTTTCATATTTCTTTAGAGTAGTTTTTATTCTCTAGAATTTATAAGAATGAAATAATGTAGTATGTACTCTTATCTATTTGGCTTATTTTTCTCAGTAGAAATACTGAGAATTAAACCTTTTATGTTGTATTGTTTATTTTTTATAAATAATAGGTAGCATTTCAGCAAACAAATGTAGCATAATTTGTTTTTCTAAGTTGCTAATTGGTATCTGAACTTTTCATTACTTTGGGTCTTACTAGTAAATCTGCTACTCAATTTGGTAATGTACATAGATGATAAATTATATATAAAATATATTATTTTTGCAACAACAATAACCCATAAACAAGAGAATGTGCTATTTGGCAAATTTTCTTTAGCATGTCAAATAATTGAAGTTATGAAATTGAAAACAAACCTGTAAACCAAAGAGTATCTGAGACTAATCTCAATAGATTTAGGAAGTTCCTTTTCCAAGATTAAGGACATGCCTGTGACACAGCTTCAGGGATTCCTGATGATGTGTGCCCAAGCTTGTGGGCACAGCTTGGTTTTATACAATTTAGGGAGACATGAGACATTTATATATATATATATATATATAAGATGTACATTGTACATAAGATGTACAATGTATATAAGATGTACATTGATTTAGTTCAGAAAGGCAGGACAACTTGAAGTGGGGAGAGGGCTTCTAGATCATAGGCAGGTTTGAGAGAAATGGTTGCATTATTTGAGTTTCTGATTAGCCTTTAACTGAATGCACAATTTACAGGAATAGTCACGTAGGCCTTAGTCTGGCTTAGTGAAACAATAGAGCAAAGGGAGCAATCAGGTATGCATTTGACTTACATGAGCAGAGAAATGACTCTCTGTCTTTGGCCCACAAGTATTTTACTTGTGGTCAAATTTTGAAGGAGGTCTGTAGCTTTTAAAAACCTTAGTAGCTATCATTTTAGGGAAAGAATGGAGGTGGGTATGCCCCAAACAGTTTTCAGCTTGACTTCCCTTTGGCTTAGTGATTTGGTGGTCCCAAAGGTTTATTTTCCTTTCAGGAACATGGGAATCTTGGAAGAAATGGGTTCTTGTAGAGAGAAATGAAGCCACAGTGTTAGCTAAACTGAGGCCGAGGCTGCCACATGAAATATAGCCTATTACAAGACAAAGCTACAAACATGTGTTTGATTGCTTAAATTCCAGTGTGGTAAACGTGTTGTCATGTGAAATTCTCAGGAACCACATACTGAAGGGCACTGATAAAGTGAATTAAATATGGCCTGAGAAGGACTCCGTACTTCTGTGTTTGAGTCCTTGTGGACAAACTGTAACCTACCTGAATAGGGAGACAAGATTGAAAAGCCAACTTCGGAGCACGCGCCTGTAACAATAGTGGAGTCTTGGCCAATTCCAGCAGCCATAGCTCAACCACTCATACACTCTTGAGTGTGCACACTTTGTTTAAATAAGACAAAAGCAACCTGTAACCAATCCAGCTGTTTCTGTACCTCACTTCTGATTTCTGTACATCATTTTTCTAATCTATAAATCTTCTTCCACCACATGACTGCACTGAAGTCTCTTTGAAACTGTTGTGATTCTGGGGGCTGCCCAATTCATGAATCATCCATTGCTCAATTAATCTCATTAACCTTAATTTGGCTGAAGGTTTTCTATTATCAGCATTCCTATACAATTGAATCCCTTTGTTCTAGAATGAGGACACTCAGAAAAATCTTCCTTTCCCAAAGTGTCTGTCTGAGACAGAAGGAGAGCCCATACTACTGAAATGCGTTCAGACCCACCTCCCTCATCAGCACTACAGAATAAAGGGATTACCTACCATGCAGGGGCAAGCCACTGAAACCATGATTCCAGAGGCACTGGTGGAGCCCCAGAGGAAATGGGATAAAAATCAAGGTTCTCACCAAAGTTTCATCGAAATGCACCCCCTCTCTGTCATGGAATCAAATCCTTAATCTCCAGGGCATCGCAGAAGATCTAGAAGATGATGATAATAGTGGAGACTATTGGAGGTGTGGGAGGGAACACCTGGGAAAAACAGGAGAAAATATATGTATTTAACTCAGTAGACTTCAAGCTATTCACATGTTAATTAGCTGGAATATTTCATAGCTAAATACCTAGCATGAGAAATAATAGCATGAGAAATAATAGAGATGACACATGGAGAATGCAACAGTGGGAAGCTGAGGTTCAAGTTCTGATGTTTGTTTACTGATATTTGTCCGCTGGCATGTCTAGAACTTCATGAGTACAGAACTCCTCTAACAGGGAAACAAACACTCACACGACATGCATTTTTGTTTGAAATAAGTGTAATTCAGGTGCTGATAAAATTTTCTCCTCAGACTCCTTTGCAGCAGCTCCAGGGCTGACATCTGTGTTGAGTGGGTTCTGGGCCTGCCCTGCAGCTCTGCCCTCACCCTGCAGGGGAGGATGCTGTTTGGGCTCACAGAGCATATTCTCCCAATGTTGCTCTCCCAGAATGAAAGGGCAGTCCCCTGCTTCACAATCCTCTCTCAGCAGCATCTGATGCTTTTGAGATTGTCTCTTGAAACAGTGATTTGTCATTACTATACCCAGTAAACTGCAGAGAGAGCCCAAGCACAGATTCATGACACCACCAGAGAGTCACTTCCCTGGGACTGTCAGATGCAATGACACAGTCAAGATCCATGGTGAGTCCAGAAACTTTCGGATAATTCATAGGAGCCTCTTATTTCTCTTACAATTCTCTATTCAAAGGTCATGCCAAATAGTATCTTCACAGAGAGAACTACATGGCTTAAAGCTCGCAGAAATTAAAACATGCATGTACACCACATATACACCCCCCCCCCACACACACACACGCAGAGCGGTATGGCTGATTTTTACAGTAATTGGCTCCTAATTTGGGATCTTTCCTAGTATAAGCCAAAGGTTTCTGAGACAGATCTCAATCAAATTAAAATTAATTTTCCCAAAGTTAGGACAGCCTGGAAGAAAAATAAAAGTAATCACAGAAACTGTGTGTGGTTAGTGTCATTCCCCAAAGATGATTTTTAGGGCTTTCAATATATACAGAGGAAAAGCTGGGTAGAGGGGAAATTTGGATGGTATGAAAATTTACATGTGTAATGAAAAAGAAGCACATAGAGAAATATAAAATTATGTAGTTCTCCTGCAGTAAGTCAGCACTTTCCCATGCTGTTCTCATGATAGTGAATAAGTCCCATTAGATCTGATAGTTTTATCAAGGGGAGTTCCCCTGCACAAGCTCTCTCTTGTCTGCCACCATGTAAGATGTCCCTTGCTTTCCTGACATGATTGTGAAGCATCCCCAGCCATGTGGAACTATAAGTCCATTAAACTTCATTCCTTTATAAATTACCCAGGCTTGGTTATGTTTTTATTAGTAGCAGGAGAACAGACTAATACATTTATTTTGCCAAAGTTAAGAACCCACCCATGACCAGCCTCAGGAAGTCCTGAGACATGTGTCCAAGGCGATTGAAGTACAGCTTGCTTTTATACATTTTAGAGAGACATGAGACATCAATCAATATATGTAAAATGTACATTTTTTTTCCTTCAAGACAGGACAAATTGAAAGGGGTTTTTGCCGTTTAGAAGTAAACAAGACACAGTAGGTTGCATTATTTTAAGTCCTTTATCAGCCTACCACTGAATCCACAATTTAGTCAGACTTAGTGAATCTTCATTTTTTCATAAATGATACTGAAGAGGAAGCAATCAGATATGTATCTGTCTCATGTGGGCCTCAGAGGAATGACTTTGAATAGAATAGGAGGCAGGTTTGCCCAAAACCCTTTCCAGTAAAGCACCCTTGTTGTCTGGAATATCACCGAAGGTTCTTTGTGTCGTGGCTATGAAAATCAAGGACACAGACACACAAAGGGTGAGGTTAGAGCAGAAATTTAATGTGTAAAACAGAAAAAAAAAGCTCTCTGTCACAGAAAGTGGTCCCAAATGGGTTGCTGCGCTGCAGTAAAATGTAAGGATTTTTATAAATGTGCCACTGGGGAGAGGGTATCTTACCAACGTAGGGTGCAAAAACAGGACCAGGTGTGCCATCTGCATAGAGCGAAGTCTCTGGCAGCCCCATCTCATGCTTTTATTATGCAGGTGGGGACTTAGCTTGGTCTGCTCCACGTTCCTTATCTCCTTTCACCATGCATGTGCTGAAAAAGGGGGGAAGAGTTTCCATGCCAGGTCCCAGGTACCTCCTTGCAGCTGTAGGCATCCCAAACCCCATGCAAGCTAACAGCTTTCCTATCTCAGTGTGACCCCAGAAAAGGAAAGGAATGTGCTCATTAAGGCCCAATGTTTTTATTGGGACCCATCATATAACAACATATAACAAAGTTATATGTGAACTTTGGTGATTACACACAGAAATACCCTCTCTGCCAGAATTGTTTATCTATACTTTACAGCCCGATCTTTCAGGCTGCTCTTTGTTAGAAGTGATAGCTTTGAACTGTGTCTGATTAGAAAAGAAGTTATTTCTGAGCTAATTCTTGTTAGAAGAAAAGTTTTTGCCGGAGACTCTTTCATCCTATCTACCTAAAGAATTTCTTTCTACCTCCTATTACACCAGCTGGACTCTTCTCTTTAGCTTAGTGATTTTGGGGTCTCAAGATTTATTTTCTCTTCACAATAGGCAGGTACAAAAGGAGACTTCGTATGTAATTAAGTTGCTTGTATTAGTCCATTTTCAGGTTGCTATAAGGACATACATGAGGCTGGGTAATTTTTAAAGAAAAATAGGTTTAATTGATTCACAGTTCTGCACGGCTGGGGAGGCCACAAAAAACTTACAATCATGATGCAAGAGGTAGCAAACACATGCTATTTCATGTGACTGCAGGAGAGAGAAGTGTTAAGTGAAGAGGGAAGCCCCTCATAAAATTATCAAATCTTGTGAGAACTCACTCACTAACAGGAGAAAAGCATGAAGAAATCAGCCCCTAAGATTCAATTATCTCCACCTCATTCCACCCTTGCAATGTGTGAATTATTACAATACAAGGTGAGATTTGGGTAGGGACACAGAGCCAAACCATATCACTGATTTTATTTTCTTTTAGAATTTACATCATCTAGCTGTAAGAAAGCACAGTTTAACTTCTGCTGATTTCAAGTCAGGAAAAATATTTAAAAAGGGAAATAACTGAAAACATTATTTTGGAGACTTGTGCAAAGATATGCTTTAAAATTCAGTCCAAATTGTAGAAAATAATATAAATTGAAAAGCAAGCGGACCAGGTTAAAATCTATTAACTGATGCACTATAGTTTATTTTGAAATAATATTTCTCTCTATAATTCCCCAATTTTATTAGAGACAAAATCATAGTAGGACCAATTTATTTGTAAAATCAGTTTTAGGCTTATGAGACTTGGCCTGGTTTTTTTGTATAAGATGCAGCAAAATAATCATTTAACATATTAGCTCTCTTTTTTTGTTTTCTATTTTTTGTTTGTACATAGGCAATTTTATTCATAAATGGACTTTGCTGGAAATTTTTTATAAGGAATCAAAGGGTAGAATCTTTAAAATCTTCAAGCCCAGCCAATATTGTATCTGTGCCACCAGATAGCTATATGAAATGGGTTACTTTCTCTTTTTTCAAGTTTCCAAGAAAACTTGGGAGTCCTGGGTCTGTCAGAAATTAAATTGTTTACTTACTACAGTTCAGGGTCCTGTAAAAAAAAAAAAAGGTACATGCCAGTTTTCCCAAGGGGCTTTATCAGCTCTCCAGGTTAGATTCATTTTATAAAGTAAATCTGAAAATATATAATTCAAGTTAAAGCCTTAGTAAAATGACGATTGTCTCCAATTGTGCCCTGTTATGGAAGAAAGCAGATTTTTATTGAACCTATGCAAATAACTATTTTGATATAAGAATACTCACAGTTTCCAAATTTTGGAGAAATTATGTATATAAGAAGATATTATGTTTTTTTTTTTTTTCAATAGCGTATACCATACTCAATTGTTAACAACTGTGAATAGCTTAAAGGACGAACTTCCTGATTCTTAGAAAACAGAACATAAGTAATTAGCAAATGCTTTAAAGAATAAGCCATAAAAATAATTTCAGTCTTCTGTCAATTCAGTTCATGCAATTAAGTCCTGTCCCACTTAATATTAGATTAACAATCATCATAAATGAATCAGGTATCAATGAGAGTCTTGGAAGTTTTAATCTCTATACCAATGACACAATTTATAAAATTGTCACAATCGTATATTCGAGTATGCCTCAAAATTCTACAGATTATTATAAGCCACCTGATAAAGAATCAAAGTAAAACACCAACTGTGGATGACTGAAGTTTTAGAACAGCCATGGTTAAAGACAGAATTAAGGGGAAAATTTGGTTATTTTTGCAATAAACAGAAATTTTACATAATAATCATAAATACTACTGATAAAATATATTAAGACATATCAAATCACTTGAATCTCATACAATTTTGGAAAATACACTCTTCAATTTATATAAATATAGTCCAATTATATAGTCCACATTTATATAAAGATAGTCCAAAGTTAAACACTTTTGCAAATTTGATGTTGCTTCCTGTATATTTTAATTATACCAAATAAGCTGAATATGTTTAATTTTGGCTTTGGGGACCTAATGTCAGAAAAGAATAAAGAGGTCAAATGACTGAATTTAGAATTTTATTTTGTGAAGTTTGTCAAATATCAAAAGTTTACAATGCTTGATATTACAAAATAGGATTACAGATTGTTGTAATGTAAGTTATTTATTTAGCCCAGTGAGAACTCAGTGATTTTGAAAGAAAGCAAAAACTTTTATTTTTCAAAGAGAAGAATTAATTTTCTAAACAATAACCCCTCATAAGAACAGCATGAGAGAAGTTAAAACTGTCTCTCAATTCTGAAAAATAAATCTATTACATTATAATTACTTTTACCATAAAATTTAATTTCAAATAATCTCATAAACTTTTATAAGTTTTTCAAATTAAAAAGTGGATTAATTCTTCAAGAAACCCTTGTCAATCTGACACATGGTCCAGCTACTAGCCTTGCATTAGTGTGCTTTTAATATTAATGTTTACTGTATAAAGAAATTCTCAAGTAATTTCATCTTTCAAAATTAGCTTTTACAATCTTACAAACCACTTCTTCTGTAACAGTCCCTCAGCCTGGAGTGGTTGAGTAGATTCAATTTCTGGCCTTGTGTCTTAAGTGTGTGATTAATTATTTTATTTTATTTTATTTTATTATTATTATACTTTAAGTTTAGGGTACATGTGCACAATGTGCAGGTTAGTTACATATGTATACATGTGCCATGCTGGTGTGCTGCACCCATTAACTCGTCATTTAGCATTAGGTATATCTCCTAAAGCTATCCCTCCACCCTCCCCCCACCCCACAACAGTCCCCAGAGTGTGATGTTCCCCGTGTGTGATTAATTTTTATTGTTATTTTCTTCCACATCTCTAGATGGGGCTTCAATTGCTGTCAGAGTTTACAATTCAGCAAGACTCGGTGTCTTTTTTATTTTTATTGTATTTATTTGTTTTTCCTGAGACAGAGTCTCGCCCAGGCTGGAGTGCAGTGGTGCAATCTCGGCTTACTGTAACCTTTGCCTCCCAGGTTCAAGCAATTCTCCCTGCCTCAGGTTCCCAAGTAGTTGGGATTACATGCACCCGCCACCACGCCCAGCTAATTTTTGTATTTTTTATTAAAATGGGATTGTGCCATTTTGGCCAGGTTCGTCTCTAACTCCTGCCCTCAGGAGATCCACCCTCTGAAGCCTCCCAAAGTGTTGTGTATCCTTTTTCGACCTAGGAATCAAAGATCAGTAATGTAGCAGCACAAGGCCTTTAAAAGTTATGCAGATAGTTACATTAACGTAATAACATTAATTTATATTTTCTCAAAATCTCAGTATTCCTAAGTAGTTGAAACACTTAAAAACAGCTACAGAGGAAGTATTTCAAGAAAATATAAAATTTGTTTTATGCCAGTTACCAAATGGGAAAAAAACACCTTCAGCAGTGTGACTGTGTTTCCCTGTGGGGAAATCCATGTAGATAACCTGCAAGTCAACTCTAATGAAACAAAGTATTTGATTAATTAGACATAGGAAGAATGTGTCCTGGATTACAAGTGAAGACTTTGGTTTCATAGACAAATATAGACATTTTAAAAAACCCAAGAGTGCAGAATACTATATTGAAATAAAACATTTCATTAAGAACTTTAATAGAAAAGATTTTTAGCATCAGGCAATAATAGCAGTTAGAAGCTAACAACAGTTAGAAGTTAACTCTGTTAGAGGCTAACTGCTGTAAGAAAAAAACTGTTAGAGGAGCTCATGAAAAATTTGAGATCCTCTCAAGCCTTCTCAAAAGAGAATAAAATAAAACTGGCAAGATGCAGTAAGAGTTAAACTTTTGGGTTAAAAAATTAAAATATCTTATAATTTTATTGAGTAAATCAATACTTTAAGACAATTTTTCATTCTAACCAATCTTTAGTATATTTATATATTTATATATGAAAGCCAGATGTCTACAATTCTATAAAGACTATTATAAATACTTCCCTTTTAATTATAGTCAACTTCATAATATGAAGTTATTTTAATAAATTAACTTTTTACAAACCTTAGTTTGACTAACACAAAATGCTTATGGCATACTTGAACATATAGTTTTATTCTAAACATCACTCTTTCTTAAATAAAGTCATTTTTATTTTAGGATAAAAAGTTACAATACAAGATTCTTTCTCATATAAAATTATTTTTATTTTTTTATTTTAAGCTTTCATACCAAAAGTACTCCTCTATGTCTAAAAATTTCTTTTTTTTTGAGACAGAATCTTGCTCTGTCACCCAGGCTGGAGTGCAGTGGCATCTCTCTTATTTACTGGTTATATTTAGGATGTTTTATAAGTAACCTCTGAATTAAATAAAATATTTTTGTAAGAACAAATTTTTCACAAAAATATTTTCTTATAGTATACATTTTTAAAAACAATTAGTAATGACCTAAACATTTAGTCAATATCTATTATTTAATTAAACTTTAGATTTTTAAATTGTAGAACAAGTTTATTTAAAAGGTTTATTTTGTTACATTAACCTAATTTATTTTTTAAATAGCTTACCTAGATCATTTATGAAAACTGTAATACTCATCCTTTAAAGTTTTTTCCCTGTTATCCATATTATAACCCATGAATTTCAGGTGTTTACCTAAGTAAAATTCTTATTAAATAAATGATTGTATTTCCAATAACTATTTACCTGTTTTTTATTAAAACATCAATATTAAACATCTTATTTGTCAAATTACAAAGATCATTCTGGTTTTAGCTAGGTTGATAATTTTATAATCTTCATAGAAATGTTTCACACCATATAACATCCAGCTGCAATTTTAAATATAAAATCACTTGATCAATTGATATAAACTATAAGGTATTCTGATAATTGTTAAAATATTTCTAATTTTATTTTACCAATCATTTTGAAGCCAGCTTATTTATTACATATTTATTTAAGTTACATGTACTTCAGATGCATTAGGGCCCACTGACTTAATTTAAAAGTTATTTATTTTAAAGTCAATTTTGTACCTTGTAGCCATAACACTTAACAAAAAAAATATATATATATATGTACATAATACATACAAGCACACATTCACACTAATACAAAGATACTAGAGCTTTTACTTTAAAACTCTACCTGTGGAATATCAATACAAACTCAACAGATGTTCAACAGAAAAGGGTTAGATGTGAACAGTGGTTGTCATCTTAAAACCAGTAGAAAGGCCCTGTAAACTGGAAAACAAAATATTTTTAAGCAAAAAACATATCCTTATCTTTCTTTATAAACTTTACCATAAATTGATTATACTCTCTTACTATTCTAATTTTTTTTTTTTTTTTAGTAACCCTAATTCACAGTGAGAAGCCTAGGATTACTTAATTTAACATGACATGACTTTAAGATTTTAAATTACTGAAGATAATTATGAGTCTAAATTTACCAAATTAATATTTGTAAAGCAATGTAAAATGTAAAGGTGACTCTAAAAATATAGATGTACATTTTCTTTACAAAGCATTTCACTAAACATACTTAACTTGATTGGAGGTCTTTGAAACACAGCTTGATTACATTACTGCCCTTAGAGTGGGACCATTTAAGAAAAAGGGCCAAAAAAACATGCAGTTTTTAATTCATAAAGTACAATTGCTTATGCAAATGTGCAAAGAAATGAGTAGCCTTCTGTAGTGATGACCATTTCCTGTAAACTGCCCTCGGCCACACCTAACGTAGCTTTCAAAGCCACCCCTAAAATTACCGCTTTGATTCACTATTGCACACACCATGAATGAATCCTCTCAAAGTACAACGTAATTCTGGTAGGATCCAAAGCCAAAAACATTACACAATACAAGAAAGCAGAGCTTTATACTTGCTCTGCTTTATACCGAAGAATCTGCCAATGATTGAAACCACAAAGGAAGCAGAAAAACTCCCAACATGTTAGTGGCAAGATACAAGAGGAAACCTCCTCCCTGCTCCCACTCAGGGACCTGATTTGGAGCTGCCTCTTAAGGGAGCAGTGGTGTCCTCAGTGCCCCTTGGTGTCTTCACTGCTCCCTGGTTTCCTGAGCACCCCGTGGTGTCCTGAGTACCCCCTGGGGGTTGTGAGCAACCCCTGGTTTACTAAGCACATCGTTGTGTCCTGTGAGCCCCTTGTTGTCCTCAACGCACCCTGGTGTTCTGATCGCCCCCTGTAGGTCCTGAGCTATCTTTTGTGTCCTGTGCACCCCTGGAGGTCCTGAGCACCCCCCGGTATCCTGAGCACGGCCTGGTGATTCTGAGATCCCCCTGGTGTCCTGAGCGCCCACTGGTGGTTCTGAGTGCTTCCTATTGTCCTGAGCGCCCCTCTGGGGTTCTGAGCACCCCTGGTGGTTCTGAGCACACCCTAGTGGTTCTGAACCACCTGGTGTCCCGATCGCCCCTGGTGGTTCTGAGTGTCTCCTCATGTCCTGAGTGCTCCCTAGTGGTTCTGAGTCCCCTGGTTTCCTGAGTACCCCCTGGTGGTTCTGAGCGCCCCCTGGTGTCCTGAGCGCCCCCTGGTGTCCTCAAAACCCCCTAGTGGTTCTGAGGCCCCTGGGGTCCTAAGCTCCGCCTAGCGGATGTGAGCATCCCCTGGGGTCCTGAGGGCCCCCTGGTGGTTCTGAGCACACCCTAGTGGTTCTGAGACCCCTGGTGTCCTGAGCACCTCCTGGTGGTTCTGAGATCCCCCTGGTGTCTTGATCCCCCTAGTGTCCTGAGGGCTCCCTGGTGTCTCTAGTGCCCCCTGGTGGTTCTGAGTGACGCCCCCCCCCCCACCCCAGTGTCCTGAGCGCCCCCTGGTGGTTCTGAGCACCCCTGCTATCCTCAGCTACCCCTCACCACCGTGTCTGGAGTGCCCCCTGGTGGTTCTGAGTGACACCCACCCCGCCCCCCCGCCACGGTGTCCTGAGTGCCCCCTGGTGGTTCTGAGCACCCCCTGTTTTCCTGATCCTCCGCACCCCCAGGTGGTTCTGAGCATCCCTTGTTGCCCTCAGTGCCCCATGGTGGTTCTGAGCACCCTCTGGTGGTTTTGAGTGCCCCCTTGTGTTCTGAGCGCCCCCTGGTGGTTGCGAGTAACCCATGGTGTCCTGAGCATCCCTTGATGGTTCTGAGCACCCCCTGATGTCCTGAGCACCCCCTGGTGTTTCTGAGAAGCATCTACCAGGCAGTCCCCTCCTGTCTCCCTGCAGGGAGGTTGGTGTCTGAGCTCACTCAGATGTCCCCTCACTGTGTCCCTCAAAGTAATACACGGACTTTTCCTGAGCTTTCAGGTTAATCATCTTAAAAGAGAATCTCCTGAACTGAGTGTATTTGAGGATTGTTATTCATCTTTTTACTGAAGGAGAGTCCCACTGAGAACTTCCATTTGAATTATTGTTATTACCCACACCCACCCCTGTCATGAAGCCTGCTGGATCAAGCTTATGCTGTTTTCAGTGAAAGTGAATCCAGAGGCTTTGCAGAAAAGGCAGAATTCCTGGTCTGTAGTATTTCTCTGTCTGACTCCATTAGTTAACTTCACAGGGGACTTCTGTAAACACAGAGGCAACAGACTGAGAACAGCCCCACGTGGAGCAGCCACAGCAGGGCCTGATCCACAGGGAACCTGAATATTGAGAGTGATGACAAGAGAAGCCCAGATCAGCACAGACCCCATGGTGTGGACACTGAGGAAGGGCACAGATGTGGGATGGCTCCTCACCAGGATCTACAGGAACAGGGGATGAGCTACTTTTCATTTGCAGAGGAGGGGCTTCATTTCCATGTCATTCTCCCTGGGGACATGAGTGCACTGCTCAGCAGGCCTCTTCCCATCTCTGTCTCTGGATTACAGGGAGGGCAGGGTCAAAGGATTCCTGGGACTGGATGTTCAGGGTTGATCTGCCCATTACTCTTTTTTTTCTCTTATGTGGACCCCTATAGGGTATCTTTATAATATCAATATGTATCAACAAATAAGTACAGTAAACAAATAAAAATAAACCTTGCCCAGAGGAAATGGACTCCTGCCTGTAGGCTGTGCAATTAGAGCTGTAAAGGACTGTCTTCTACAGTAAAGGAAAGTCTTCAGTTAGAATTTTAAAAATGACAATTTCTACAAACTATCAGAGCTGGAGTCCATAATTACCACTATCCTGAGCTCATTTTGCCACATAATTGTTCGTTGTCAGCTATATGTGCTTGTCTGAGGAAAAAGTCAATGTGGGGACATGTGTGCTTATCTGAGGGAAGAGTTCACATGAAGACAGGGGTGCTTGTCTGAGGAAAGAGTCAACCTGAGGATGCATTTGTTTGTCTGAGGGAAAGGTCCACGTGGGGACAGGTGTGGGCATTGTCTGATGGTAAATGCCCATTCAGAGACGGTGTGTGCTTGGACTGAGCTGAAGTTTGAGGGAAATCTTTCTCAGTCAAAGGAAGATGCGAATCATCTGGATTAATTGCTTGTCAGCAGGGAAACTTGGTTGCACATGAACCTGATAAAAGAAAGGTCTCTTGTGAATGGAAACATCTTATGTGCAAATGGGGAAAGTTACTTCATTCTTTATTGCCTGCATCATCTCATGCAATTCCCTGCCCACACGGTGTAAATGTATTTGATATTTTATTTTTGTACACTCTGCATTTTATCCTGGGGTTCATGATGTGCTACATAATTTTGTAAGTTGTATATATTTGGATTCATAGTTTACATCATAAAATTGTGAGAATTAACAAATTGTGTCATATGTTCACTACTGCAGATCATAAAAAAGTTTCACTGTTTGCAAACAGTACCTGTTTCTCCTAATGCATACCCTCTCTCTAAATTTCTAGAAAATCCTCATATATTTATGACATCTACAGTTTTGTCTTTTACAGAATGTCAAATAAAACGTATACAACATATTTCAAATAACCTCACTGAAGAAGGCGACACATAAAGTTTCTCACCTATATAACTTAGAAGTCAGGGTGTTCTGTAAATCTAAAGTATAAAGAAACTGCACTTAAACACTTTATTCTAGTCAATAAACATACTTCCAACAGGGGCACAAGTTAACAATTCTAATACCATGATGCATATATTCTAAAATTGTACAACAAGTTGAATGAAAGGCAAATGATGGGAGGGGTTCCTCACTTTGCAGTAGGTGGTTATGGACAGGCAAGGAAGGAAGGCTTGAAACATTCATGTATCATCATAGTAGATTGTAGATACCAGTGTTCTAAAGTTTGATGCAATAAACATACAGAAGATTGGATACATAAATAGATTAGATGGGTCCATTAACATGGGTTACTATACACATACACATTTTCTAGGCCTGTTAGCTTAGAGATTCTAGAAACACTGACAGTACATTAACAACACACACGCCCAACATCATAATTTTGTGTTTTAATATAATTGTTTAATATCAGGGAGCAGCAATCCTTGGAGAAATAACTGATTCTATGTGTGGAAAAGATAACAGAGATAATGAGCTTAGTATTTCTTCTAATACCAGGAAATAGGGAAGTGATCAAAAACAAAAGGATGCGGCATGCTGTAAAAATACAGAATCCAAACTAAATGAGCTCACAGAACCTAAAAAAAAGCTGTGGTGATTTGGGCGACAAAATAAATAATGTAGCACCAGATCTTCTCCATAGTAAAAAATAAACATTCATGAGCCAATACTGATATTAACAGATTATTGAATAAAGAAAATTAGAAAAAAGGCACCTTCCATTCAGAAGAATTCTAAACATCTTAAGTTAATAATCTTCTCATCAAATAGGAGAAATTTAAATACTAATGCTGTGATTGTGGCCTGAGATTAGAGACAAGAGAAAAATCCTGTTAGTGGAATTCATAATTAGTTTTTAGATATCATGCCAAAAGTATGATCTATGAAATAATTATTTTATCCAAGTTTACACACACACACTACATATATATATGCACACACACACACATATGTATATAAATATTTTTCTGCCACAGACACTGATATGGGAGTAAAACGACAACTACAATTTGGAGAATACACTTGTAAAACACATATTTGTTAGTCAATTTTTTGTTAACTTCGTGAGTGACTTATATAATGGGTATATAAGGAAACTTACAACTGATCAAGAAGAAACAATGCAATAAAAAATAATCCAAATACCATATGAGACACTTCATCACAATTATATAAAATAATTCAATACAAAATTTTAATTAGAAATATGTGCGTTTAAACAACAATGAGATATCACTACTAATCTATTAGAATAGTTAAAATATGCAATACTCATAGTGCCAAATGGCAATGAGGATGCAGAAGAACAAGATCTATCATGCATTGCTGGCATGAACATTATAATGTTTTGCTGGCATGCAAAATTATAATTGCACAAAATGGAAAACATTAAGACATTTTGATATTTTATATAATGGAGATAAGTGTAGAGTTAAAATGTGATCTAGCAGCTGTGCTCCAAAACATTTACAACACCTGTTCAAAAACTTATGCTCACACTAATATTTTCAGAGGAATTCTTTTATCAGTTTTATTAATTTGATTTGTTTTCCACTCCCTGAATTTTGCTTACAGAACAAAAGTTGTATGGAAAATTTCCCGCATCATTACAGTCCATACACATTTCTATTTTCCTTTTTTCAGCAATGACTTAACCTCGCTTTCTAAAAAGTCTTTAAAGCAAATAAAATCCCTGTCATCTCTCAAGCCCAGCACTGCTGCCACCTCCCTCAGGATTTCTGACTCTCTCAGGACGTGGGTTTTCACATTGTGTGTCTCGCACAGTAGTACACATCTATGTCCTCAGATCTCTGACTGTTCAGCTCCATGTAGGCTGTGCTCGTGGACATGTCCCTGGTCATGGTGACTCTGCCCTGAAACTTCTGTGCATAGCCTGTCTTACCATTGCCAGAGTAGATCCCTCCCATCCATTCAAACCCTTATCCAGGGGCCTGTCGCACACAGTGAATATCGTAGCTGGTGAAGGTGTATCCAGAGCTTTGCGGGACACCTTCACTGAAGCCCCAGGCTTCCTCCTTCAGCCCCAGACTGCACCAGCCGCACCTGGGAGTGGGCACCTGTGGAGAGAATACAGGAGTGTATGAAATTCTTTTTGACTGAAAAGAGTCCTCTCATCCTTGGGAGTAGGTGGTCCTTTACCTGTAGCTGCTGCCACCAAAAAAATTATCCTTCAGGTCCAGTCCATGGTGAGGAGCTGTGTTATCAGCAACTTCTCTAGAGGAGGGATGTGGTTGTTGGGTGATGCTCTCAGGGCACAGGGATAACCATATTTAATCTCAGTGGATCTCATGATATTTGCATATTCATGATTCAGAGAATTTCATAACTCAGGACCTGATTCAGGACAAGAAAGGGAGGATAAATGACACATCAGTCACACAAAAGTGAGATGGTGATGGTCCAAGTCCTAATCCCACTTGAGGAAATGCATGCCCTGCTCCATTTCCAAACACTTTGTGGACAGAGGTCTTTCACTGAAGAACCAGCACCCACAGGACGCGTTCCTCACAGTGAACCCACATTTGATTAGCATGGAGACAATCTGGATCATTTCTCGGACCGTCACTATGACACTGAGCAGATGCCTTTGCCTCATCCTGGTCTCATCAGCCACCAGCACAGACCACTGGTGACTCTGAGAAAGTGACTGCTGGATGTCCCATGTGAGTGTCCAGCAGGGCCTATGGACAAGCTATGAGATCTGCTGGGTGCTCCTGAGACAGTGTCTTCAGCACCTGCCTGAGATCCTAAGATCTTTAATAGAAGACTTTTAGTTTACTGATTTGGCCCGTGATGTGTGATTGGCGCTGATTTTCTCATGAGACTGACAATAGCAATGAAGGGTTGGCATAGCAATTAGGAGTTCTTCATGAACTCCCAGCTCTCAAAATAATTTCCAAGGAATTTATGTTTTGAATAAGTTTGGATTTTATTTCTCACTCTATTTAAAATAATTTTGTGATGTATTTACATCAGGAAACAAGACACTCTAATGAGAAAGCTGTTTTTAGGTGAAGTGCAAAGTAGTAGAGAGATGGAGGTGTCCTTGAATTCTCAGAATTGCTGGAACTTGAATACCAAGTTTACCTCTGAAAGGCAGTGGTCTATCTGAGAGGATATCAATCAGCTCTGCCTTCAGGAATCTTTGGATGTGGAAAAGATCAAGAGTGTGATTTATTTTTATCCATCGTGGTTAGAGGGAAACTTCCGGTCCCAGGAAGTGGGTGATTTTAACAGAAGCAGCTGAGACCTGCCCTTCTGAGTCGTTTTGAATCCTGAGATCTATTGGAGATCTCAGGAGAAAGCAATGGGGCAGATCTCCATTCTCCTTAATGTGTGATCCTGAGGATGTGGCCTGACCTCTGTACACTTCCGTGTTAAAAGATGTAGATTGGGGATTGCAGTGAAAATTTTGTGTGCAAACTCTATAATAGGTCAGCACTGGAGAATAGTCTCATCACCAAGATTACTGCAATTAGCATGCCTGGGAACCAGAGAGAACCTCCGTGACCCCTCTCATCTGAGCACACAAGGAACTCTGCTCCTGCCCTGACAGATCACACCTGTGACACGGGGCAGGACAACGACAATCAAGTCTATTGTCCTCATTCATATATTGACCAATCCAGCTCGATCCTTCTATCTCTGAAAGGCCCTCTCCTCCATTGAATTGCATGAACACACCTTTGGGTGTGGGGCATTGCAACTTTGTTATTTGATATTAGTTTAGTGAATTACATAATAAATAATCTGCCTCCACGGATGCTGGCAACAGGAGAGTCATCAGAAGCTGGGTGAGTCATATAATCAGGACAAACCTGTGCTCTCTTCTTCGGACCTGGAAAGAGTGGGCTGACCTTGTGTGGGGCAACAGAGGGGAGGAGACAGACCAAACATCCAGAACCAGGTGAGCACCTCACTTACCAGGTAGTCTCTGGGCCTTTTGTTTGAACACATGCAGAAGGACCTGTGCTCACCTTCAGGGAAATAGTGAACTTGGAGAAAAGATCACAGTGATCAATAATTTTTTACTATCGAGAAAAAAGTGTCATAGGTCTGTATGCATCAATATGCGTGTGTACAGGTTGCTACACAAAAAAGAGGAAATTAAATTCTCTGGAAAGAAAACCAAAGAGATTCTGAATGTGTAGGTATTGTTATTCTCAAATATGCTAGCTCCCATTTTAGGATGCTGCTGCCTGGGGGCCAGGACACTGGGGCTGACAGAACATGCTGCTGAGGCTCAGTTCTGGACAAGAGCTACTGAGAACCAGAGACTCGCTTCTTCCACACAGCCTCACTGATGGATGAAGGCTCTGCCCTGGGTGCAGCAGCACTGAGGACATTGGCCCCCTGGTTCCCAACCCTGCTTCTATGGAAGAAGGTCCACCCCAGCAGGAGCTGCATGCTGATAAAGTGGAAAGTTTCTCCCCAACCCTGCACTGAGCGCTCAGCTCCCACACTGAAGAAGAAAAACACTCCTATTCTCCACCTGCAGAACCTTATCTAGGAGCTCTGTTTCAGGAGGGGAGTGAGGCTGAAATTTGGTCATAAAATAGAGTCCCGAATCTGGTCTCGAACGACCTGACTTCATTTACAACAGAGTGTGGAGAATTACAAAGCCCAAGGGTGCTCTCAAAAACAGTGGAGGCTGTGGTAAAATGCACTTGGAAGGAGATGGGTGGATGCATGGGAGGTCCAGGCTAAACTGCAGGGCTGCTGGCTTGCAAGAGAGAACCAAGAAGAAAGAGACCGGGAAGAGTTCTTCTGGGGTCAGTACAAATGTCAGGCACTGTTTGTTCAAAGGAGCCCATATTTGTTTGGTTCCATCTATAAAGCAACTTAGACCTCAGTGTTGAAAATACAAACTTCCAACTGCAAGCAGTGGAGCTCAACATCTGGTCCTGGTCAGGGAAGAGCCAGAGAGAGCCCAGCCCAAGCCAGTGACATGCGAGGGTGACAGTGAAATCCATGACTGTGTCTCTGGGGATCTTTCAGGCAGGCCTTCTGTCACTCAGAAGAAAGTCTGGAGTTCACCTGTAATGCTTTATGTCAAATTTTCAAAGACGTTCATGTTGTTTTTAGTTTCTAACACACACACACCACACACACACACACACAATGTTAAACATCCGAATACATGTGTGTGAACGTATGATTTTAATCCTTTGTAGGACATACTTAGGAGTGAGAGTTCTAGGTCATGGATTAAGGACATGTTTAATTTTTTAGGAAACTGTAAACAATTTTCCCAGAAACTGTTTCATTTTGCATTCCCACTAGCAATATATTAGTCTCTAGGGTGCCTGACTTCTTCACCGACGCTGATGTTGTCAGTATTTCTTCTTTATTTTTTGTCTTTCTAGAAAGTCTATAGTAGTGTCTCATTTTGGTCTTGATTTGCATTTCTGTAGTGGAAAATCACATTCATATGCTGATGTGTCATCTGTACATCTTCGAGGTTTGCCTGCTCTTATTATAATTACATTGGTAGATATATGACTTGCAAATATTTTCTCCTTTGCAGCTTGTCCTTTATTTTCTTGATAGTCACTTGAGTAGAAAATGTTTTAAAATTTGAAGTTCAACTAATATTATTTTCATTTATTGATCACAAATTTTAATTTTCAGTATTGTTGACCAACTGTTAATAATCATATTTGAATTGTATTTGTTTTTATTTTATATGTATAAATTTGTGGGGAGTGACTGCAATTTTGTTACATATATATATTGCATAGTAGTCTTGGCTTTAATGTATCCATGATCCAAATAATGTACATCGTACCCACTAAGTAATTTCTCACCATTCTCCCACCTTCTGCTCTCCCATCTTTCTGAGTCTCCAATGTCCATCATTCCTTTCTCTATGTCCCTGTGCACATATGAGTTAGCTCTCATTTATAAGTGAGAACATGTGGTGTGTGATGTTCTGTTTCTCAATTATTATACTTAAAATAATGATGAATTCCATCCATGTAGCTGCAAAAGATATGATTGCATTCCTTAATATGGCTGGATAGTATTTAAATGTATATATATGTAACATTTTCTTTATAAAATTATCTGTTGTTAGGCATAGGTTAATTCCCAAGTTTGATGACTGTGCTATTGTGAATAGTTCTGCAGGAAAACAAAAGTCTGCTTATCATTCTGATATAATGATTTATTTTTCCTTTAGGTAGTTATTTGTGGTTATCAAATCAAAGTAGTTCTACTTTTACTTCTTTGAAAAATCTCCATACTGTTTTCCATAGAGGCTGTGCTAATCTACATCCTCACCACAAGTGTCCGAGCGTTCCTTTTGCCTTCAATCCTCACCAATACCTGTTATTTTTGGCTCTTTAATAGTAGCCATTCTGACTGGTTTAAGAAATATTATTGCAGTTTTAATTTGCATCTCCCTGATAATTAGTGCTGTTTAGCACTGTTTAGTTATCTATCATCCAGCATTTTCCCATGTATATCAATACATCAAGTGGTGTACCTTAAATACGTACAGTTTTATTTGTCAACTTTAGCTCCATAAAGCTGAAAATGTAACTCAGTCTTATAATAAAAAAATGCATACTTATATTTCTACATATTTTATCAATATGTGAGAATATAAACAGAAAAACTTGTACAAAAATAGTTATAACAGTTTGTTTATAATATTTATGTTGGAAACAAATTTAAATCTCATCAACAGGAAAACAAATATACATATTGTCATTATTTCACATAATAAACTGATTTATTTACTTAATAAACTATCATTTACTGATGTTATGGATTGATTCAGATATGAAATATTCATATGTATATTAGTACATACATATGTACATATATGATGACAAAACCTTGAGACATGAAATTACATAAATAAACCTAAAAAATAGCAAAAATAAGTTCAAAACAGAAAAAATTAATCTATAGTGACAAAAATTAGAACATTTTTCTATTTGCATTTTTCTGATGGTTAGTGACGATGAGAATCTTTTAAAATATTACTGGCCACCTGTAAGTCTTCTTTTCAGAAGTGTCTGTTCTTGTCATTTGCCCATTTATTAATGGTGTTATTTGTCTTTTAATTCTTGATTTGTTTAAGTTTCCTATACATTCTTGATATGGTTTGATTGTGTCCCCACACAAATCTTATCATGAATTGTTGCTCCCATAATTACCATCTGTTGTGGGAGGGACCCCGTGGGAGATAATTGAATCATGGTTTGGGGGTCTTTCCCATGCTATTCTCATGATATCTGGTGATATCAGTCTCATGAGATCTGGTGATTTGATAAAGGGGAGTTTCCCTGCATGAGTTCTCCTCTCTTGCTGATGGTTTTATAAAGGGGAGTTTCCCTGCATGTCCTCTCTTCTCTTGTATGCCACCATGTGATATGTGCCTTTCGCGTTCTGCCATGATTTCGAGGCCTCCCCAGCAACGTGGAAGTATGAGTATATTAAACCTCTTTCTCTTGTAAATGCCCAGTCTCAGGTATGTCTTTATCAGCAGCATGAAAAGCAACTAATGCAGTAAATTGGTATCAGTTGAGTGAAGCGCTACTGATAAGATACCCAAAAACATAAAAGCGAATTTGGAACTGGAAAACACGCTGAGGATGAAACAATTTGGAGGGCTCAGAAGAAGACAGAAAAAATGTGTGAAAGTTTGAAACTCTCTAGAGAGTTGTTGAATGGCTTTGGCCAAAATGTCAATAATGATGTGAACAATAAAATCCAGGCTGAGGTGGCCTCAGATGGAGACAAGGAACTTGTTGTGAACTGGAGCAAAGGTGACTCTAGTTAGACTTTAGCAAAGAGACTGGTGGCATTTTGCCTCTGCCTTAGAGATTTGTGGAACTTTGAGCTTGAGAGAGATGATACTGGGTATCTGGCAGTAAAAATTCTAAGCAACAAAGTATTCAAGGTGTGACTTGGGTGCTGTTAAACACATTCAGTTTTAAAAAGGAGGTAGAACATAAAAGTTCAGAAAATTTGCAGCCTGACAATGCAATAGAAAATAAAATCCCATTTTGTTAGGATAAATACAAGCCAGCTGCATAAATTTACATAAGTAACAAGGACCCAAATGTTGGTCACCAAGACAATGCAGAAAATGTTCCGGGGCATGTCAGAGACCTTTGTGGAAGGTTCTCCCATCATGAGCCAGAGACCTAGGAGGAAAAAATGGTTTCATGGGCTGGGCTCAGGGTCCCTCTGCTGTGTACAGTCTAGGGACTTGGTTCCTTGCATTGGAGCTGCTCCAGCCATGATTAAAAGGGGCCAAGGTACATACAACTCAGGCTGTGGCTTCAGGGGGTGAAAGCCCCAAACCTTAGCATCTTCCATTTGGTGTTGAGCCTGCAGGTGCACAGAAGTCAAGAATTGAGATTTAATAACCTCTGCCCAGATTTCGGAGGATGTATGTAAATGCCTGGATGTCCAGGCAGAAGGTGGCTGCAGGGAGGGGCCCACATGGGAACATCTGTTAGGGGCAGCAAGGAAAGAAAATGTGCGGTGGGTGCTTTCACACAGAGTCCCCCCTGGTGCATTGCCTAGTGAAGCTATGATTAGAAGGCTGCAGTTATTCAGACCCCCAGAATAGTAGATCCACCAACAGCTTGCACCATGCACCTAGAAAAGCCATGGACACTCAGAGCAAGCCAGTGAAAGCAGCTGGGTGAAAGACTGTACCCTGCAAAGCCAGAGGCACGTAGCTGCCCAAGACCATGGGAACCCACCACTTACATTAGCATGACCTGGATGTGAGACATGGAGTCAAAATAGATCTTTTTTGAGCTTTAAGGTTTGACTGTCCCACTGGATTTTGGACTTGTACAGGGCCTTTAGCCCCTTTGTTTTGGCCAATTTCTCCCATTTGGAATTGCTCTATTTACCCAATACCTGTACTCCCATTGTGTCTAGGAAGTAACTAACTTACTTTTGATTTTACAGTCTCATAGGCAGAAGGGACTTGCCTTGTCTCAGATGAGGCCTTGGAATGTGGACATTTCAGTTAATGCAGAAATAAGTTAAGAATTTGGGACTGTTGGGAAGGCATGATCCATTCTGAAGTGTGAGTACATGAGATTTAGGAGGAGCCAGGGGCAGAATGATATGATTTGACTGTGTCCCCACCCAATTCTCATCTTAATTGGAGCTTCAATAATTTCCTAATGTTGTGGAATAAACCCCCTGTGAGATAATTAAATCATGGGGATGGGTCTTTCCCATGCTATTCTCTTGAGAGTGAATGTCTCATAATATCTGATAGTTTTATAAAGGGGGATTTTCCTGCACAAGTTCTCTTTTCTTGTCTGCTGCCATATAAGACGTGACTTTCACATTCCACCATGACTGTGAGGCCTCTCCAGCCTTGTGGAACTGTGGATCAGACCTCTTCTTCTTCTTCTTTTTTGATAAATTGCCTAATATCAGGTATGTCTTTATTAGCAGCATGAAAACCAACTAATACAATTCTGGATATTAGGGCATTGTTGGATGCAACATTTGTGAATAACTTCCCACATTCTGTAGGTTGTCTGCTTACTATGCTGATAGTTTTGTTTGTTTATTTGTTTGTTTGTTTGGTTGGTTAGCTGGTTGGTTTGCTGCATTTTAACTCTTTAGCAAGTTAGTCTCTCCTTATCTATTTTTGTTTTTGTTGCAATTGCTTTTGGATACTTAGCCAAAAAGTATTTGTCAAAGCTGGTGTCGAGAAGAGTATTTTCATGTTGTCTTCAAGGATTTTTATAGTTTGATGTCTTACATTTAAATCTTTTATCAATTTTGAGTTAATTTTTATATATGTTGAAAGCAGACATCCAGTTTCAATCTTTGTCGTATGGCTAGCTAGTTGTCCCAGTACCATTTATGGAACAGGGAATTCCTTTCTCATTTCTTGTTTTTTTGTCAGCCTTATCAAAGATCATATGGCTGTAGGTGTGCAGCCTCACACCACTCAAATTTTTATCACTAAAAAGTCAAAAACCAATGGATACTGATGGGGCTGTGGTAAAAAGAAAACACACACTGTTAATGGGAATATAAATTAGTCCACCCACTTTGGAAAGCAGACTGGAGATTTCTCAAAGAACTTAAAACGGAGATATTATATGAACCAGCTATCCTACTACAGGGTATACACTACAAGGTAAACAAATAATTCCACCAAAGAGACACATGAATGTGTATGTTTATTGCTGTGTTATTCACAGTGGCAAAGACAAAGATCAGCCCAGATGCACATCAATGGTAGAGTGGATATATAAAATGCGGTATATGTAAAATGTATAATACTACACAGCCATAAAAAAGAATGAAATCATGTCCTTTGCAGCAAAATAAATGGATCTGGAGTTCTTAATCCTAAACAAATTAATTCAGGAAAAGAAAACTGAACACCACATATTCTCCTAAGTGGGACCTCAGCATTGAACACACATGGATAAATATGGGAGCAACAGACACTGTGGACTGCTAGACAGTGGAGGGAGGGGGTGATGAAATCTGTATTCCAAACCTCAGCATCACCCAATAATCCCATGTAACAAATCCACACACGAACCTCTGTATCTAAATTATAAAGTTGAAATAAAAAAATCCTTATGTGAGAACTAACTGGAAGCACTGAAGAGGACACTTTGTGGGGAGATGGACCTGTTCCTCACCCTCACTTAGCTGCTATAGACAAATATGTGCACATTTGCCTGAAACCCTCTAACTGTACCTGGAAAATCTGTGCATTTTTGTATATGCTAATTTTATCTCACAAAAATGGAAAATAGACAATTGTAGAAAAATATTTTATATTAAAATCTTAATAAAATAAATATGAAAATTCAAATACAAAATGAGAATGTGATTGTTACAATAATTATTAATGTGCATTCAGCTATATCTACTAGAATAAAATCACAGAAATAAGAAAGATAAATGTAACATCTGAAAATAAAAAAATTAACAAACACATTTTACAGAGAAGTAAAATATGGCTAAGAAATATATGGAACATTTTATATTATTAGTTATCAAATGTTAATAAACTATTGATACAATACTTAAACCCATTTTCTGAAGATACATTACCAATATTTTGAGTAAAATCATAATTGGGGACAGCCGACAGAAAAATAATAATACTTGCATGTGCATGATCTAAAGGTTAATATATTCTCAATGTTGTCCCAGGTATTACATCAGAAATTTTTAAATATATCCTGAATTTGTGTGGGTCCTTGGACAAATTAATTTTAAGAGATGACTTAGAGGGATAATCTCCAATATAGAGATATTAGTATCTCACCTATAAAGAAAGTGAAGCTGCATTAGACATGTAAAGCCCTAATTAGAAACCCTGTCCCATGGAAAAGGGTTCACCCTATTTGGTTGTGATACATTTACTGTTAAAATTACAAGAAGAAAACACACAACCCCATCAAAAAGTGGACAAAGGATATGAATAGACAATTCTCAAAAGAAGACATGTATGCTGCCAACAAACATATGAAAAAAGGCTCATGATCACTGGTCATCAGAGAAATGCAAATCAAAACCACAATGAGATAACATCTCACGCCAGTTAGAATGGCAACCATTAACAAAACAGGAAACAACAGATGCTGGAGAGGATGTGGAGAAACAGGAACGCTTTTACAGAGCCCTGTGATCCTGAGGAGAGGCCTAATCCAAGGAGAGGGAGGCTCCAGGTTGTGGTGACTCAAACAGGGTGCCTGCTTTTGACCGTCCTGCAGCCACTCCCAAAAGCCTTTGGGGTCAGCGATGTGGATGGGGCCCTTGAGACAATCCAGTGAGATCTGGAAGTGAAGAAAAAGATTATAATCTGGGATAAATATAAAAAATTACAATAAAAATTTTATTGCAAATTTACAAATTATGGTTGTTTATATTTACAAGGTAAAGGGCAATGTTATGATTTGTGAATATGAAATAACTAAGATAATTAAGAAATAACTGATATAATTATCATTCATTCCTTCAAATTTTTATCTTTTATTGTGACAACATTTAACATTTACTCTTAGCTCTTTAAAATGACCAATGTACTATTTTAAATGAACCAATAGAAACCAATTTATGTAGACAATTGAAAATCCGGGAAATCAATTATGAATTACTGTAATAATTTAATAATTAAAATTTAATAATGTAGTTAATTAAGTTTGATTTTTTCAAACTTTTTAAATAATTTCATTGTAATGTTTAATACAAATGCCTACATATATATGCATCGGTCTGTGTATTTATACATCTTTCTATGGGTGTAAATTTATGTCCCTATAGCTATGTAGTTGCTGATGTCAACAAATGTTAATAAAACTCTGGAAAAATCAGTGCAAACAATTAGGAATGTTTATTTCTTGAAAGTATATACTTAAAAATATAATATGTAGAATGTTAATAATTACTAAAATTTAAATATTAATGATAAAATTCATAATAAATATAAGTAACAAAATATCACAGCCTAGAAGACTCCAGAGTCCTGCGAAGATAAACGTGACTTTTCAAGCTGAGGAGAAAGGAAACCTCTCCCGGCACCTGCTCCTGGGACCTGTCCCGTCCTCAGTGGGTCCCGAGCGCCCCCTGGTGGTCCCGCGCGTCCCTGCAGGGAGGTTTGTGTCTGGGCTCACACTGACCTCCCCTCACTGTGTCTCTAGTACAGTAATACAGGGCCGTGTCCTCGGTTTTCAGGCTGTTCATTTGCAGATACAGCGTGTTTTTTGAATCATCTCTTGAAATGGTGAATCTGCCTTTCACAGGTGCAGCGTAGTCTGTTGTCCCACCATCAGCTTTGCTTTTAATACGGCCAACCCACTCCAGCCCCTTCCCTGGAGCCTGGCGGACCCAGCTCATCCAGGCGTTACTGAAAGTGAATCCAGAGGCTGCACAGGAGAGTCTCAGGGACCCCCCAGGCTGGACCAAGCCTCCCCCAGACTCCACCAGCTGCACCTCACACTGGACACCTGCAAACACAGAGACACTAAGGTCAGAAACTGCCACACAAATCCACTGTTTCTCTCACTCATGTCCACTCACACTCAATCTCTCTAGTTCTCCATAAATCACCTTTTAAAATAGCAGCAAGGAAAACCCAGCTCAGCACAAACTCCATGGTGATTCCTGTGTGTTCAGTCCTGATCACTGAATGAAAACACTTGGGAATCCCAAGGCTGGGGCTCCTCTCCCACAGCTGCAGGGTCAGGACTGGGCTGGTTTTCATCAGGAGAAGGAGGGCCCTATTTGCATGTCACCTACTATATAGCAAGCTCTGGGGTGGGACGCCTGAGCAGAGGGCAGTGCCCAGATAAGGTAATGATGCCCTGCAAGAATCTGATGGCAATGAGGGTGTTTGAAAAACTTACTGTCTTATTATGAAATTGTGCTGTGATAAACACTTTGCACTAATCACTTTCTTACATTTTTACATATTTGTGTAAATCATATTTTTAGGGGTCAATGGTTTCTCGATTTACAGCTGGGGAAGTAAACACATACGTGGAGGGGCTTTGCATGTATCTAAGAGCTCATACCTGAGGTTAGTGAGCCCCAGTATCTGGGCCTGTGCTCCTCATCCACTGGCCCTGTATTACTCCCTAACCCAACTCCAGGACAGAGCTGGGCGTGCCTAGTGTGGTTTGTGAAACCCACTTTCTGTATGGAGAACATGTAATTTTGCTGCATTCTAGCATTCACCTAAAAATATGGTGAGAACTAGGGTTCATGAAGATAAATTACTAGGTGTTTCTGAAATTTAATATTTTTTCTATCTTTATATCACTTATTTCTTGTGCAAGTTTTCATTTGTTTGCTGGTAATAAATTTTATAAATTTCAGTTTACTGATAATAAACTTCACATATTTAAAGTGTACATTGATAAACCTGATGTAACCATCCTAGTTATCAAGGTGAACCAGAAAATTCTCAAAATTTCCCTCTCATTCTTCTATATTCCTCCTCCTTTCCTCTTCCCTTCTTCTACCATTTCCCCAAATGGTAAATTCTGATCTTCTTTATATTGCTGTAGATTCAATTTAATTTATCAGAATTTATTAAAATGGAATAACATAGTACATATTCTTATTTGTTTGCTTTATTTTCCTGAACATCAATACTTAGATATTTTACCTTGTTGTTATATTACTTAAGTTCAGTTTTTATTTTCCAGAATTTATATAAATGAAATTATATGGTAAATCTTCTCATTTGTCTGGTTTATTTTACTCAGCAAAAATACTTAGATGTTTTACCTTCTTGTTGCATGTATCAGACAATTATTTATTATAAATGTTGTGTAGTATTCCATTGAACAAATTCACCATAATCTGATTTTCTGTTAAGCAGCTTAACAATGTTCAAATTATTTTATTACTCTGGTAGTACTAAAAATCTACTACTCAACTTGAAAATGTACGTAAATGAGGAATATATTTTCTTTATTTCTTACAGCTACATCAACAATAACAGATAAACAGTCAAGATGAAATTTTGCAAATTTCTGAATGCTTAGGATAACTGAAGTTAAAAAAAATCTTAAATTTAACAAGAAGCAAGTTCCTGTAAAGAGTAACAAAGCCAGCATATGAGATTACCTAAGGCAGAGTCTGGCATATGCAATATAGGCTGTTAAAGATAAAAATACAAATATATATGGGATTGCTTGAAATTGAATATGGTAAGCTTGTTGTAGTTTGAAATTCTAAGGGCCCACATACTGAAGAGCTTTTCTATCCTCTTGAATCCCTTTCCCCAAAAAAAGGGGCAGTCACAAAATCTTCCTTTCCCAAAGTGTCTGTCTGGGAGAGAACAAGAGCTCCCATTTTTGAAAGGCATTCAGACTCCACTCCCTTATATCCACTACAGAACTAAAAATTACTTTGCAGGGGAACCACCAAAACCAGTACCCTAGGGGCACTGGTGCAACCCCTCAGGAATTGAGATGGGAACAGAGGTCACTGCCACGAAGTTCTGTTGAGACATAACTCTCTTTCTTATGGAATCAGAGCTTTAGTCTGCAGGGCAGGGCAGCGGATCTGGGAGGTGATGACATTGATGGGGAACACTGGAGCTGTGGGAGGGAACACCTGGGGGAAATAGGGGGGCTGTACCCCAGTGGAAGGGACAAGAACACACAGATGAGCATCTCATCTGGAGGAGGGTCAGGAACATTCAGAAGGTCACACCCAGACTTATGGGCACAATGCCTTTCTAGGAATATGGACCAAGATGAGGTCAGAGACTCTTCCTTTAGTGTAAGGGCTTCCACTAATTTATCAATTGTCAGTTACATATAACAGAGGAATGCACCTGTGGGAGCTGAAAGAGATTCTCTGGAGGATGGAACAAGAAGAAGAGACACAAGGAGAAGAGACACAGTCACGCAGTAAAGAAAAACAAGATATCACTGGAGCATCTGTAGTCTCTGGTGGACATAGAAGAATAGACTTCAATTAGTTGTTGAAACCTTTATATCAGTCTTTACTAACTTATATGCTAAAATAGTCGGCCTCATCAATGGAGTCTTATTATCCCCATCAGGGATGAGTGTCCATGTGGACACATGGTGCAGTTCTGGTCATGGGGGCAGGGGAGGTGGTCTGTTCAGGTGTTCCTGGTCTTTCAGAGGCGAATTGCAGAACTGTCTCTGCCCCTTTTCCAGCCAATATTTAATATATGTATGTGACCATGGGAATATTGTCACCATGTCACTGCATGATGGGAGTCACTGGGGGGTGAGGGGGATGAAGCTGACTTTCTGGATGCTTCAGTGTGGAAAATTGAGAAAAGAAACTTTCTGGGCACATGAGCTGTCAAATTATTCAATCCTGGAGCCACTCACATCCAGAGGCTTCCTGTTTCATCAGGTTGTGATTTTCCTCATTGTTTGGTCAGCCTAGGTTGTCTTTCTTCACTCTCTGCTAAAATAGTCACACATAATATCTAGAAGCATTAAGATTAATAAGTAACTAATGTGAAAATTGGAACAAGTCCCAAGTGAAGTCAAAGTTACTGTGTGGTTGATAGGAAACATGGCTGGATACTGAGAGTGTGTTCACATCTGTTTTATGTAGATTAGCAATATATTTTGTATATCCCTTAGGTAATACTTTCATTGAGACTCCTGATTTAACACTATTTCTTGATGAATAACACCTAAATCATAAAGGTGGAGGTTATTACCTAATAATTCATATTACTGGTACAAACTTTCACCTAGGATATATTCCTATACCTGACGTAAAATCAGCCCAGAATGGAGAAGTTACTTCACTTATTAGAGCTTGTCAATTAACTAAACACCAGGATTAAATACAGATGTTCTACATTAGTGTGTAATTTTAAAACGTGTTGCAAGCAGAGGAGGTTCTTACGTCTCCTGGAAGCCCCATCAAAATGGACAAAAAAAGACAATTTTAAATAAATTCCTACATTATAGAGACCTGACATATGAATTCGAAACCAAATGCCAACAAAGGAGAAAACAAACAAATAAAACAACTAGTATGGAAGCTAGAATAATGTGATGCACCATTACACCAAATATTCAGTCTTAACATGGTTTTTAATATTATGTAAACATGGAAGGTATTGCCATTGTTCATATCATACAGAATCAATGGCACTCACAATCATCTGAATATTTTGAAAAATGGCATCTTTAAATAAAAATTATGAAAACTTCAATAAAATATTGAACTCTCTTCACCAAGGGTTATACCATTAGCTCTATGGCGTGATGGTTTCCTCCCTCAGGACACATCAGTTATTACCCTATGACTTGGTAGCTGGAAGATTCACACTTTCGAGATTTTACCCTCATCACATACCTTTGTCCTATTGCATGTGTTACAAAATATTGAAAATGATTTTTGTGTTATACGCACTCCAATGACTAAAAATTTAAAGTTGCCTTTTTACCACATCTTTTAACAGCATTTTGTGGTATCTGACCATGAAGTTATGTCTATTGTGTGTCTTTTATCACACAATGTGAATCTAGTTAGGAATTGCAGGAGCTTCCTCATTTGACACCAGTGGGTGTTTCGCACTGTACAATCCCCTTCCTGTGAGTGGGAAGCCTCACTCTGACCCACCATGAAACCGTCACAAAAACCCTGAGCCAGTCTGCTTTCTGGCTCTATCGAGCCATTTTGGGTGTTCCTGAGAGACCAGCACTAATCTCGGCAGACACCTCAAGAGGTAATTATCCTTTCCATATTCACATCGGGGGAGTATGCAGCACCCACAGATGTGACATCCACATGACAATTTTGTTGAGATCCCTTCGCCTTTTTGAGGTATCAAGTAGAACTGACACTGTGAGCTTGTTGTCATGGCTGCTAAACACAGAACCCACCTGTTCCCTGAACCAACTCCAGGACAGAGCTGGACATGCCTGGTGTGGTTTGATAAACCCCCCTTTTTAATAAAATCATGACATTATTTTGCTGTATTCTAGTGTTTCCCTAAAAATATAGGTAGACCCAGCATGTATTCATGTGTATATTCAGGAGCCTCTGATTTCTCATATATATTTAATGGAATATGTAATCCTTTCTTTAAATTATACTTTATGTTCTGGGGTACATGTGCAGAATGTGCAGTTTTGTTACATAGGTATACACACACCATGGTGGTTTGCTGCACCCATCAACCTGCCATCTACCTTAGGTATTTCTCCTAATGCTATCCCTCCCCTAGCCCTTTACCTCCCGACAGGCCTCAGTGTGTGATATTCCCCTCCCTGTGTCCATGTGGTCTCATGGTTCAACTCCCACTTACGAGTGAGAACAGCCTTGTCTGGTTTTCTGTCCTTCTGTTAGTTTGCTGATAATGATGGTTTCCAGCTTCATCCATGTCCCTGCAAAGGACATGAACTCATCCTTTTTTATGGCTGCATAGTATTCCATGGTGTATATGTGCCATATTTTCTTTATCCAGTCTATTATTGATGGACATTTGGGTTGGCTTCAAGTTTTTGCTATTGGGAATAGTGCCACAATGTGTCTTTGTAGTAGAATGATTTATAATCCTTGGGGTACATACCAAGTAATGGGATTGCTGGGTCAAATGGTATTTCTAGTTCTAGATCCTTGAGGAATCGCCACACTGTCTTCCACAATGGATGAACTTAATTACACTCCCACCAACAGTGTAAAAATGTTACTATTTCTCCACATCCTCTCCAGCATCTGTTGTTTCCTGACTTTTTAATGGTCACCATTCTAACTGGCGTGAGATGGTATCTCATTGTAGTTTTGATTTGCATTTCTCTAATGACCAGTGATGAGGAGGATTTTTTTCATGTTTGTTGGCTGCATAAATGTCTTCTTTCGAGAAATGTCTGTTTGTATCCTTCACCTACTTTTTGATGGTTTTTTTTTCTTGTAAATTTGTTGTAGATTCTGGATATTAGCCCTTTGTCAGATGAATAGATTGCAAAAATTTTCTCCCATTCTGTAGGTTGCCTGTTCACCCTGATGATAGTTTCTTTTGCTGTGCAGAAGCACTTTCCTTTAATTATATCTCATTTGTCAGTATTAGCTTTTGTTGCCGTTGCTTTTGGTGTTTTAGATTTGAAGTCTTTGCCCATGCCTATGTCCTGAATGGTATTGCCTAGATTTTCTTCTAGGATTTTTATGGTTTCAGGTCTTGATAAGTCTTTCATCCATCTTGAGTTAATTTTTGTATAAGGTGTAAGGAAGGGGTCCAGTTTCAGTTTTCTGTATATGGCTCACCAGTTTTCCCAACACCACTTATTAAATAGTTCTGGAATTCTTTCCCCATTGTTTGTTTGTGTCAAGATTGTCAAAGATCAGATGGTTGTAGATGTGTGGTGTTATTTGTGAGGCCTCTGCTCTGTTCCATTGGTTTATATATCTGTTTTGGTACCAGTACCATGCTGTTTCGGTTACTGTAGCCTTGTAGTATAGTTTGAAGTCAGGTAGCATGATGCCTCCAGCTTTGCTTTTTTTGCTTAGGATTGTCATGGCTATGCAGGATGTATTTTTGGTTCTGTATGAACTTTAAAATAGTTTTTTCCAATTCTGTGAAGAAAGTCATTGGTAGTTTGATGGGGATAGCATTCAATCTATAAATTGCTTTGGGCAGTATGGCCATTTTCATGGTATTTATTCTTCCTATTCATGAGCATGGGATGTTTTTCCATTTGTTTGGGTCCTCTCATTTCTTTGAGCAGTGGTTTATAGTTCTCCTTGAAGAGATCCTTCACATCCCTTGTAAGTTGTATTCCTAGGTATTTTATTTTCTTTGTAGCAATTTTGAGTGGGAGTTCACTCATGATTTGGCTCTCTGTTTTTCTGTTATTGGGTTATAGAAATGTTTGTGATTTTTGCACATTGATTTTGTATCCTGAGACTTTGCTGAAGTTGCTTATCAGCTTAAGGAGATTTTGGGCTGAGACGATGGGGTTTTCTAAATATACGATCATGTCATCTGCACACAGAGACAATCTGACTTCCTCTTTTCCTATTTTTATACAATTTATTTCTTTCTCTTGCCTGATTACCCTGGCCAGATCTCTCAATACTACGTTGAATTATAGTGGTGAGAGAGGCATCGTTGTCTTGTGCCAGTTTTCAAAGTAAATGCTTCCAGTTTTTGCCCATTCCATATGATATTGGCTGGGGGTTTGCCATAAATAGCTTTTATTATTTTGAGATACATTCCATCGATACCTAGAGTATTGAGTTTTTAGCATGAAGGAGTGTTGAATTTTGTTGAAGTCCTTTTCTGCATCTATTGAAATAATCATGGGGTTTCTGTCATTGGTTCTGTTTATGTGATGGATTACATTTATTGATTTGCATATGTTGAACCAGCCTTGCATCCCAGGGATGAAGCAGACTTGATCGTGGTGGAGAAGCTTTGTGATGTGCTGCTGGATTCGGTTTGCCAGTATTTTATTGAGAATTGGTGCGTTGATGTTCATCAGGGATATTGGCCTGGACTTTTCTTTTTTTTTTGCTGTGTCTCTGCCAGGTTTTGGTATCAGGATGATGCTGGCTTCATAAAAAGAGTTAGGGAGGAGTCCCTCTTTTTCTATTGTTTGAAATAGTTTCAGAAGGAATGGTACCAGTTCCTCTTTGTACCTCTGGTAGAATTCAGCTGTGAATATATCTGGTCCTGGACTTTTTTTGGTTGGTACGCTATTAATTACTGCCTCAATTTCAGAATTTATTATTGTTCTATTCAGGGATTCGACTTCTTCCTGATTTAGACTTGGGACGGTGTATGTGTCCAGGCATTTATCCATTTCTTCTAGATTTTCTAGTGTATTTGCATAGAGGTTTTTATACTATTCTCTGATGGTAGTTTGTATTTCGGTGGGATCAGTAGTGATATCCAATATATTACTTTTTATTGCATCTATTTGATTCTTCTCTCTTTTCTACTTTATTAATCTGGCTAACTGTCTATCTATTTTGTTGATGTGCTGTATTCAGGAGACCCATCTCACGTGCAAAGACACACAGAGGCTCAAAATAAAGGGATGGAGGAATATTTACCAAGCAAATGGAAAGCAAAAAAAAAAAGCAGGAGTTGCAATCCTAATCTCTGATAAAACATTTTAAACCAAAAAAGATCAAAAGAGACAAAGAAAAGCATTGCATAATGGTAAAGGGATCAATGCAACAAGAAGAGCTAAATATCCTAAATATATATGCCCCAAATACAGGAGCACCCAGATTCATAAAGGAAGTCCTTGGAGACCTACAAAGAGACTTAGACTCCCACACAACAAGAGTGGGAGACTTTAACTCCCCGCTGTCAATATTAGACAGATCAACGAGACAGAGAATTAACAAGGATATTCAGGACTTGAAGTCAGCTCTGGACCAAGCAGACCTAATAGATATCTACAGAACTCTCCACCCCAAGTCAAGAGAATATACATTCTTCTCAGCACCTCATTGCACATATTCTAAAACTGACCACATAATTGGAAGTAATACACTCCTCGCCAAATGCAAAAGAACAGAAATCATAACAAACAGTCTCTCAGACCACAGTGCAATAATCAAATTAGAACTCAGGATGAAGAAATTCACTCAAAACTGCACAACTACATGGAAACTGGAAAACCTGTTCCTGAATGTCTACTGGGTAAATAAAGAAATGAAGGCAGAAATAAAGATGATCTTTGAAACCAATGAGAACAAAGACACAACATATGAGAATCTCCAGGACACATTTAAAGCAGTGTGTAGAGGGAAATTTATAGCACTAAATGCCCACAAGAGAAAGCAGGAAAGATCTAAAACTGACACCCTAACATCACAATTAAAAGAACTAGAGAAGCAAGAGCAAATTCAAAAGCTAGCAGAAGAGAAGAAATAACTAAGATCAGAGCAGAACTGAAGGAGATAAAGACATGAAAATCAATTCCAAAAAATCAATGAATCCAGGAGCTGGTTTTATGAATCTTTAATTCTGTGTTGTGAAATTTAAAATTTCTTTAGTTTGATGATTGAAGTCCTTATGCCATTGTTCTGAGATTTTCTTTTTTATTTCTCATATATTTTATCCATCTCTAACTCCTTTTCTACCAAATTATATATGTTTAAATTTGTAGTATTTTAATAAGTTGAAATTAGAAAGTAACAATCTTCCCTTAATGTGTACAATTTGACAAATAATGACATAACCATAACCTTTCTCAATACAGAAAAAATTATCCTCAAAATTTCCTCTCGTTGTCCTGTAATTTCCACTTCCTACACCTTCCCTTCTCATACCACATCCACGGCCAACTACTGGTTTTCATTATGTAACTTTAGATTAGTTTTCATTTTATAGAATTTATAAAAGTGGAACTGTATGTATGTACTTGTATTTCTTTGGCTTATGTTACTCATCATAAGTACTTGTGAATTTACATTTGTTGAGCATTTCCAGCAGTACTTGTTTGAACAGTGGGTATTATTCAAGTGAAAGAATTTAGAACAAAGTGTTTACTGCTTAACCTGCTGATCAATATTTGGATTGCTTTCAGTATCTGGGTATTATAAAGAAAGGTGCTACTCAGCTTAGAGAACTACACAGTTGAGAAAGACAATGTTCTTATTCCTACATCAACATGAACAGCAGTTAAACAGAAAAAGCTGCACTTCAATAAATTTTCTTCAACACATCAGGTAATTAAAGTCGTAGAACTCTTTGTGTGTGTCAGTTTGTGTGTGAGAGAGGAGGGAGGAAGGGACACAGAAAAAGTGAGAGATCCTACATAATTGACCATAATTTAAGAGGTGCTCAAATACATACAGGGACTTAGTCCTAAAGGACAAGGTCCACATTAGATGGAGAGGACAAGTTGGTGCACCTACGTATGGCTATATATTTATATAAATATCATTGTCTAATAATACAGTAATATACATTAGAATAAATATAGTGGAGAGTAAAATATGACAGTGATGAAAAACCCCACCTCCAGCACCTTTTTTTCCCTTCTTGCACCTGCCTTGATGTGTCCTGAGTGCCCCTTGGTGTCTGAGCACCCCCTGGTGTCCTGAGCTACCCTGCAGGGAGGTTTGTGTCTGGCCTCACAATGACGTCCCCCTCTGTGTCTTTTGTGTAAAAATCCATGGTGGTGTACTTGTTGCGCAGGTAGCTCAGCTGTAGGAAAAACTGCTTTCTGAATGTGGATCTGGAGGTGGTGACTGGACTCTTGAGAAGCGGGTTGTACTGTGTGCTTCCTCATGACCTACACACCTGACCCACTTCAGCTCCTTCCCTGGAGGCTGGCAGATCCAGCCCCAGGAGGAAGTACTGGTTATGATCGGAAATCCAGAGGCAGCACAGGTGAAGGAGAGGGTCTCTGAGGGCTTTACTAGAACATGAGTGCGCTGAAAAACACAATTTTTGTCATACACAGGATCTGAATGACATTTTGATGAGAACGATCCCGGGCTAGAAGCATCAATAACAAGGTTGACATCAGTGTAAGGTTGGACAGGCAGTTGCTGTGCAGATATTTTCACAGAAGTAATTCTTTTATTGTTGTGGTTGCCTTTGTGCAAGGTTGTGGCTTTTCTGAGTGTTATAAAGCTAGCTCTTGTTGTTAGGGATATAAGTAATTCTTTTGTGGTTGTGGTTGCCTTGTGCAAGATTGTGGCTTTTCCAAGTGTTATAAAGCTAGCTCTTGTTGTTAGGGATATAAGTAATTATTTTGTGGTTGTGGTTGCCTTTGTGCACAGTTGTGGTTATTCTGAGTGTTATAAAGCTAGCTCTTGTTGTTAGGGATATAAGTAATTATTTTGTTGTTGTGCACAGTTGTGGTTATTCTGAGTGTTATAAAGCTAGGTCTTGTTCTCAGGGGTATGTGCATGAGAAGCTTCCATAAATGGCCTTCCTCAGCTCCATTTGTCAGGGTTTGAACACAAGGGACTCCAGTTGGATTCGACAACTTTTACAAGCTCTTCTAACACTACTGGTGAAGAAGGTGACTCTGTGACAGTTTACACAGCACAGGATCAATTCCACATCCTCACCCCATTTTGACCAAAGAAGCTTATGCCCTCATTACTAATGGCCACATGCATTCCCAGATGGGTCTCCAGAAAACTGAGTGGAGTGTCCTGAACAATGAGAGAGAAGAAAGTCTCAGCAGCCTCTCTCAGTGGCTGCAGGAGTCACAGCCTGAGCCCCACCTAAGCTCCAGGGAAAGGGCTTGAGCCCCAGGATTTAGACCGCAGGGACAACATCCTTTTTTCCAGAAAGCAGGAAAAGCAAATGGAAAAGCGAGAACCACTAAAAATGAAAGTCAGGAAGCACCAGATCAGTGCTGATACTCATTTGCATACTTTATTGTCAAGAGAAATGTCATACATAAAACCTGTGAGGTCCTACATGACACTGAACTTGGTCCAGCCTCTCTCTTGGCTGCAATCAAAATCCCTAAAAGCCATTCTAGTCAGGGAATCCCATTGAGGTTCCTGTCCTGAGTCTGACTGGAGAAGACTCACCAGGCACCCCTGAGCTTCCTCACGACTCTGATGCTGGTGACCATGGTTGAGGACCTTTCATTCCTGTAAGTGGCAATATACATATTGTGCATGTGAGAATGAGTCCTCATATTACAATGATTAAAAAAATGTAGAGATGACATTGGTGGGCACAGAAATCTATTAAAGAGTTTCCCTAGAGAAACTGTCAGAAGCAGAGGAAGTCCCAAATCCTGACAGGAAGCAAACCCCAGCCTCCATGTGCACCTGCTCTGTGGTTGACTCTGATCAGTGGGTCCTGAGCGCCCCCTGCAGCTGATTTCCCCCAACGTTCCCGCAGGAGGTTTGTGTCTGGGCTCACACTTGTGTCCCCTCACAGGATTTCTCACACAGTAATACACGGCCATGTCCTCGGCTCTCCGTCTGTTCTTTTGCAGATACAGGGGCTTCCTGGAATTGTCTCTGGAGATGGTAAATTGGCCCTTCACGGAGTCCGCATAGTGTGTCCTACCGCCATTCCAACTAATATCCGAGACCCACTCCAGCCCCTTTCCTGAAGCCTCGCGGACCCAGTTCATGTCACTGTTACTGAAGGTGAATCCAGAGGCTGCATAGGAGAGTCTCAGGGACCCCCCAGGCTGTACCAACCCTCCCCCAGACTCCACCAGCTGCACCTCACACTGCACACCTGCAAACAGAGACATCCTGGTCAGAAACTGCCACACATATCCACTGTTCTGTCACTCATGTCCACTCACACTCAATATCCTTAGTTCTCCATGAATTATCTTTTAAAATAGCAGCAAGAAAAACCCAACTTAGCCCAAATTTCATGGTAATTTGTTTATTGCTGTTGACCCAATAGAAACACCTGAGAATCCCAGGGCTGGGGCTTCTCTCCCAGGGCTGCAGGGTCAGGGCTGGGCTGCTTTTCATCAGAAAAGGGAGGGTCCTATTTGCATGCCTCCTATTATATAGCAAGCTCTGAAGTGGGACACCTGAGGAGAGGACTGAGCCCAGAGTAATGAGAGTGAAACAGCAAACCTGAACAACTACAAATAAAAGAAAAAAAAAAACCTTCAACATATCAGAGTTGATATCATGGAGCAAACATAGACTGAAAATTTGAGGATAGGGGTTGATAGGGAGACCCAGGATGCGTATATGAGTGTACCTGGGACAGGTGTCGCTCCATGGCATTTAAGCTAACCTGGAAACATTTAGAGTTCCTTGAGGATGTGCGCATTAACAGTGTTGGAGTGTGAAGCTTCTAGTGCCATATATTGTTGCAGGCTTTTCTTACAAAGTTTGAAATATCCCACATGAGCTCACACTCACACAGTGTGACCTTGCACATCCCCAAGGTCACCTCACATGTGCCCTGAGTCACCTCACACATCCCCAATGTCACCTTACACATCCTGCAGGTCACCTCAAACATTTCCCAGGTCACCTCACACAAGTCCCTATTCACCTCACACATCCCTCAGGTAACCTCACACTCACTCAAGGTCACCTTGCACATCCATCCCGCAGGTCACCTCACACTCACCCAAGGTCACCTCGCACATCCCTCAGGTCACCTCACACATTCCCGTGGCCACCTCACAAAAGCCCCTATTCATGTCACACATCCCGTAGGTCACCTTGTAAATCTACTAGGTCACCACACACATCCACCAGGTCACCTCATGCATTCCTCAGGCAACTTCACACCTGCCCCTGTTCAGCTCACACATCCCCCAGGTAACCTAACACATGCACCAGGTCACCTCACATGCACCCAGGTCACTGCATACATGCCCTTTGTCACCTCACACATTTCCCTAGGTCACCTCACACATCCCCCAGGTCACCTCACACATTCCCCATGTCACCTCACACACACTCCTGGTAAGCTCACACATCCCCCACATCACCTCGAACGCTCCCAGGTCACCTCACACATTCCCCAGGTCACCTCACACATCCAGCAGGTCACCTCACACATTCCCCAGGTCACCTCACACATTCCCCATGTCACCTCACACGTCCCACAGGTCGCCTCACACATGCCTTAGGTCACATCATACATGCCCAAGTCACCTCACGAATTCCCCATGTCACCTCATACATGTCCAGGTAAACTCACACGCACCCAGGCCACCACACATGCACCCTGGGTCACCTCACATGTGCCCAAGTTCACCTCACACATACCCCCAGGTAACCTTACACCTCCCCCAGGTCACCTCACTGTCACGTGACCAGGGCACCTCACCTTCATACAGGTCCCTTCACACATGCTATGATACATGCATACATTATGGAATTGTTAATCAAGCTATTTAACATATCCATCACCTCATAAATGTATTTCTTTTTTTTTTTTTTTTTTGAGACTGAGTCTCACTCTGTCGCCCAGGTTGGAGTGCAGTGGTGCGATTTTGGCTCACTGCAAACTTTGCTTCCCAGGTTCAAGCAATTCTCCTGTCTCAGCCTCCTGAGTAGCTGGGATTACAGGTGCCCAACACCGTGCCTGGCTAAGTTTTGTGTTTTTAGTGGAGACAGGGTTTCACCATCTTGGCAAGTCTGGTCTTGAACTCCTGATCTTGTGATCCGCCCACCTCGGCCTCCGAAAGTGCTGGGATTACAGGTGTGAGCCCCCGCTCCCGACCTGTATAATTTTTTAGTGGGAAAAATTTTAATTTTAACATTTACATTTTTTAGCCATTTTGAAATATATAATGCATTCATAGCCATATTTTCCATCTTGTGCATTAGAACACTGTAACTTACTCCTTCTGTCTAACTGGAACATTTTACACTTTGACCAAAATCTCTCCTTTTCCAGTCCACCCCTCCAGCCCCTGGTAACCAACACTCTATTCTACTTCTGTGAGTCTACCATTTAAACAAACTACAGTGAAATCACGAATTACTCGTCTTCTGCGCCTGCTTGTTGCACTCCACGTGTGGTCCTCTAAAGTCATGATTGCTGTCGCATTTCAAAACCAATGATGCCTGTTCAAGAGCCCGCCAAAGTCTTAACTCATTTGAGCCTTAACTCAAAAGTCCACAGTCCAAGGTCTCATTTGAGATGAGGCAAGTCTCTTCCATCTATGAGCTTGTAAAATAAAAACCAAGTCAGTTACTTCCTAGAAAGAATGGGAGTTCAGGCATTGTGTAAATACAGCCATTCCAAATGGAGAAATTGGTCCAAACTACAGGCCCCATGCAAGTCTGAAATCCAGCTGGGCAGTCAAATCTTAATGTTCCAAAATAATCTTCTTTGACTCCATGTCTCAAATCCAGGTTACCTGATGTAACAGGTGGGTTCCCATGGTCTTGGGAAGTTCTGCCCCTGTGGCAGAACTTTTTAAAAACTTTTCAAATGAAAAGTTTTAAAAAAGTTTTGCAGGGCACAGTCTCCCTCCTGGCTGCTTTCACGAGCTGGCATTGAGTGTATGTGGTTTTTCCAGAAACATGGTGCAAGCTGTCAGTGGATCTACCATTCTGGGTTCTGGAGGGCAGTGGCTTTCTTCTTACAGCTCCACTAGGTGGTACACCAGTAGAAACTCTGTGTGGGATTTCTGACCCCACATTTCCCTGTCACACTGGTACTAAAGTCATGTGCCACAATACCTGGCTATTTTTTGTATTTTTAGTAGAGACGGGGTTTTACCATGTTGACCAAGGGGGTTTACCCTTAGGTGATCTGCCTGCCTAAGACTCCCAAAGTGCTGGGATTACAGGCCTGAGCCACCGTGCCTGGCCAAGATTAATATAACTATGTCATTTAATGATGTATTTGAAAACTTCATGGTTCTACAAACACACATACATACACAACAGCCCAGCAAAGACACATACATGTGCCCATGCAAAAGTGAATGTATATCTAAACACTAAAACAACACACCCATTTGTTTCATATTTTTTAATTACTTAATTGAGTTTAAATTGTGTTTACCGTTTGAGGTTGTAGTAGAAAATAATGCTCTTCTACATATATGTCTGCCTATTCCAATACTAAAAAGACAAATATATTTAAATACATGTTTTGTTAAAGATGAATGTACATGCTGTTCTTGCCAAATATGTCACTCAAATGTGCAATGGTATTAACTTTAAATATCAGTCTGTTTTTAATAAATTGAATAACTAATAAGACAAACATTGTATTACGTTATTTGTTAAATTTAGATTGTAGTTTTCAAACTAGGCAAGATAAAATTGTTTCATTTGAAAAATTAAAAAAAAACTTTTTTGGCATGAATATTCAATACAAACTCTAGTATTTATTTGTCAATATTCCTTTATGATAGAGAACATCCAGGAATATGAAACTGAACATAGTCCATGATTTTCAGGGCTTGCTCACAATGGCATCTTCCTAGAGGGTGGTCTCAGAGGGTCCAAGCACATGGGGATTTGGACTTGATCATCAAAACACTAGGGAGCCCCAGGGCTGAGCACACAGAGGGCAGCAAGAGCTGCAGAGCCCACTCTGTGGTACTTAGGGAAACGAGGGGATGGTCTGCAGGACCCTGGAAAAGGGTGAGTAGGGCAGAGAGTCTGCAAGTAGACAAGCATATTCTAAAGAGAACCATTATCCTCTAAACTTGGTTGGCTTCAGTGATTATGAAGAGAAGGGAACTGATTCACCAGACTCGGAGGTCAGAAAGTAAAGGGACTTTCTTTTTCCTTCATGGAGACTGAGGAAAGTAAAACACTTTCAAAGAAAAAGGGAAGATGGAGAAATAGTCTGAAAAACGGGACACCTGAAGCCAACCAAAATGGAGAACAAGAGCATTTAAAGTCGTGTTTAATTTCCAAAAACAGCAAATGAAAGAAAAAGAAACAAAATACCATGTATATGCTGAGTTAATGTTAAAAAACATGTACAATTGTTTGACTATTACAGCACAAAAATACAAAACTCTAATCATTGAAACAGTTTGTATTGAGGATATACATTTTCTTTAAATAGGGTCTCACTCTGTCAATGAGGCTGGAGTGCAGTGGCACAGTCACAGCTCACTGCAGCATTAACCTCCCAGGCTTAAGGGATCCTCCCGCCTCAGCCTTTCAAGTAGCTGCTACCACAGGTGGAACCATACCCAGGTATTTATTATTATTGTTATTATTATTTTTTTTTTATATAGAAAAGACCTCACTGTGCTGCCAGGCTGTTCTAAAAGTCCTGAGCTCAAGTGATCTGCCTGCCTTAGCCTCCCAAAGTGCTGGGATTACAGGTGTGATTTTTATAATTTTACTATTTTAATAATAGTATTTTTAATCAAGAAAATATATAAATAACCTATTTTAAAAATTGTCCTGAGAGATCATTGCTAGTATTACTTGGAAAAAATGCAGCATTAAAAGTTGAATTAAATTCCTGTTCTAAGTTAATGTTTTGTAGGTAAAAGTAATCATGGATTTACAAGGAAGAAATGGTTAGAGATCCTGGGGAAGACTTTTGCTTGACCAGGTCGGGAATCACCAAGGTTTAAAAGAAAACCACAGCCTCTCAGGCTTCTGATTTGGAGCTGCTTCCTAAGAGAACCCCCGTGTACTGAGCGCCCCCTGGTGGTTCTGAGTGCCCCTGGTGTCATGAGCGCCCCCTCGTGGTACTGAGGGCACCCTGATATCCTGAGCACCCCTGATGCTTCTGAGCGCCCTCAGGTGTCTTGAGCGCCCCCTGGTGGTTCTGAGCCCCCCCCCCTCGTGTCCTGAGCGCCCCCTGGTGGTCCTGAGCACCCCCTGGTGACCTGAGTGCCTGCTGGTGGTCCTGGGCAAACCCTTGTGTCCTGAGCGCCCCCTTGTGATTCTGAGTGCCCCCTGGTGTCATGAGCACCCCCTCGTGATCCTGAGCATCCCCTAATATCCTGAGTGCCCCATGGTCCTAAGCACACCCTGGTGGTTCTGAGTGCCCCCAGGTTGTCCTCAAGCGGCCCTGGTGGTTCTGAGGAGCATCTACCACGCAGCTCCCTCCTGTCTTCTTGCAGAGATTTTTCTGTCTGGGCTCACGCAGATATTCCCTCTCCTGTGTCTCTCACAGTATTACAAGGCCTTGTCCTTGACTTTCAGTTTGGTCCCTTTAAGGTAGACTGCATATTAAAAGGTGTCGCTTGGGACTGTTAATTTATTTGTACTCATGGAGAGTAACTCTGAGAACTCCCACTTGATCACTCACTGTTTCCACCCACACAAATCCCTGTCATGAAGCCGGCTGGAGCAAGCTCATGCTGTAGCCAGTAAAGGTGAAATCAGAGGCTTTGCATGAGAGTCTCAGTGAACCACTGGGCTGTACAATTTTTCCCCCTCTGAATCCATCAATAAATTTTACACAGGACTTCTGCAAACACTGAGGAAATGGAAGAACGGCCCCATGTGGAGCAGCCGCAGCTGGACCTGATTCACAAGGGACACTAATATTGAGGGTGATGAGAAGGGAAGCCCAAATCAGTGCAGACCCCACGATGTGGACACTGAGGAAGGGAAGAGACATGGGTTGGCTCCTCACCAGGGCCCGAGGGAACAGGGGATGAGGGAAAGGGGATGCCTTTCATGAGGAGGGGAGGGGACACATTTCCTTGTCTTTCTTTTTGTGGTCTTGGGTGCACCGCTCAGCATTGCTCATCCGTCCTCTGTGTCCCCATTTCAGCGGGGCAGGGTCAAAGGACTCGTGGGTCTGGATGCACAGGGTTAATCTGCCGATTAGTCTTTTTTATTTTCTAGTGTGGACCCTGTTCAGGTATCTTCACAGTAGCAAGCATTATCAAAAAAATACATCCAGTAAGAACTTAAAGATACATTTCCAGAGAAAACGGACACCAATCTCTAATCGGTGCATTCAGAGCTGCAAACTACTGTTCTTGACAATAAGGCAAAGTTAAGGTACAATAAAAAATGCAGATCTACACCTTGTCAGGGAGGGATTTTATAATTATTATCTTGAGATCATTTTGCCATAAAACAGTTCAACATTGGATATATGTGCTTGTGTCAGGAAACAGTCACTGTGGAAATATGTGTACTTATCAGAGTGAAGAGTTCACATGCAGACATGTTTGTTTGTCTGAGACAAGAGTCCACATGAGGAAATGTCATTACCAGAGGAAAGAGTAAATGTAAGGACATATGTGGTGGTCTGAGGAAAGAGTCCATGTGGGGACATGTGTGTTTGTCTGAGGGAAGAATTCACGTGAGTAAAGGTGTGTTTGTCTGACAGAAGAGTCCCCATGTTGACAGGTGTGTGTACCCATCTGAGGGTAAATGCCCATTCAGGGACAGTGTGTGCCTGAACTGAGCTGAAGTTTGGGGAAAATCTTTCTCAACCAAGGAAAGAAAAGAATTATCTGGGTTATTTGCTTGTCAGGAAGAAAAAACCTGGGTCACGTAGAAAATTGATTTTTTTAAATTAAAGGTCTTTAGTGAATGGTAACATCTTGTATGCAAATGAGGAAAATTACTTCATTCTTTTTTGCATGCATCTCATGACATCCCCACCCTCACCAAATAAGTTATTAGATAACTTTATACAGTCTGCATTTAATCCTGGGTTTAATGAACTGCTAAATACTTTTTACAAAAATTGTATATATTTAGGTTTATATTTTCCATCACACAATTATGAGCTTAGACAAATTAACTGCATCGTGTCTCAACCATTTTATATCGCTAAAAATAATTTTATTATGCTTAAACAGTGCCATTTGTACTTATTTAATACTCACTCTCTAAATTCCTTGAATATCCTCTAACTGTTTACTTGACTATAGTTTTGGTTTATACCGAATTTCAAATAAATGATATTATACAATGTAATTGAAATGACTTCACTGAAGAAAGTAGAAAATGAAGTTGCTAATCTAATTAACTTTGAAAATGAGGAAATTCTATAAGTTTAAAATGTAAAGAAACTACACATAACACTCTATTCTAGTAGATAAACATATTTCCAATGAGCTTTACATTTCTGATACTGCTGTGCATGTGTCCTAAAATTGTGCAGCTAGGTAATAATAAGGCAGCTGGTGGGATAGGATTCCTCACTTTGCAGTGGGTGGTTATGGACAGTCAAGGAAGGAAGGCTAGAAAGGTCCACGTGGTAGCATAGTTGGGTCAGGAGAGCAGTGTGTTCTCATTTTTAATATAATAAAGTTACAGAAGATTAGGTACATAAATAATTTTGATGCATCCATAAACATGGGTTCATATAAACATGCACGTCTACTAGGCCAGTAGATTGAGAGGTCCTGGAAGTAATTATACACGGTATCACAATTTTTTTTATTTTACTGCTATTCGTGAATGTTAGAAACAAGCAACCTTTAGAAAAATGGCTAATTCTATGTACAAAAAAGGTAATACAGAAAATGAGCTTAGAATTTATTGTAATACAAGGAAACAGGGAAGTGTTCAAAAACAAAAGGATGAGGTGTGCTGTAAGGATACAGGATCCAAACTAAATGAGCTCCCAGGACCTAATAAAGCTGTGGTGATTTGAACGATAAAATGAATAATATAGCATGGATCTTCTTCAGAGTATGAAATATATATTCATAAACCAATACACATATTAATAGATGATTATGTAAATAAATATTGGGAAGATGAACACATCTCCTTACAGAAGTATTCCAAATATCTGAAGTGGATAGTCCTCCAATCAAGTAGGTGAAGTTTAAACACTCATGAGTTGATTGTGGCCTGAGTTGAAAGACATGGAAAAAATAATCACTATTAGTGTATTTTATAATGAGACTTCAGATATATTGCCAAATGCATCATCTATGAATGAATACAATTTTACGTTTTTGAACCTAAATTTGTACAAACAGACACATACACACACAGACACATGCACGCACACACATATGTTTCTGCAATACACACTGATAAGGGAGAAAAGACAGCCACAGACTTGGAAAAAATACTTCCAAGTCACATATTTGTGAAATAAATTCTTTTAATTTGTTAAATGACTTTTATAAACAATATGCAAGTAAACTTACAATGAATCAAAACAAAGCAATGCAGTTAAAATGAACCAAATATCAGGAGAGGCATCTCAACAAAAGTTATAGGAAAATTGTTAAATATGAACTTTTTGAGGGACATGTGCATTTAAATAAAAATTAGATATCATTACTCACCTACTAGATTGGTTAAAACACAATTCTCATAAGGATACATGATGATATGAATGTGGAAAATCAAGAACTATCATGCATTGATGGTGGGAATTCAAAATGCTACATGCACAAAAGAAGATTTTTTTGGCATTTTTAATAGATATAAATGCAGACTTAAAATGTGATTTTGTGTCTGTGTTCCAAAATACTTATAGCACTGATTAAGAAATTAATGTTTACAAGATACCTTCAGAGGAAGTTCTATATTAGTTTCATTAATTTGATTCATTCTCTAATCATTGAAATTTGTTTACAGAATAAATGCTGTATGAAAAATCTCTCAAATAATTAAAATTTCTCAAATACACCTTAATATTGTTCCTTTTCTTTAATGACTTAATGTCATTTTCTAAGAAAATCTTTAATCTAATAATCTTTGTCATCTCCTCTGTGTTAGCACAGGTTCCTCCTTCCTGGAGTTTCTGACACTCTCAGGATGTGGGTTTTCGCACTGTGTCTCTCACATAGGAATACACGACCGTGTCTTCAGATCTCAGGCTGCTCAGCTCCATGTAGGCTGTGCTCATGGACCTGTCACTGGTAATGGTGACTCTGCCCCGGAACTTCTGTGCGTAGTGTGTGTTGTCATTGTAAGGGTTGATGCATCCCATCCACTATGCCCTTGTCCAGGGCCCTGTTGCACCCACTGCGTAAAGTATTTGGTGAAGGTGTGTCTGGAAGCCTGGCAGGAGACCTTCACTGAGGACCCAGGCTTCTTCACCTCAGCCCCAGGCTGCAACAGCTGAACCTTGGAATGGACACCTGTGAGGAGAAGGGAGGAGTTGATAAAAGCCCCCCTTGACTGGACTCAATCCCCTCCTCATCACTGGGACTTGGGAGCCCCTTACCTGTGGCAGCTGCCACCAAGAAGAGGATCCCCCAGGTACAGTCCATGGTGAGGAGCTGTGCTCTCAGGGGCTTCTGTAGAGAAGGGATGTGGTTGTTGGGTGATGCTCTCAGGGCACAGACATCCAAATTTACCTCAGTGGATCTCAGGTTATTTGCATATTCATGAGACAGAGCATTTCATAGCACAAAGCCTGGTCAATAATAAGAAACGGAAGAAAAATGACACATCAGATTTACAAGAGTGAGATGCTGATGGTCCAAGCCCTATTCCTGTTTGAGGAAATGCATGCCCTGCTCCATTTATGAACATTCGTGAACAGAGGTCCTTTCACAGAACAATCCCCCTCAGAACACGCTCCTCACTGTGAACCTACATTTTATAAGCAAAGAGCACCTGGATAATTTCTGGAACCATCACTCTCCATGACACTGAGCAGGTGCCTTGGTTCTGTCCTGGATCCATCAGTCACCAGCACAGCTGACTGGCGACTGAGAAAGTTACTGCCGATGTCCCACGTGAGTGACCAGCAGGTCCCTCTGAGATCTGCTGGGTGCTCCTGAAACAGTGTCTCCAGCACCTGCCTGGTGTTCAGATCTTCAATAGAAACACTCTTGTTTACAGATTTGCTCTGTGATGTGTGATTAGAGATGATTTTCTCATCTCAGGAACAACAAAAATCAGAAGCTGAGACAGTAGTTTCAAATTCTTTATGAACTCACTGCTCCCAAAATAATTGTCAAGGAATTTGTGTTTCGAATAATTTGGGGTTAATTTTGGACTCAATTTATTGGAATTTTTTAAGTATTTATATATTTTCAATTCATATCCATAGGTCCTCATCTTTACATATTGATTTCTGGCTCACCTGGTCTGTGCCCCCGACAGCCCAGCCCCTGCCTTGCAAGGAGGTTCCTGCTGAGACTTACAAATCATTTCCCCAAGCTTCTCTAGCCCAGCATGAAATGGCTGTGTCCTGGTTTAGCATACTCCTTCAGTGACAACATATGCTGCTGACAACATCTCTTGAAAGAATTGATTACCCTTACTAAACCTATTGAACTCTGCAGGGAGACCCAGAGCAAGGATTCAATGACACAGGAGGGAGCCCCTTCCCTGAAGCTCTAGATTCACTTCATTAGTGGAATCAAAATGAAGACAAAAACTTACAGGAGATTTGGGAGTGCCGTGTTTCTTCACTGGGCTCTTGCAGTTGAATGTTGCATCTGAGAATACCAGCAGGTGCAGATACATTCAGATGAAAGCCCACTCCATATCCACTATTCCAATAACACACATTTTCCCTTCTTCCTAATATGTAGCTTTTAGGAAGTGCCTCCTACACTGACACTAGGCCCAGTTATCTGGCTTTCTTCTCCTAGAGATCTAAAGCAAACAGGATACAGGTGGAGACTTGGGAAGTGCATGCAGGTTGTTATTTTCACTTTCTCAGCTAGGAACCCAGCAAAGGCCCCATGATAAAAGAAGCTGAGATCTATGATGTCATTTACAAGATGTTGGTCTTAAAAATCGTGATGTCAGAGGCTTCACATTGCTCTGCTGTCTTTGTCTCACCCTCTGCCATTGTCTTAGTATTTCTGTGTTCTCCTCAGATAGAGTCTGTGCATTGCCACACTTTCATCTTTAATCCATAGTCATCATCCTAGTTAGAATGGATTGTGCAGTGCAGGCAAGCACTGCCTGTTCTTCCAGTGGAAACCTAGAGATTCGATCGGCTGTGACCTTGACAAAGCATCTCCAGGGGAAAAGCTCATTTTTGGCTGTTACTCCCTTTTGAGGTTTCGGCCTCCCTGGACTATTAACATACGTCTTACCCCTTTTGGCTAACTTTACTCATTCATATAATAATGGAAGAATGGGGGAGAATCTGGAATGGGAGATTTGTCTTCCTTCACATAGGATAAGGTCCTGGAAAAGTAATTCCCTTTAGAAGCTTTTGAAGTAGGCTCCTGGTATATTTCTCTGTAATTAATCATCTTCATTTCATCTTCAATTCTGACCCATAGGAAATTTATTCGGATTGTGTATTTTAGAATCTGGAGGTTTCTGGAGAGAAAGTCCAGAAACCTTAGAAGTATAAGACCCTCTGGAACGGTCACATTTACCGAGTCGACATTTGTCTTTCAGACGTCTATAGTGGTTACCATGTAAGTGCCCTCAACAGCTTGTGGCTTCTGCAGCTTCTGCAGTTTCTGCACCAGTTAAGCAAGTGCTAACTGCCATTCTGGACATGCCCATCTCTCCAGTTTTTGGAGTGGGTAATATTTCTTGCAATTTCAGTCATTTAATAGATTCCAAAATGTATTGACATTCAGATTATGCAGATTTATTTTGACATAAAATATGACGGTGATGAATTTTATAATCAATATTTTGGAGCATAAACCAAAAGTACAATCAAAGGTCACCTTTGATGTGTTACTGGAGGCAGAATTCTGACCTTATTACATGTAGGTGGCACATCTGACATAAATAAACAGGCAAGAAAACATAGAAAGGACATGGCACAACTCTGGTTGCCCTTAAAACTTTTTACTTCATTTCAACCTTGGTGAATCTGACAATTATATGTCTTCAGGTTGCTCTTCTCAGCGAGTATCTTTGTGGTGTTCTCTGTATTTCTGGAATTTGAATGTTTGCTTTCCTTGCTAGGTTGCCGAGGTTCTCCTGGATGCTATCATGAAGAGTGTTTTCCAACTTGGTTCCATTCTCCCTATCACTTTCAGGTACACCAATCAAACTTAGATTTTTCTTTTCACATAGTCCCATATTCCTTGGAGGCTTGGTTCATTCTTCTTACTCTTTTTTCTCTAAACTTGTCTTCTAGTTTTATTTCATTAATTTGATCTTCAATCACTGATATCCTTTCTTCCACTTGATCAAATCAGCTATTGAAGCTTGTGCATGCATCACAAAATTATTGTGCCAATGTTTTCAGCTCCCTCAGGTCATTTAAAGTCTTCTCTACACTGTTTATTATAGTTAGCCATTCATCTAACCTTTTTTCAAGGTTTTTAGCTTGCTTGTGATGGATTAGAACATACTCCTTTAGCTTGGAGAAATTTGTTATTACTGACCTTCTGAAGCCTACTTCTATCAACTCGTCAAAGTCATTCCCATCCAGCTTTGTTCTGTTGCTGGTGAGGAGCTGCGATCCTTTGGAGGAGAAGAGAGGCTCTGTTTTTTAGAATTTTCAGCATTTCTGCTCTGGTTTCTCCCCATCTTTGTGGTTTTATCTAAGTTTGGTCTTTGATGATGGTGACCTACAGATGGGGTTTTGGTGTGGGTGTCCTTTTTGTTGATGTTGATGCTATTCCTTTCTATTGGTTCGTTTTCCTTCTAACAGGTCCCTCAGCTGCAGGTCTGTTGGAGTTTGCCGGATGTCCACTCCAGACCCTGTTTGCCTGGGTATCACCAGCAGAGGCTGCAGTACAGCAAATATTGCAGAACAGCAAATATTGTTGCCTGATCCTTCCTCTGGGAGCTTTGTCCCAGAGGGGCACCTGCCTGTGTGAGGTGTCTGTTGGCCTCTACTGGGAGGTATTTCCCAGTTAGGCTACACGGGGGTCAGGGACCGACTTGAGGAGGCAGTCTGTCCATTTTCAGAGCTCAAACGCCATGCTGGGAGAACCACTGTTCTGTTCATAGCTGTCGGACAGGAACGTTTAAGTCTGCAGAAGTTTCTGCTGCCTTTTGTTCAGCTATGACCTGCCCACAGAGCTGGAGTCCATACAGAGAATAGGCCTTGCTGAGCTGAGGTGGGCTCTGCCCCGTTCGAGCTTCCCAGTGCAGTGGCTCATGCCTGTAATCCCAGCAATTTGGGAGGCCAAGGCCCAGGCAACAACAGTGAAACTCCATCAAAAAAAATAAAAAGCTGAGGGGATTGAGGGGATTTCTATGCAAAGTGTGGATGGTGTGTTTCAATTTCTCCTTGCTTAATATAGTATAATGTGAGAGGAGATTGATAAAGAGGAAACTATTGGAAAATGTGGAATCAGATATTTTATAAATAAAGAAGGTTCTCCCATCTTCTGGAAATCCCATAATCTTTTTAAAAATGAAGGAATTTTAAGATTTATTTCTACATTCTAGATACATGACTAATATAAACTTGGATTTAAGTGCAAACAGAGATACACAGAAGATGAAAATTCTGCAGCAGATCATTTGCCAAATACGCAGTTTTATACCAGTTTGTGATTTTACCTAAGATTCAAAAGATAAACTCCAGAGAGATCCAAATAATAAATTATAACATTTCAATGTTAGACAACTGGTTGAGAGGCACTTGAACTAACATTATTTTGATGAATCATACCTCAATAATAAAACTGTGTTGAATGGTGCACCTGTTCAAGAGGCTGCTTGAGTAAACAGTTTCTACCTCCCCTACTTAGGAGTCCTGCCACAACCCAACATGCTCTAAAACCTGGAGGCCTCTAAGAACAGAGACAGAAGTTTGAATATTATGAAGTTATTATGAAGTTTTTGAGAGATCCACAATCACTGATGGGGTGATTGGTGAGGGTTTTCTCTAAGGGCCTAGGCTTGGAACAGTACGGCTCTTTTTTATGATGAACAAAGAGCTGTTTGTTTTGATGAGTAGATGGCAACAAAGACCATCAAGGAAAATGAAGAAATGGGGAAACATGGTCCAAACAGAGGGACAACATAAAGGTCCAGAAACTGGCATCAATGAATATAAAAGCATACGGATTTCCTGGCAGGAAATTTAAATATTACAATCATGTTTAATAAGCTAGTGGCAGCATGCAAGAATACTGTGAGAATTTTAACAAAGATAAAAAAATTTAAAAGAGGACTAAAAAAATTGGTGTTGAAGAATACAATAAGTCAGCCAAAAATTTTAAGAGAGCACACTGTAGGAGAGGCTCAGGCTTTCCTTTCCCCTACAGGAGGTAGCCCTGCAATTTCCTTAGATGTGAATCACTGTTTCCTCCTGCCCACCTTCTAGATTCTCCCCAGGGATTCTCCCGACTCCAGAGTTCATGTTCTCACATGTTGTGCGACTTTGGGTTAAAACACACCTGAAACATTTAATGGCTGTTGTCCTTGATCATTTGATCATCATCTGCATTTTAGTTGATGTGATTTTTTTTAAACCTCAGTTTGAAGGAAAGAAAAAAAAAAACTATAGACTCTATCTAGGCCAGAATTACTTCTCTCTCTTTCCCTTGGTAGCTGCGAATGTAGCCCCAAATATGATAGGAATCAATAAACACTGCAGCTCTTACAACACTTTCTTGGTCAGCTGTTCCAACAGTATGAGAACCACAGCAGCACAATTATTTTATGGGACTAATTCTGTTCCTACTGGAGACACATTTCTTCTTATGTACCAGGACCTCCAGCCCATTGCAGTCTATGATTATGGAGAAGGAAAGAAACATTCTTCAAATTTTCATCATACGTGTGGCAAGAGAAACCGATATTTCTGTCCACTGCTTTCCAGACCAAGGTATTGTAGCTCCTGGCCACGGGACACTGTAGTGCTCTCTGTTTGGGGGCATTTAAGCATCCTAGAGAATAGTATTATCCCCAAAATGGCCCTTCTTTAGAGATTAAATTTCCTACTATAAAACAGAAGCATAAACTACCTGCTGTTTATCTCACATCAGACTGTGGAGACCTAAGTCAATGTTTCCATTGTTCTGCTGGGGTCTTTGTTTCTGGTCAAATGTGAGGGAGAAGGAACTGCTGGATTGCAGACTCTTGTTCCCGTGATCACATCTCCTGTCCCTTAACTATAGCTACATTCCCTCGTGTCAGAACACATTGTGCAGTGTCTCATTCTAGGAATAAGATATTCAGTAACTTGGACAGTGACTCTAGTAGCTTCTCTATGATCAAGAAAAATATATGTGAAGGTGAGTTAATTCTTCTAAGTATAAATGACTACCTATCAGGTTTGTGCTTTGACTAAATTTTTAAAATTGTCTCATTATGACTGGTGGGAATCCTTACAGGGGGTAATGATTTTGTTAGACAAATGTGATGTCTATCACTATCAGCTCAGGCACTAGGTGAGAGGTGCTGGTCAGTCTGGTTGGCGGTATCTGTGCTCAGTCTTTATTGTACATGTTAGGGAATGTGCTGATATAAAGAGAGAGGATGCTATCACTTGTGTGGCAATAACGATTAAACTGCAGAAGATCATCGTACTATGAGGTCTCCATACCCTCCTATGCAGCAGAAGAGATTACCCTTGCTTTCAGCTGCTGGTTTCCTTACATTAAAATTTATTGCATTTCCTTTTACTTTACATTTTTTTAAATTCTAAGATATTGTCTGCTTATTTAATTAAAGTAAGCACCAATAAATTTTAAAATTATCAATTACCTGTACAAGAAACATAAAATGGGTGTGGTGAAGATGCCGAGTAGAGATACCGGAAAACAAAACTAATAAAGAAACACATTGTGTAAGTTTAGAGTCGTCACTGAACAATGAAACCATGAGGAGCTTGTGTTGACTTTTATATGATGAAAGTCTATTATATTTGACATCCAGAAGGCTGGTCACACCAGTGAGAAAAATCTGTAGAGTGGTCCACACAGATCAGAAATTAGAAAGTGATTAAGTCACAAACTTGCACAACCTGCAGACATTCAGTGTATTCAGCATTCAGCTCTTCCTATTTCTTCAGTAAAACAGATGGGTTACCTCTGCATGGAAAATGGGACAAGTATCTTTTAAGCTGATTCTCCTGAGAAGTTGCTAATGAAATCAGTCAAGTGATGCTCTGACACAGGATTGTGAAGAGGACATTGACCCCTGGTGGTCACTGTCAGCAACACGGGATGCTCAGCTCTGGTGGGTGCCTTTGTTACTGTTTTGTCCACAAGAGATTTTAGGGTCTCATGTGCTGCATGCAGGTGAGTTTTTAAGCCTCAGATGAGGAAAATAACATGACCACACAGTAGATGAGAAAATTGAAGACCTCACTTCATCAACCACATTCCACTGATGAGAACTGTTTACACAGAAAGCCAGTGATGAGCTGGGAAGAAGGGGCTGGAGAAGATCATCCATAGATGGACACATCCAGCCTGCTTGAACTCCCTGTGGAAGGAGGGTGTAAATGTTTGTCCTCAACTAATAGCGAGTATTTCAAGACCTTCACAAGCTTTCAGAAAAACAGTTTTCATGAACAAGTGCCCATACGTTACTCAGAGATTATTTGTCATCATTTATCTTTCCTCTCTAGGCAGCACCGCAGTAGCATGTTCTCAGACTTCTCCCTGATCCTCTATGAGTCCCTGGTGCAGCTCCTGGAGGAAAAGCCTGCATGCAGGAGGGAGGCCTCCTCAAGTGCAGCCCTGAGGCTGTCCCGTCACCTCACCCGCCACTGCCCTTCCCTCACTTGGTAAGCATTTCTGAGCTAATTTTCCTGAGAGTGTGCTTTGGGCAGTAGATTCAGTCATTGTGACTGATTTGTGACTGTGGTGCAGGACGGTCGTAGGGGAGGAGGCTGTGCCTGTGCGGGGTAGGGAGTCATGGGAATTCTCACACCTTCTGTGCAATTTCATTGTAATCCTAAAACTGCTCTAAAGTAAATTTTATGATAAGGAGTGACAGAAACATTTGAAAGAAAATTTTTTCCACTTTTTAAGAATCATACTTAGTCTCAACACACGATTAAATAACCTTGTTCAAAATTATTTATTCATCTAATTTGAAAACTTGTTCATAGTAGCACCTTCATGGAATGTTTGTATCGACTTTATTGAGTGTGGCCTTTCCCACTCTGTGAATTTGGCTTCTACGATGTCTCTTGAATGGAATATTTCTCTTAAAATTAGTGTGTGTACTTGTTTCTATTGTTCTTTTTATCAAATATATAACCCGTTTTGTAAACAGGCTTAAACTTAATCACCCATGTCATCTCCTCAGCCCAGCACAGCTGCCTTCTCCCTCAGTTTTTCTGACACTCTGAGGATGTGGTTTCTCACACTGTGTCTCTCGCACAGTAATACACGGCCGTGTCCTCAGATCTCAGGCTGCTCAGCTCCATGTAGGCTGTGCTTGTGGACGTGTCCCTGGTCATGGTGACTCTGCCCTGGAACTTCTGTGCATAGTTTGTGTCACCATTGCCAGTGATGATCCATCCCATCCATTCAAGCCCTTGTCCAGGGACCTGTTGCACCCAGCTGATACGATAGCTGATACGTAACCTGCTTGAGGTATATCCAGAAACCTTGCAAGAAACCTTCACTGAGGTCCCAGGCTTCCTCACCTCAGCCCCAGACTGCTGCATCTGGTCCTGGGACAGGGCACCTATGGAGAGGACAAAAGAGCGAATAAAATCCTCTTTGACGGAACCAGGATCCCTTCCTCATCACTGAGACTTGAGAGCCCCTTACCTGTAGCTGCTGCCACCAAGAATAGGAACCTCCAGGTCCAGTCCATGGTGATGAGCTGTGCTCCCAGGGGCTTCTTCAGAGGAGGGATGGGGTTGTTGGGTGATGCTCTCAGGGCACCAACATATCTATATCTCAGAAGACCTCAGGTTATTTGCATATTCTCCAGGCAGGGTATTTTACAGCTCAGAGCCTGATTTAGGATGAGAAAGAAAACACAGATGCCACATCAGCCATACAAGAGTGGGATGCTGAGAGACCAAGCCCTAATCCTGCTTGAGGAAATTCATCCCTTGCCACATTTCTAAGCTTTCTGTGGACAACATTCTTCCCACTGAAGAACAAGCCCCAACCCCAAGATGCGTTCCTCACTGTGAACCCACATTTTATTGGCATAGAGCTTACCTGGGTTGTTTCTGGGACCATCGCTGTCTCTGACATTGATCAGGCACCTTGACTCCATCCTGGTCCCATTAGGAACAGTCAGAGCTCACTGGTAACACTGAAAAGGTGGCCACTAGTTACCCCACATGAGTATCCAACAGGCTCCATGGAGAGTTCTGAGATCTGCTGGGCACTCCCAAGACAGAGTCCCTAGCACCTGCCTGAGAGTCCTGAGCTCCCAGGCACTTCAGTGGAAAGAGTCTTGGTTGACAGATTTGCCCTGTGGTGTGTGATTTGTTCTGAGTTTTTCCTCCCATTGACAGTAGGGATCCGGGGTTGAAACAGAAATAGGAATTTGAGTTTCTTGATACACTCATAGTTCTCTAAATAATTACTAAGTAATTCGTGTTTTGAATAAGTTTGGGTTTTATTTCAAACTCCATTAAATGAATTATTTGAAGTATTTACATACTCTTCGTTCATATCCGTGGATTCTCATCTGGACATACTGATTTCTGATCCACTTGGTCTGTGCACCTGCCACCGCGCACGCTCTCGAATCCACCACTGTCCTGTCACACAAACATTGTACGAAACATTACTTATCTCTGAAATCTGAATATCTTATTCATAGGAATATAGTGTCTCCCACATTCACGTGCCCATTGAATTAATAAAACCATCCATATCCTTCGTATTCTCACTATTAAGATATTTATTATCGTAGGATCCCACATTTAAATATAGTTTTCATTGCCTTATTGAGTGATATAAATGGTCCAGATGAAACAGGATATTTAAAGGCATATCAGCAACTTGTTGAACACTTATTTTAGAATAATTTTTTGAATAAGGAAGACTTGGGTCCTGAGAGAATATGTCTCATTATTTATCTCCCACAAATAAGTGGGAACATATAGTGTCTGGTTTTCTATTCCTGCATTAGTTTGCTAAGAGTAATGACCTCCAGTTCCATCATGTTCCTACAAAGGACATAATTTCATTCTTTTCTTAGCTGCATAGTATTCCATGGTTCTATGTACCACATTTTTCTCTATCCATTTTGCCAGTGATGGAGATTTAGGAAAATTCCATGTCTATGCTATTGTGCATAGTGTTGCAATGAGCCTACATGTTTATATTCCTTTAGATATACGTCCAGTTGCGGGATTGTTGGGTCAAATGAAACTTCTGTTTTAGATTATTTGAGGCATCACCACTCTGCTTTCCCCAATGGTTGAACTAATTTGTATTCCCGCCAGAAGTGTATAAATGTTCTCTTTTTTTCCTGCGACCTTAGCAGCATCGGTTAGTTTTTCTTTTTAAGATTAGCCGTTCTGACTGATGTGAGATGGTACCTCATTGTGATTTTGACATGTATTTCTCTAATGATAGAGATATTCAGCATTTTATCCTAAGCTTGCTGGCTGGATGTAGGTCTTTTTTACAAAGTATCTTTTTATGTCCTTTGGACACTTTTTTTTTGGTATGTTTGTTTAAGTTCTGTAGATTCTAAATATTAGAACTTTGTCAGATGCATAGGTTGTAAATATTTTATTTCCCGTTCTATAGGTTGCCTGTTTACTCTGTTGATAGTATCTTTTGCTATGCAGAAGCTCTTTAGTGTACTTGGGTCTCATTTGTCAATTTATGGTTTTGTTAAAATTACTTCTAGCATTTTCATCATAAAGTCTTTGCCAGTTCTTATGTACTAAACCGTATTTCCTAGGATATTATCCAGAGTTTTTATAGTTTTGGGTTTTACATTTAGATCTTTAATCTACGTATAATATTTTTTAATTGATGCTGAAAAACATTTGATGAAACTGAGCATCCTTTCATTAAAAAATAACTTTTAAAAATGGCTGTAGAAAGAACACATCTCAACATAATAAGAGTTATACTCGAGAGACTTTCAGGTAGTATCAGACTGAATGAGAAATAACTAAAAGTCTTTTCTCTAAGATCTGGAGCATGACAAATTTCCCACTTTAACCACTGGTAAAGCATAAACCCTTCAGCTGTCACCGTAGTCGGCTCTTACCTGCGAGCACCACCTTTTGGCCTGATGTTCAAACTTCATGACCTAATACAAAGTCACTATCACCAGTGTACAGCACTTGAACTTGAGATTAGCTTCTCAATACATCTGTGATTCCAGCTCCGCAAAACACCATGGGCCTGCTCACATGCCCAGTATATTACTACTACAGCGGGAATTTGAAAAAGCCACCACACTAAAGCTACTAACAACAAAAGAAATCACACAGAGTAGATGCCCCTCACTTGGCCATTTCCATCAAGCCTAGTCCTTTTGCTTGCCAGGCTTGATGGCTCATCTCTACCCAGCTTTGTCCCCCACTCAGGGGCTGAGCAGAGAACTCAAGTCACTGTGCATTTCATAGACCAGTCCATTGCCTGAGCCAACAGAGAGCTTCTTCCTGTGCACAGATATCAAGCATGTACTCAACTGCTTCTACCACAGTCAGCTCTAATCTGTAAGGACATCTACTAATGTGGAGGGTGAACTTAACAGCCCAGTAAAAAAATCTGCTGAAACAAATGCATTTCAAATGAGAAACAGTTCCTGAGGCCTCCAATATCTAGGATCTGCGGGAAGCAGTGAGCCTGCTCACAAGCCCAGTACATTGTTATTAAAATCATGATTTCAGAAAACCACTAAATAATGGCTGTCTGTAGACAAGGAACTCTTACAGAATCTTTGCCACTAAGTAAACCAAGAGCCAAATCAAAAGACACACACAGTATACATTATATTCACATTCTAAGGGGAATGAAATTTTCATTAAAATCAAAATGAATTCAAAAATAATAAGAGATGGTTTAGCCAATGAAAAGCAAACAGATAAGCAATTCTGGAAGTATGAAAAAACAGAATTACAACACTCCAAATATTACCTTAGCTCTCCAGCAATAGAATCTAAACAACATTCTATATTTGAAATGTCAGACAAATAATTCAAAATGTTGATTTTAAAGAAGCTCAATTAAATCCAAAAGAATGTTGAGAACCAACACAAATAAATCAGAATAACTCAGGCCGGGCGCAGTGGCTCACGCCTGTAATCCCAGCCCTTTGGGAGGCCGAGGAGAGGGGATCAAGTGATCAGGAGTTGGAGACCAGTCTGGCCAGCACAGTGAAACTCCGTCTCTACTACAAATACAAAAAATTAGTGGGGTGTGGTGGCGTGCACTGGTTATCCCAGCTACTCTGGAGGCTGAGGCAGGAGAACTGCGTGAACCTGGGAGGCGGAGGTTGCAGTGGGCCAAGATCGTGCCTTCGCACTCCAGCCCAGGCGACAGTGCGAGACTCCATCTCAAAAAAACAAAAAACAAAAAACAAAAACGAGAATACAATATTTACTTAAGACTTTGATTTTTAAAAAATAATCAATCTTCAGTGAATAAAGACTTCATTGAATTAGTTATGAAATACAGTTTAAAACTTTCACAATGGACTATACTAAAAATATTACGTCTTTCTCATATTCCAAAATGCAATCATTTCTTCCCAATTCCTCCCCCCACCTCAAATCTGCCCCTTAAATCTGAACTTGTTCCAGCATTAACTTAAAGTACAAGGGACAAAGTCTCATCTGAGACTCATGCCCACATTACTTCCATCTATGAGCTTGTAAAATTAAATACAAGTTATTTACTTCAAAGCTACAATGTTGGTACAGACATTGCATAAACAGTGCCATTTTAAAAGAGAGAAATTTGCTAAATGAATGGGTAACAGCCTCTATGCAATGCTAAAACCTAGCAGGACAGGCACTCAATCTTAAACCTCCAAAGTGACCAATGATTCCATGTCTTGCAGCCTTGTGCAAAGTATGGGCTCCCAAGGTTGTGAGCAAACCTACGTATGCGACTTTTCTCAGTGCAGCCAACATGGCTGCTCTCACAGTTTAGAGTTGAGTGGCTTCAGCTTTTCTAGGCTTGGGGCGTAAGCTGCTATTGGATCTACCATTCTGGGTTCTAGAGGGCAGTGACCTTCTTCCCACAGCTCCACTAGACAATGTTCTGGTGTGGACCTTTTGTGGGGATTTAATTCTTCATTTTACTTCAGCATTGCCCTGAAAAAAGTTACTCTGTGTGTACTCTGACCCTAAGGCAGGCTCCTTCCTGGGCACATAACCTTTCTCAAATATCCTCTGAAATCTAGAGGGAAGCCATGAAGCTGTGTTCATTCTTGCATCTTGTGTATACCCAGGCCTTATGCCATATAGAAGACACCAAGGATTACAACTTGCACCATCAGAGGTGGTGAACTGAGCTGTAATTTTGAGCCTTTCAGCACTGGCTGGAGATGCAGCAGTGGGAATGTGGTGAGCAGACTTCTGAAATGTTGCAGCACATTGACACCCTGGGTCTCACCCCGCCAAAAAATCTGTCCTCCTGTACCTCATCTCGTAATGGAAGAATTGGTTTCAAAGACTTCTGAAATGACTTTGAGGCCGTTTTCTTACTTATTGTTTGGATTTTCACAATCAGCTTCTTTTTAGTCAAGCTAATCTTTCTAGCAAGTGTTTGCTTCACAGTGTACCTGGATTATTTCTTGACCGTAGAACCAGGCTGTACATTCTCTAAATTTCCATGCTCCACGTCTCTTTTAAATATAAGTTCCATCTTTAACTCATTTATTTGCTTCCATATCTGATCATAGACTGTTAGAAGTAAGCCGACTCCATCTTGAATGCTTTGCTACTTATAATTTTTTTTTCTGTCAGTTACCCTAAATCATCACTCTTAAGTTCAAACTTCTCCAGATCCCCGGGACATGAACATAATGCAGTCAAGTGATTTGCTTGACAGGCGATCTTTACTTCAGTTCCCAATAACTTTCTCATTTCCACTTGAGGCATTCTCTGCCTTGACTTCACTGCCCATATTTCTTTTTTTTTTTTTTTTTTTTTGGAAAAGAGTATTTATTTATTAAACTATAGTTTAATAAACAAGATGTGACACAATCAAACATTGGAGATAGGAGAAAATTTAGAACTACTCCATCAATATGGTGGCCACTAGCTGCCTGTGGCTAGTTAGATTTAAATTAATTCAATTCCTTTTTTTTTTTTGTATTTATTGATCATTCTTGGGTGTTTCTCGGAGAGGGGGATATGGCAGGGTCGTAGGATAATAGTGGAGAGAAGGTCAGGAGACAAACACATGAACAAAGGTCTCTGGTTTTCCTAGGCAGAGGTCCCTGCGGCCTTCTGCAGTGTTTGTGTCCCTGGGTACTAGAGATTAGGGAGTGGTGATGACTCTTAAAGAGCATGCTGCCTTCAAGCATCTGTTTAACAAAGCACATCTTGCACCGCCCTTAATCCATTTAACCCTGAGTTGACACAGCACATGTTTCGAGAGCAGGGGGCTGGGGGAAGGGCCATAGATCAACAGCATCCCAAGGCAGAAGAATTTCTCCTAGTCAGAACAAAATGGAGTCTCCTATGCCCACCTCTTTCTACACAGACACAGCAACAATCTGATCTCTCCTTCCTTTCCCCACACTTCCTCCTCTTCTTTTCAATAAAACCGCCATCGTCCTCATGGCCCACTCCCGATGGTCGCTGTCCCGATGGTCGCTGCTGGGTACACCTCCCAGACAGGGCGGCCGGGCAGAGGCGCTCCTCACTTCCCAGACGGGGCCGCCGGGCAGAGGCGCTCCTCACTTCCCAGACGGGGCGGCCGGGCAGAGACGCTCCTCACCTCCCAGACGGGGCGGCCGGGCAGAGGCGCTCCTCACTTCCTCCCAGCCGGGTGGCAGCCAGGCAGAGGCGCTCCTCACCTCCCAGACAGGGCGGCCGGGCAGAGGCGCTCCTCACTTCCCAGAGGGGGCGGCCAGGCAGAGGTGCTCCTCACTTCCCAGACCGGGCGGCCGCACTGCCCATATTTCTTTCATCATTTTGGACACAACCATTTAACCAGTCTCTAAAAATTTCCCAACTATTCTTTATCTTCCTGTCTTTTTCTGAGACCTCTAAATCATCCAAATCCCTGCCTGTTATCCTGTTCCAAAGCTGCTTCCATATTTTCACTTATTTTTTTATAGCAGTACTCCACTTCTTTTTTTTTTTATTATTATACTTTAAGTTTTAGGGTGCATGTGCACAACGTGCAGATTTGTTATATATGTATACATGTGCCATGTTGGTGTGCTGCACCCAATTAACTCCTCATTTAATATTAGGTATATCTCCTAATGCTATCCCTCCACACTCCCCCCATCCTACAACAGGCCCCAGTGGGTGATGTTCCCCTTCCTGTGTCCATGTGTTCTCATTGTTCAATTCCCACCTATAAGTGAGAACATATGGTGTTTGGTTTTTTGTCCTTGCGACAGTTTGCTGAGAATGATGGTTTCCAGCTTCATCTGTGTCCCTACAAAGGACATGAGCTCATCATTTTTTATGGCTGCATAGTATTCCATGGTGTATATGTGCCACATTTTCTTAATCCAGTCTATCATTGTTGGACATTTGGGTTGGTTCCAAGTCTTTGCTATTGTGAATAGTGCCACAATAAACATACGTGTGCATGTGTCTTTAGAGCAGCAAGATTTATAATCCTTTGGGTATATACCCAGTAATGGGATGGCTGGGTCAAATGGTATTTCTAGTTCTAGATCCCTGAGGAATCGCCACACTGACTTCCACAATGGTCGAACTAGTTTACAGTCCCACCAACAGTGTAAAAGTGTTCCTATTTCTCCACACCCTCTCCAGCACCTGTTGTTTCCTGACTTTTTAATGATCACCATTCTAACTGGTGTGAGATGGTATCTCATTGTGGTTTTGATTTGTATTTCTCTGATGGTCAGTGATGGTGAGCATTTTTACGTGTCTGTTGGATGCATAAATGTCTTCTTTTGAGAAGTGTCTGTTCATATCTTTTGCCCACCTTTTGATGGGGTTGTTTGATTTTTTCTTGTAAATTTGTTTAAGTTTTTTGTAGATTCTGTATATTAATCCTTTGTCAGATGGGTAGATTGTAAAAATTTTCTCCCATTCTGTAGGCTGCTTGTTAACTCTGATGGTAGTTTCTTTTGCTGTGCAGAAGCTCTTTAGTTTAATTAGATCCCATTTGTCAATTTTGGATTTTGTGGCCATTGCTTTTGGTGTTTTAGACATGAAGTCCTTGCCCAAGCCTATGTCCTGAATGGTATTGCCTAGGTTTTCTTCTAGGGTTTTTATGGTTTTAGCTCTAACATTTAAGTCTTTAATCCATCTTGAATTAATTTTTGTATAAGATGTAAGGAAGGGATCCACTTTCAGCTTTCTACATATGGCTAGCCAGTTTTCCCAGTACCATTTATTAAATAGGGAATCCTTTCCCCATTTCTTGTTTTGTCAGGTTTGTCAAAGATCAGATGGTTGTAGATGTGTGGTATTATTTCCGAGTGCTCTGTTCTGCTCCATTGGTCTATATCTCTGTTGTGGTACCAGTACCATGCTGTTTTGGTTACTGTAGCCTTGTAGTATAGTTTGAAGTAAGGTAGCGTGATGCCTCCAGCTTTGTTCTTTTGGCTTAGCATTGTCTTGGCAATGTGGGCTCTTTTTTGGTTCCATATGAACTTTAACGTAGTTTTTTACAATTCTGTGAAGAAAAGTCATTGGTAGCTTGATGGGGATGGCATTGAATCTATAAATTACCTTGGGCAGTATGGCCATTTTCATGGTATTGATTTTTCCTCTCCATGAGCATGGAATGTTCTTCCCTTTGTTCGTGTCCTCTTTTATTTCATTGAGCAGTGGTTTGTAGTTCTCCTTGAAGAGGTCCTTCACATCCCTTGTAAGTTGGATTCCTAGGTATTTTATTCTCTTTGAAGCAATTGTGAATGGGAGTTCACTCATGATTTGACTCTCTGTCTGTTATTGGTGTATAGGAATGTCTGTGATTTTTGCACATTGATTTTGTATCCTGAGACTTTGCTAAAGTTGCTTATCAGCTTAAGGAGATTTTGGGCTGACACTATGGGGTGTCTAAATATACAATCTTGTCATCTGCAAACACGGACAATTTGACTTCCTCTTTTCCTAATTGAATACCCTTTATTTCTTTCTCCTGCCTGATTTCCCTGGCCAGTACTTCCAACACTATGTTGAATAGGAGTGGTGAGAGAGGGCATGCCTGTCTTGTGCCAGTTTTCAAAGGGAATGCTTCCAGTTTTTGCCCGTTCAGTATGATATTGGCTGTGGGTTTGTCGTAAAAAGCTTTAATTATTTTGAGATACGTCCCCTCAATACCCAGTTTATTGAGAGTGTTTAGCATGAAGGGCTGTTGAATTTTGTCGAAGGCCTTTTCTGCATGTATTGAGATAATCATGTGGTTGTGGTCTTTGGTTCTGTTTATATGATGGATTACAATTATTGATTTGCATATGTTGAATCAGCCTTGCATCCCAGGGATGAAACAAACTTGATTGTGGTGGATAAGCTTTTTGATGTGCTGCTGGATTTGGTTTGCCAGTATTTTATTGAGGATTTTTGCATCGATGTTCATCAGGGGTATTGGTCTAAAATTCTCTTTTTGTTGTTGTTGTGTCTCTGCCAGGCTTTGGTATCAGGATGATGCTGGCCTCATGAAATGAGTTAGGGAGGATTCCTTCTTTTTCTATTGATTGGAATAGTTTCAGAAGGAATGGTACCAGCTCCTCTTTGTACCTCTGGTAGAGTTTGGCTGTGAATCCGTCTGGTCCTGGACTGTTTTTGGTTGGTAGGCTATTAATTATTGTCTCAATTTCAGAGCCTGTTATTGGTCTATTCAGGGATTCAACTTCTTCCTGGTTTGGTCTTGGGAGGGTGTATGTGTCCAGGAATTTATCCATTTCTTCTAGATTTTCTAGTTTATTTGTGTAGAGGTGTTTATAGTATTCTGTGATGGTGGTTTGTATTTCTGTGGGATCGGTGGTGATATCCCCTTTATCATTTTTTATTGCATCTATTTGATTCTTCTCTCTTTTCTTCTTTATTAGTCTTACTAGTGGTCTATCAATTTTGTTGATCTTTTCCAAAGACCAACTCCTGGATTCATTGATTTTTTTGAAGGGTTTTTTGTGTCTCTATGTCCTTCAGTTCTGCTCTGGTCTTAGTAATTTCTTGCGTTCTGCTAGCTTTTGAATGTGTTTGCACTTGCTTCTCTAGCTTTTTTGATTGTGATGTTAGTGTCAATTTTAGGTCTTTCCTGCTTTCTCTTGTGAGCATTTAGTGCTATAAATTTCCCTCTACACACTGCTTTAAATATGTCTCAGAGATTCTGGTATGTTGTGTCACCTTCTGCCATCATTGTGTGTCCTGATGCCTCCCAGTAACACTTCCTGTTTAGCCTGCAGAACTGTGAGCCAGCTAAACCTCTTTTCTTCATAAATTACCCAGTCTCAAGTAGTTCTTTATAGCAGTGGGAAAATGGACTAATACAGAAAATTTGCACCAGGAGTGTGGTACTGCTATTACGATACCTGAAAATGTGGAAGTGACTTTGTAATGAACAGATGTTGGGAAAGCCTAGAGGGCACACAAGAAGACAGGAAGACGTGGAAACGTTTGAAACTTCCTAGAGGCTTACTGAATCGTTTTGACCAAAGTGCTGATAGTGATATGGACAATAAAGTCCAGGCTGAGGTGGTCTCAGATGAAGATGAAGAACTTCTTGTGAACTGGAGTGAAGCTCACACTTGCTATGCTTTAGCAAAAAGACTAGTGGCATATTGCCCCTGCCCTAGAGATCTGTGCTATGTTGAACTAGGGAGAGATGATTTAAGGTATCTGGCAGAATAAATTTCTAACCAGCAAAGCATTCAAGATTTTCCCTGGCTGTTTCTGAAAACATAAGTCATATGCATTCATGAAAAGATGGTCTGAAATTGAAACTCATATTTAAAAGGGAAGCAGAGCATAAAAGGTTGGAAAAAAATTGCAACCTGACCATCTGGCAGACAAGAAGAACCCATGTCCTTGGGAGAAATTCAAGCTGGCAGCAGAAATTTGAATAAGTAATGAGGAGCCCAATGGGAAAAATGTTCCCAGGGCATTTCAGAGATCTTTGCGGCAGCCCCTCCCATCACAGGCCCAGAAGCCCAGGAGAGAAAGATGATTTCATGGTCCAGGCCCAGTACCTGACTGCTCTGTACAGCCTTGAGACGTGGCACCTTACACCCTTGTCTGTCTCGTGCCTGCCATAGCTAAAAGGGACCAAGGTCGAGCTCAGACCATTGCTTCAGAGGGTGCAAGCCCTAAGCTTTGGTTGCTTTCACATGGTTTTGAGTCTGCTGGTGCACATAAGGCAAGAGCTGAGGTTTGGGAACCTCCTCCTACTTTTCAGATGATGTACGAAAATGCCTGGATATTCAGGCAGAAGTCTGATGAAGGGGCTGAGCCCTAATGGAGTACCTCTACTAGGCCAGTGTAGAAGGAAAGTGTGATGTTGGATCCCCCACACAGAGTCCCCATTGGGGCACTGCCTAGTGGATCTGTGAGAAGAGGGCCACCATCCTCCAGACCCCAGAATGGTAGAACCACCAACGGCTTGCACGGTGTGTCTAGAAAAACCATAGGAACACAATGCCAGCCTATGAAAGCAGCCATGGGGACTGTACCCTGTAGAGCCACAAGGGTGGAGCTTCCCAAGGCCTTGGGAACCCACCTCTTACATCAGTGTGTCCTGGATGTGAGACATGGGGTAAAAGAAAAATTACTTTGGAGCTTTAACATTTAATGACTGCCCTGCTGGTGTTTGGACTTGCATGGGACCTGTAATCCCTTTTCTGTGGCCAATTTCTCCTATTTGGATTGGGAGCATTTACCCAGTACGTGCACCCCCATTGTATCTTGGAAATAACTAACTTGTTTTTAATTTTACAGATTTATAGGGGGAAGAAACTGACCTTGTCAGAAGAGACTTTAGACTATAGATTTTTATGATTATGCTGAAATGAGTTAAGATTGGGAGACTGTTGAGAAGGGATAATTATATTTTGCAATGTGAGAAGGACATGAGATTTGTCATGGACCAGGGGTGGAATGATATGGTTTGTCTCTGCATTTTCACCCAAATCTCATGTTAAATTTTAATCCCCAAGTGTTGTAGGAGGGGTCTGATGGGGAGAGATTGAATAATGGGGGCGACCTTCCCCTTTGTGATTCTCGCAAGATCTCAGAAGATCTCATGGTTTAAAAGTGTGGCTCATTTCGCCTTGCTCTTTCTCTCTCTCTCTCTCCCCTGCCAGCATGTGAAGAAGGTCCTTGCTTCCCCTTCACTTTCCATGATGTCTGTAAGTTTCCTGATGTCTCCCAATAATGCTTCCTGTTAAGCCTGCAGAACTGCGAGTCAACTAAAGCACTTTTCTTCGTAAATTTCCTAGGCTCAGGTAGTTCCTTACATTAGGGTGAGAATGGACTAAAACACAGGTTGAAATAGTTCTGGAGATCAAATGTACAGCAATGTGACTATACTAATGAATATTGTATTATAAAGGTATCTTTTGCCAGAAGAGTAGATATTGGGTGTTTTTATCACACACACACACACACAGAGTAAATTAAAGGCATAAAATGATAACTCTCTGAGATGACAGGCATGCCTATTACCTTGATCATGATGAGCATCTCCCCAGGTACATCAATACATCAAGTGGTGTACCCTAAATATATACAATTTTATTTGTCAGTGATTGCTCCATAAAGCTGAAAAGTTATAATGCATACTTATATTTCTACATATTTTATCAATAAAATGTGTGAATATAAACAGAAGAACTTGTACAAAGATACTTATAATAGTTTTGTTTACGATGTTTATTTTGGAAACAAATTTAAATCCCATCAACAGGAAAATAGATATACATATTGTCACTTATTTACTTAATAAACTGATTTATTTATTTAACAATCTGCCATTTATTAACGTAATTGATTTAGATATGAAATATCTATATGTGTATGAGTACATACATATTTATACATATGATGACAAAACCTTGATAGATGCTATTACATGAATGAACCTCACAAATAGTAAAAGTTGCCCCTTACAAAAATGATCTATAATATTTTATTCCATGTATATGAAGTTCTAAACAAGAAAAAGGGACCTCCTATAGTGACAGAAATCAGAACATTTTTCTATTTGCATTTCTCTGATGATTAGTGATGTTAAACATTTTTACAATATATTTGCTGGCCACTTGTATGTATTCTTTTGAGAAGTGTCTGTGTCATTTGCCTATGTATTAGTCCGTTTTCAAACTGCTGATAAAGACATACCCAAAACTGGGAAGAAAAAGAGGTTTAATTGGACTTACAGTTCCACATGGCTTGGGAGGCCTCAGAAACATGGCAGAAGGAAAAAGTCACTCCTTACCTGGCGGGTGGCAAGAGAAAATGAGGAAGCAAAAGCGGAAACCCCTGATAAACCCATGAGATCTCATGAGACTTATTCACTATCAAGAGAATAGCATGGGAAATACCAGCCCCCATGATTCAATTGCCTCCCCCTGGGTCCCTCTCACAACACGTGGGAATTCTGGGAGATACAATTCAAGTTGAAATTTGGGTGGGGACACAGCCAAATCATATCAGCCCATTTTTAAAGGGGTTATTTATTTTTTGCTTTCTGATTTGTTTGAGTTCTCTATAGACTCTGGATACTAGGGCTTTGTGGGATGCAACGCTTGTGAATATCTTCTCACATTCTGTAGATTGTCTGCTTACACTGCTGATAGTTTTGTTTGCTTGCTTGTTTGTTTGTTTGTCTTACTGTGCAGAAACTCCTTAATTAATTAGGTCCCACTTGTCTATTTTTCTTTTTGTTGCAACTGGCCTTGGATACTTAGCCAAAATTTTTTTGTCAAAACTGGTGTCAATAAGAGTGTTTTCAAGGGTGTCTTCAAGGAGTTTTATGGTTTGAGGTCTTACATTTAAGGCTTTAATCAATTTTGAGTTAATTTTATATATGTTGAAAGTACAGGGTCAGCTTCAATCTTCATCATATAGCTAGCCAGTTGTCCCAGTATCATTTATTGAACAGGGAGTCCTTTCCTCGTTGCTTGTTTTCATCAGCCTTATCAAATATGAGATGATTGTAGGTGAGCAGCAACGCACCACTCAGAATGGTATCACAAAAAAGTCAAAAAACAAAGCATGCTTGTGGGACTTTGGAGAAAAGAGAACACTTATACACTGTTGATGAGAATGTAAATTAGTCTTGCCACTTTGGAAAGCAGACTGGAGATTTCTCAAAGAATTTAGAACAGAGATATCATTTTACCCAGCAATTCCACTACAGGGTATACACTAAAAAGTAAGCAAATAATTCTACCAAAGAGACACCTACACATGCATATTCATTGCTGTGCTATTCACAGTGGCAAAGACGTAGTTCAACCCAGATGCACATCACTGGTAGACTGAATATAGAAAATGTGGTACATCTACACTATACAATACTACACAGCCACGATAAAGAATGAAATCATGTCCCTTGCCGCAAAATTAATGGAGCTGTTGGTCTTAATCATAAACAAATTAATGAAGGAACAGAAAACCGAATACCACATATTCTCCTATGTGGGAACTCTGCCTTGAGCACACACGGACATAAATAGAAGAACAATAGACACCGTGGACTGCTGGAGAGTGGAGGGAGCGGGTGATGGAATCTGGATTCCAAACCTCAGCATCACTCAATAATCCCATGTGACAATGTCCATGCATGTCCACTCTGTATCTAAATTAAAAGTTGAAATTTAAAAAAAAAAATCCTTACAATAGAGCTGACTGGAAGCACTGAGAGGACACTTGTGGAGATGGACCTGCTCCTCACCCTAACTTAGGTGCTGGAGACAAACGTGCACATTTGCCAGAAACCCTCAAACTGTACATTGAAGAGCTATGCATTTTTGTATGTTATCTCATAAAAACAGAAAATAGACAATTGTAGGAAAATATTTTTATTGAAATTAAATCTTAATAACATGCATATGAAAATTCAAATAGAAAATGTAAATGTGATTATTACAATAATTATTTAAAGACATTCAGTTATATCTACTAGAATAAAATCCCAGAAATAAAAAAGATAAAGGTGACATCTTAAAATGAAAAATTAATAGACACACATTTCACAAATAAGTAAAACATGGCTAAAATATGTTGAACATTTTATATTATTAGTTATACAAAGTTAATAAACTATTGATATAATATTGTAAACTGTTTTATTAGGATAAATTACTAACATTTTGTGTCAAACCATAACTGGGGACAGCCGACAGAAAAATAACAATATTTGCAAGCACATGTTATAAATGTTAATATATTCTCAATGTTGGCCCAGCTCTTACACCTGAAATTTTCAACTATATCATGGATTTGTTTGGAGTCCTAGGAAAAATTAATTTTAAGAAATTACTAAAGGAATTGTCTCCAATATGGAGATATTAGTATCTCATCTATAAAGAAATGGAAAATACATAATACATGTCAAGTCCTTGTAAGAAACCCTGTCCCATGGAAAAGGGCTTATCCTATTTGTTAGTGATACATTTACTGTTAACATTATCACCTTCACGATGTTTTAGAAAATTAAAGCAAAGCGTGGTGAATTGAAGTGTGATGTTGCTTGTTTGGTACAACAGCGGGGTGAGGATAATGAAGAGCCTGTGATCCCGAGGAGATGGCCTAATCCAAGGAGAGGGAGGCTCCAGGTCGTGTGGGCTCACACGGGGCTCCTGCTTCTGCCTGTCCCTCAGCCACTCCCAGAAGCCTTCAGGAGACAGGGGTGCGGATGGGCCCTTGAGACAATCAAATGAGAGCTGGAACTGAAGAAAAAGATAATGATCTGGGATAAATTTTTAAAAATTAAAATAAAAAATTTTATTTTAAATTCACAAATTATGGTTGTTTATATTTACAAGGTAAGAAGCAATGTTATGATTTGTGAACACCATACGGAATAACTAAGATAATTAAGAAATGATTAAGATAATTATCATTTATCACTTCAAATTCTTATTATTTATTGTGACAACCACATTTGAAATAACCGTTAACAGTAGTTAAATGAACAAATATAAATCAATTGATGTAAATAATTAAAAATAACCAAAATCAATTGTGAAATACTCAAATAATTTACATTTAGCTCATCATTAAGTTTGATTCTTTAGGACATATTTTTGGAATTACTTTATTGTAATGTTTATTATGGATTCCTACACATATATGCATATGTCTTTGTATTTATATATTTTTTATTTCTTTGTTTTGTTTTTGTTTTTGTTTTTTGTTGTTTTTTTTGAGATCAAATCTTGCTCTGTCACCCAGGCTGGAGTGCAGTGGCGCCATTTAGCTCACTGCAATCTCTGCCTTCCGTGTTCAAGTGATTCTCCTGCTTCAGCCTACCGAGTAGCTGGGATTAAAGGCACGCGCCAATATGCACAGCTGATTTTTGCATTTTTAGTAGAGATGGAGTTTCACTGTTTTGCCCAGGCTGGTCTCGAACTCCTGGCCTCAAATGATCAGCCCACCTAGGGCTTCCAAGGTGCTGGGATTACATGCGTGAGCCACCGCGCCTGGCCTATACATCTTTCTATGATTATAAATTTATGTCCCTATAGCTTTGTAGCTGCTGATGTCAACAAATGTTAATAAAACTCTGGAAGAATCGGTGCAAATAGGAATGTTTATTTCATTAAAATGTAAACATATATATATAATTTTTAAATTACTAACATTTAAATACTAACGATAATAAATTCATAATAAACACAAGTAATAAAACGTCACAGCCTAGAACGCTCCAAAGTCCGGCAAACACAAACCTGACCTCCAGCTGAGGAGAAAGGAAACCTCCCCCAGCACCTGCTCCTGGGACTTGTCCTGTCCCGTCCTCAGTGGGTCTCGAGCGCCCCCTGGTGGCCCCGCGCGCCCCTGCAGGGAGGTTTGTGTCTGGGCTCACACTGACCTCCCTTCACTGTGTCTCTAGTACAGTAATACACAGCCGTGTCCTCGGTTTTCAGGCTGTTCGTTTGCAGATAGGCGATGCTTTTGGAATCATCTCTTGAGATGGTGAATCTGCCTTTCACAGACGCGGCGTATTCTGTTGTCCCACCTTTAGCTTCGGTTCTAATGAAACCTACCCATTCCAGCCCCTTTCCTGGAGCCTGGCGGACCCAGTGCATGTAGTAGTTACTGAAGGTGAATCCAGAGGCTGCACAGGAGAGTCTCAGGGATCCCCCAGGCTGTACCAAGCCTCCCCCAGACTCCACCAGCTGCACCTCACACTGGACACCTGCAAACACAGAGACATTGTAATCAGAAACAGCCACACATATCCACTGTTTCTCTCACTCATGTCACCTCACACTCAGTGTCTCTAGTTCACCATGAATTACCTTTTAAAATAGCAACAAGGAAAACCCAGCTCAGCCCAAACTCCATGGTTGGTGGTCTGTGTTCAGTGCTGATCACCAAGTGGAAACTCCTGGGGATCCCAGGGCGGGGTCTCCTCTCCCAGAGCTGCAGAGTCAGGGCTGGGCTGGTTTTCATCAGCAGAGGGAGGACCCTATTTGCATGTCTCCTACTATATAGCAAGCTCTGGGGTGGGAAGCCTGAGGAGAGGACAGGCCCAGATAAGATGACTGTGCCTTGCAGGAGTTTGGTGACAATGATGGTATTTGGGAAATATGCTGTCTTATTATAAAATTATACTGTGATAAACACTTTGAAAAGATTACCTTATTTTATTTTTACATACTTGTGTAAATTATGTTTCGTCAGAGCCAATGGTTTCTCCATGTACACATGCTCAGTATGTGTCTAAGAGCTCATGTCTGGGATGGGTAAGCCCTGGTACCTGGGCCTGTGCTCCTCATCACTGTCTGCAATGACTCCCTGAACCGACCCCAGGACAGAGCTGGGTGTGCCTAGTGTGGTTTGTGGAACCCATTTCCTGTATTGAGAACATGTGTGATTTTGCTGCATTCTAGCATTCACCTAAAATATGGTGAGAACTAGGGTTCAGGTAGAGAAATTCTTAAGTATTTCTGAAATTTAATATACATTTTTCTATCTTTCTGTCACTCCTTCCTTGTCTAAGTTTCCATTTGTTGCTTGTAAGAAATTTTATAAGTTTCCATTTGGAGATAATAAACTTTCACGTATTTAAAGTCTACAGTTGATAAACACGATGTAACCGCCATCGTTATCAAGGTGGACAAGAGAATTCTCAGCATTTCCTTTTGTTCTTCTATATTCTTCCTCTTTTCCGTTTCTTTCTTCTACCATTTCCCTGGCAACTACTAATCTTTATATTGCTGCAGATTCATTTTAATTTATCAGAATTTATAAAAATGAACTAACATAGTATATATTCTTATTTGTTTGGCTTATTTTGGTTAGCACAAATAATTAGATATTTTCCCTTGTAGTTGTGTATATCAGACATTCACTCATTATAAATGCTGGGTAGTATTCTAGCAAACAAAGTTTATCATAATTTGTTTTTTATTAAGCAGCTGAACAACATTTGAATTTTGTATTATTCTGGATCTTAAAAATCTGCTATTAAGCTTGGAAATGTACTTACAAAATGAATATATTTTTCATAATTTTTAAAACTGCATCAACAATAACAGATAAACATGGAAGATGGAATTTTGCAAATTTTCTTTAATACTTCTGATAAGTACAGTTTCAAAACAAACAATAAACCTGAAGTTTAGGAAGAAGCAAGTTCTTGTAGAAAGTAACAAAGCCAGGGTATGAAATTATCTAAGGCAGAGTCTGGAATATAGGCTATTCCAATAAAAAAATAAAAATATGTATTGGATTGCTTGAAATACAATGTGGCAAGTGTTTTGTAGTGTGAAATTTTAAGGGACCAAATACTAAAAAGCTAACCTATCCTCTTGAAATCCTTTCCCCAAGAAAGGGGTCAGTCACAAAAATCTTCCTTTCTCGAAGTGTCTGTCAGGGAGAAAAGAAGAGCCCACACTTCTAAAAGGTATTCAGACCCAATGCCCTTATTTCCACTATGGAACTAAGAATTTATTCTGCAAAGGCAAGCCACTGAAACCAGAATCCTAGGGCCACTGGTTCAACCCCGCAGGAATTGAGATGGGAACAGAGGTCGCCACCAAAGATCTATTGAGAAGCAGCTCCCCTCTTTTTCTTATGGAATCAGAGCCTTAGTCTGCAGGGCAGGGTAGCAGAACTGAAAGGTGATGACACTGATGGAGAACACTGGAGCTGGGGGAGGGAACATGTGTGGAAAACAGGAGGACTCTATCCCAGGGGAAGGGGCAAGAACACAGAGAGCAGCATCTCCTCTGGAGGAGGGTCAGGAACACTTAGAAGGTCACACCCAGAGTCCAGGTCACAATGCCTTCCTAGGAATATGGACCAAGGAATATGGACCTAGGAATATGGACCCTTTAGTCTAAGTTAGAATTTGTCAGTAAATAAAACACAGGAATGCACCTGAGGGAGCTGAAGGAGATTCTCTGGAGGACGGAACAAGGTGAAGAGACAAAGTCAAGCAGAAAAGACAAAGAAGGTACCATTGGAGGATCTGTAGTCTCTGGTGGGCATAGAAGGACAGACTTCAATTAGTTTTTGAAACCTTTATATCAGTCTTTAGTAATTTATGTGATAAAATTGTCAGCCTCTTCAATGGAGTCTTATTATCCCCATCAGGGATAAGCATCCATGTGGGCACGTGGTGCAGTTCTGGTCATGCGGGCAGGGGAGATGGTCTGTTGAGGTGTTCCTGGTCCTTCAGACGAGAATTGCAGAAATGTCTCTGCCCCTTTTCCAGCCAATATTTAATATATGTATGTGACCATGGGAATGTTGTCACCATGTCACTGCATGACGGGAGTCACCTGGGGGGGGTGAAGCTGACTTTCTGGATGCATCAGTGTGGAAAACTGAGAAAAGAAACTTCCTGGGCACATGAGCTGTCAAATTATTCAATCCTGGAGCCACTCACCTCCAGGCTTCTTGTTGCATTAGGTTGTGATTTTCCTCATTGTTTAATCAGCCTAGGTTGTCTTTCTTCACTCTCTGCTAAAGTAGTCGCACATGATAATCCAGAGGCATTGAGATAAATCAGTAAGTAATTGGATAATTAGAATGAGCCCCAAGTGATGTCAGTTACTGTGTGGTTAATAATGTGATAGACAGGAGACATGGCTGGATACTAAGAGTGTGTTCACATCTATTTAATCTAGATTAGCAAAATGGGTGTGTTGAAAAATGACATCTTTAAATAAAAAATATAAAACTTCTAATAAAATATGAAGACTCTTTTGGTCAAGAGTTATCCCACTAGCACTATGGCATTATGGTCCCTCCCTCAGGACACATCAGTTACTATCCTATGACTTGGAATCTGTAGGATTTATACATTCAAAAATATTACCCTCATTGTTCACCTCCGTCCTGTTGCATGCATGTGTTACACAATATTGAAAGTAATTTTTGTATTATACTCACTCCAATCACCAAAAGTTTAAGGTCGTCTTTTTATGTCATCTTTTACCAGGGTTTTGTAATCTTCAATCATGGCATTATATATGCTGGAAGAAACATCAGGAAAAAATTCTGCTGTTGAAACATATTGGAATAAATCTTATCAGGCACTATTGACCAAAACACTGCAGAAAAAAAATCATGGAATCAATTCTTGTGTGATATTTTGCAACTAAAGAATCAGATCGACCAGATGTGGTGGCTCATGCCCATAATTCCACCACTTTGAGAAGCAAAACCAGGGGAATCACGTGAGACCAGGAGATCGAGACCAGCCTGGGCAACATAGAGACCCCATTTCTATGAAAGAATTTTTTTAAAAAAATCAGCTGGGTGTGGTGGTGCAGCCCTCTAGTCCTAGCTACTCTGGAAGCTGAAACAGAAGGATTTTGTGAGCCGGGATTTCAAGGTTACAGTGAGCTATGATTGTGCCACTGCACTCCAACCTGTGCAACAGAGTGAGAGCCTATCTCTAATTATAATAATAACAACTAAGAATTTTACACACTTGTAAGGCACCTCAAATAGAACATATTAAACTAAATATTCTCTGGAATCCTCTGGCGCTTCTGATGTTTTGGAGCAGACCTAAGACATTCAGAATAAGCCGATGATTTTAGATAGTGAAAAGTCTCCACGCAAGGGAACAAGGACCCTTGTGTAATCCCCTGCCCTGTGCCTTTCACCCTTTTCGCCTGATTTTCCTCATCCTTTTCATTATTAATTGCTTATTCTTATAAGCAGTCTTCTCATTTTTTTGTAGACCTGGTTGTTGTCCACCCGTATTAGACACTGATTTTTTTTGTTCATGATTTTTATAGTTGCTGTATAGAATAAGTCATCAGACTATTGTTTTGAGTCTGACTGCTGATTACTTAAGGCCGCTTCCTCCATCTTCTTCTTTCTTTCCCACACGAGGTGAGTACTCTAGTTAGGAATCACAGGAACTCCCCCATTTGATACCATTTTGAGGTTCAAGCCCCACAGACTCCTTTCCTGAGTGAGAACCCTCACTCTATCTCCACCACCAAACCACTATAGAAACCCTGAGCCAGTCTCCTTTCTTGCTCTATGGAGCCATTTTGGACATTCATGAGAGACCAGCACTAATCTCCGCAGACACCTCCTGAAGTAACTAACCTTTCCACATTCACATGGGGGAGTGTGCGGCACCCACGGATGTGACATCCACACTATATTTTAGTTGAGATCTCTTGGCCTTTGCATTGTTTGAACTAGAACTGATGCTGCAAGCTTGGTGCCACGATTCCTAACCACAGGATGCACCTGTTCCCTGAACCAACTCCAGGACAGAGCTAGACATGCCTGGTGTGGTTGATTAACCCCTCTTATGTAATGAAATCATGAAATTACTTAGTTGTATTCTAGTGTTTCCCTAAAAATATAGATAGGTGTAGGGTTGATTCACAGGTATATTCCAGATTCTCTGATTTCATATATATATAAAATTAAATCTTTAATTCTGTGTTGAGAAATTTAAAATTTCTTCAGTTTGGTGAGTGAAGTCCTTATGCCATTGTTCTGTGATTTTCCTTTTTACTTCTCTTATGTTTCATTCATCTCTGTCTAATTCATTTTCTATCAAATTATATGTGTTGAAATTTGTAATATTTTAATGAGGTGAAAGTAGCAAATAATAACCATCCCGTATCATGTACAGTTTGACAAATAGTGACACAACCATTACATTTCTCAGTATAGAAAAAAAATCAATCATCCTCAAAATTTCCTCGTTTTCCTATAACTCCTGCTTCCTCCACCTTCCCTTCTCACACCACAACCAGAGTCAACTACTGGTTTTCTTTATGTAATATTACATTAGTATTCATTTTATAGAATTTATAAAAGTGGAATAGTATGTATGGACTTGTATTTGTTTGTCCTTTTTTACTCATCATACGTACTTGTGAATGTACCCTTGCTGTTGAGTGTATCCAGCAGTACCTGATTGTAACAGTGGGTATTTTTCCAGTGAATTAATTTACCACAATTTGTTTACTGATTAAACTGTTGATTGATATTTGGATTGCTTTCAGTATCTGGGTATTATTTAAAAAGCTGCTACTCATCTTAGAGAAGTACACAGCTGAGAAATACAACGTTCTTATTCTTGCAGCAATATGAACAGCAGCTAAACTGGAAAAGCTGCAGTTTAATCAATTGTCTTCAACACATCAGGTAATTGAAGTTCTAGAAATCTGTGTGTGTGAGTGAGTTTGTGAGTGAGAGAGAAGAAGGGAAAAAAGGAGAAAGAAGAGAAGGAGATCCTACATAATTGACCATAATTTATGAGGAGCTCAAATAAACACAGAGACTCAGATTCTTAATGGAAAAGGTCCACATAAGATGGAGAGGACGACTTGATGCACCTACATTTGCTTATATATTTACATAAATGCCATTTTCTAATAATACAAAGAATCACGTACATGAGAATAAACATAGTGGCGGGTGTCCAGTGGTGAAATATGATGGTGATGCAAAACCCCATCTCCAGCACCTTTTCCCTCTTCCACCTGCCTTGACGGGTGTCCTGAGCGCCCCCTGGTGTCCTGAGAGTCTCGGGCTGCTCCTGAGCTCTCCTGCAGGGAGGTTTGTGTCTGGGCTCATAATGAGTTCCCCTTACCCTGTCTTTTGTGTAAAAATTCATGGTTGTGTACTCGTTGCTCAGTTAGCTCAGCTGTAGGAAAAACAGCTTTTTGGGTGTGGATCTGGAGATGGCGACTGGACTCTTGAGGAGTGGGTTGGATTGTGCACTCCCTCATGTATTGTGCACCTGTTTCACTCCCGTCCCTTCCCTGGCGGGCTGACGGATCTAGCTATAGCAGGAAGCACTGGTTGTAATGGAGAGGCAGAGATGGCACAGGCGAGGGGGAGGATCTGTGAGGGCTTCACCAGGCCAGGAGTGCACCGAGAATCACAGTTGTTGGCACGCACAGTTTCTGAACAACATGTTGAAATTCACAAATATGCACATTTGGATGAAAATGAAGAACTCACTGTTTTGCAATTTGTAGCTCCCCGAGACCAAATAGCAGATTCAGAAGTTAGAATTAGACAAATATATGGTCACGTTTTTTCTTCAAACTTTCAACCAAATAAGAAAGACAAACTGCTGACAGAAGAATGGGTATTGGATTATCACCTCCATCTATGATAAGGGTGATTTTCGGAATAAGATTGACCTGTGATAGCCTAAAGGGTGTCGTAATCCTGAATTCACAATTAGACCTGAGCAGCAATCATGGACAGGGCAGGTCGCCTCACATGAGGAAAGATCTGACTCTGCAAAGCTGCACACGGGGGTCTCTGCAGGCCCTTAGTTGTACAGGAACAGCTCCTCCCTCAGACTCAGAGTGAGGACAGCGTGCTCTTTACCTGGGGGAGGTGAGGGTTAGTGTGTGGAAAGAACCAAACACACTCTAATCAATATCTCTGTACTTGGACAGAAATCAAAGTTTACAGAAATCGTGAACTTGGGATAAAGCAGGAAACTACAATTGTTTGCAGGCTGCGTGCTTGCTTCTCCATGTCATCTAAGAGAACCAAGGAAAATCATGTTTTCTTATGTACATTTCCATAAAAGGTGTTTCCACCCTGAGAACGCACCTCCTATACCTCCAACGTCAGGGAGCACCTGGACCAGGTACCCGGCACAGCTCTCTGACATCATCACCCAGTTTTTGACAAAGAGACACATCCTGGAGCTCCTCCCAAACAATGACTGTGCACAGTGAAGATGCTAATGCGTGGCTGCTGCGGGGCACATGGGGGATTCCTGATGGACAGCTATGCTCGGGGAAGAACCAATGGCCTTGATGGAATTAGCTTGGACCACAGCATTGTTAGGAAGCTCCATCAGACTCCCACCTTCTCCAGCACTGTTGTGAGATCAGCACAGTGGGCTGACAGTGTCTACAGCTCACCCGGCCTCCTGCACACTTTTCTGCCTCTTGCCTCTCCCCGAGACTCCACCACCATCACCTCACACTAGACACCTACAAACACAGAGACATTTTGGTCAGAACCTGCCACATATAATCACTGTATTTTCACTCACATACACTCACACTCAATATCTCTACTTCTCCATTATTTGCCTTTTAAAATAGCAACAAGAAAACCTACCTCAGCCCTAACTCTATGGTGAGCCATGTGTGTTCAGAGCTGATCATCAAATCAAAAGTACTGGTAACTCTGGACTGGGGATCTTCTGCCAGAGCTGTAGGGTCAGGGCTGGGATGGTTTCCATCAGGAAAGGGAGGGCCCTATTTTCACGTCCCCTCCTCTGTAGCAAACGCTGAGGTGGGATGCCTGAGGAGAGAGCAGAGCCCAGGGCAGATGTGATACTCCTGGAGGAGTTTAGTGTTGATGGCAGCATTTGGAAAATATAATTTCTTGTTATGTGATTTTCTCATTAAAATTACTAAGCAAATATTTTTTATTTCTCTTTTACATATTTGAAAAAATAGAAATATAACTACATTTATGAAACTTTAAGATGTATAAAAGGAGAAATAGAAAACAATAAAAAAATGAGGAGACTTCAAAACCTTGCTCTCAATAATATATAGAGCATAGACAGAAAAATTCTTAGGAAGCCTGTGGACTTAAGCGCTGTTGAACAAACTGCCCTAATAGACATCTACAGAACATTCCAACCAACAGCAGTGTAATATGCATGCTTCCCAAGCACACTAGAAATATTCCTTATGATGGGTTATATATTACATAACAAATGACTCTCAGCATTTAAAAAAGTGATGACAACCATTCTCTAACTTTTTAAAACATCCGTGAGGTCCCCACCTTCTAAACTCTTTCTAAGAGGCTCCGATCACTGTATTACCAGTAATAGACAAAGGCAAAAGAAGAAAATCAAACTTCTGACAAATGTTCTTAGTATATATAAATAAACTACTCCCAATTCATAGTCAACTAAGTTATATAAGGCTTTAAAAGGATTATACACCATGAGAAGCTCCAAATTATTTTTGAGATGCACTGATGATTCAACATCTTCAAATCAATATATCTGATGTGGTAAATTAAGAGAATAAAGGAAAAGAATCAGTTAACTTCTCACCAGACACAGAAAATAACATCTAAAAAATTCAAGATCTCATAATAAAACCTCTAAAAATTAGGAATACAAGAGTATAATCTGTATATAATAAAAGTCATTATTTAAAGCCATACTTTTATCATATGGAAGAGTGAAAGGTTAAAATATTTTGCTATAGTATCTGTAAAAAGGCAAAAATAAACTTGACATCTTACTTCCAGACTTCAAAAGTAATAACAAAAGTAGAATAACAAAAACAGGATGGAGTTGGCATAAACATGTAGAAAGAGCTCAGAAATAAACTAATATATCAATGGAAAACTGATTTTCAGCATGAGAACCGATAATACAAAACAGATAAACCAAGTCTCTCCCTAAGAATGTGTTAGGAAAACTGGATGTACACATGCCAAGAGTTAAGAATTTTAGGTTAGAATAAACACAAAAATCACTCTGAATGGGCTAAATATTTAAACATATGGCCTGCAATTGTAAAATTTCCCCCACCCAGAAAATAATATTACCAATGATTTCCTATATTTCACATTAAAGGTACATAAAACAAAAGCAGAATTAAACAGGTGGAACTACATCAAAACAAAAAGATTCTACAAAGTGTGGAAAGAATTCCAGCCTACACAATGGGAAAATATAATTGCAAGCCATGCATCTGAAAAAGGGTTGACATCCAAAAATACATGCAACATCTACCACTCATTAGCAAAATCATATTTGCCTGTTGGGATAGTGATCAGTTTTTCACCTTAAAAAAATTTATGAACATAGATCTCACGTTAAAGATTCTTCACTCTGGGTAATGGTAAATTTGATGGTACACTTGGTTAGGGTAGACTTTGTAGTTATTCACTGCAACACTAATATATGTGGTGCTGTGAATTTACTTAAGACAAGCAAAATGGGTGGGCCTGATTCCATCAGAGAAGAACTGGAGAAAATGAAATTCCATGGTGTTTCAGCAGCTTCGCCTCTCTCTGGGACCTCCAGCCTGCACTTAATGATGGATGATCTTCTGGACACTGGGTATTCCCAGACATCTCCAAAAACTGTCATCTTCCACGTCTCACAGAAAAGTGGCATGTCCGTCTGTAGCTTGTCAACCCTGAATAACAGACAGAGAGAGACTCTAAAATATAATAATATTTATTCTAGGATGTGTATTGCAATTGAAATGTGTATGGGTGCATTCAGGTTGGTATAGGAAGATAAAGAATAAAGGAAAAATGAGGAGGGTCACATCAGCTGTTTAAGACAATTGTGCTGGGCTAGAAGGATCAATAACGGGGGGACATCGGTGTAAGGCTGAACAGGCAGTTGCTGGGCAGATACACTGGGAGAAGTAATTCTTTTAATGTGGTGGCCTCTGTGCAAGGTTATGGTTGTGCAGAGTCTCTTTATGATAATTCTTGTTATCAGGAATATGTGTGTTAGAACCCTCCTTCATGGCCTTCTCCAGCTTCATTCATTAGGGTTTTAACACAAGTGGCTCCATCTTGATTCTGACACATTTCACCAGCTCTTTCTAACACTGCTTCTGAAGCAGATGACTCTGACACTGTTCATGGAACAGGGTTAATTCCACATCCACATCCCATTTTGATCAAATAAGTTTATCCCCTTCAGTATTAATGGTCAACTGCATTCCCAGATGAGCCTACACACAACACAGTGGAGGGTCCTGAGAAAATGGGGAGAGAAGGAAGTCCTATCAGCCTCTCCCAGGTGGCTGCAGGAGCCGCAGCCTAAGCCCCACCTGAGCTCCGAGAAAATGCCTTGAGCCCTGGAATGTGGACCACAGAGACAATCTGTTTGTGTTTCAGGAAGCAGGAAAAGCAAATAAAAAAGGGAGAACAAACACTCTAAAGAAAGAACATGGATTGGGAGCTAAAGGAGCAGGGTCAGTGCTGGTGCTGATTGGCTTTAGTGTCAGGAGAAGGGTCAGACGTGGAACCTGTGAGTTTCTACATGACACTGCCCCTGGCGCAGCCTCTCTGTTGGTTGTGATAAAAATTCCTAAAGACTGTTCTAGTCAGGGAATCTCCCTGAGGTTTCTGTCCCAGGACTGACTGCAGAAGAGTCACCAGGCACCCCTGAGCTTCCTTAGGACTCTCATCCTGGTGATCATGGTTGAGGACTTTTCATCTCTGTAAGCGTCAATCTGCATTTGGTGCATGTAAGAATAGGTCCTCATATTAAAATGATGTTTTAAAAAATACGTAGAGATGACACTAGTAAGCACAGAATTCTGAGTTTAGAGAGGTTCCCTTGAGAAACTGTCAGAAGAAGACAAATTCCCACATCCTGACAGGAAATAGCCTCCATCTGCACCTGCCTCTGGGGATGACTCTAGTCAGTGGGTCCTGAGCGCCCCCTGCAGCTGATTTCCCCCCAGCGTTCCTGCAGGAGGTTTGTGTCTGGGCTCACACTGACTTCCCCTCACTGTGTCTCTCGCACAGTAATACACAGCCGTGTCCTCGGCTCTCAGGCTGTTCATTTGCAGATACAGCGTGTTCTTGGCGTTGTCTCTGGAGATGGTGAATCGGCCCTTCACAGAATCTGGGTAGTTTGTGCTACCACCACTACCACTACTAATATATGCGACCCACTCCAGCCCCTTCCCTGGAGCCTGGCGGAACCAGTGCAGGTAGTAGTTACTGAACGTGAATCCAGAGGCTGCACAGGAGAGTCTCAGGGACCCCCCAGGCTGTACCAAGCCTCCCCCAGACTCCACCAGCTGCACCTCACACTGGACACCTACAAACAAAAAGAAACCCTGGTCAGAAACTTCCACACGTATCCACTGTTTATCCCACTCTTAACCACTCACACTCAATTTTTCTATTTCTCCATGAATTACCTTTTAAAATAGCCACAAGAAAAACCCAGCTCAGCCCAAACTCCATGGTGAGTCCTCTGTGTTCGGTCCTGATCACCAAATGAAAACACCTGAAAATCCCAGGGCTGGGGCTCCTCTCAGAGCTGCAGGGTCAAAGCTGGGCTCGTTTTCATCAGCAGAGGGAGGGCTCTATTTGCATATCTCCTACTATATAGTAAGCTCTGGGGTGAGAGGCCTTTGGAGATAGTGGGGCTCAGAGCATGTCAGAGTGTCCTCGGGGAGATTTGTGATATTGATAGCATTGGGAAATTGTGGTTTCCTATTGTCAGTTCGTTTTGTGATAAACTTAAACCTTAAAACCTAAAAATCTTATAATTTTGTAATTTTTATTTTAAAACAGTTTTATTGAGGTACAATACATCTACATAAACTGCATATTTTTAAAGTTAGCACCAATCATCTTTTATTTTTACATATGCAGAGAAACCATGGTATATAGTATCAATATTATTTCCATGATAAAGATGAAAAATTATCAGCAAAAGCACAGGTGGGTTTTACAATGTCCCCAGAGCTCACGTTTGGTCAGAGTGAGCCTGGGTATCACGGCCTGTGCTTCTCACCACTGGACCTGACTTCTCCCTGAACCAAGCCCAGCACACAGGGGTCGCAGCTCGTGAAGGTCTGCAGAACCTTTTCTCTGTAATGGGAACATGGTGTGATGTGTACGCACTGTTGTGATTACCTAACAAATATAAAGAAAAGCAAGTTTCCTACAGTTTTATTTTCTTGAGTGTCATACATTTCTCATGTTGGTATCTATTTTTCAATCAGTCTTTAACAAATTATCTATCCACTTATTTGTAATACCCTTATTGAGGCATTATTGCTATATAATAAATACTGCATAATTAAAGTGTGCAGTTTAATATGCACTGACGCTGAGCAAGGTGGTGCACACCTGTAGTCCCAGCTACATAGGGCAGAGGGAGGAGGATTGCTAGAGACCCAGGGTCTGAGGCTGCAGAGAGCTATGATCTCACCACAGACCTCCAGCCTGAATGACAAAGCAAAACCATGTCTCCAAAGGAAAAAAAAATGTAATTTCACATGTGCTCACCTGTGCGTCCAAAATAACAATTGAGATAACGATGATTACAGTTAAAAGCCTCCCTGTGTTCCTCTCATTCCTGCCTCCCCATTATTTCCCTCTCACCATACTGAGTCAACCTCTCATCTTGTTAACTCAGATCTATTTTTCAAGATTTCGTTAAAGTGAAATCTTATATTTTCAATTTCATTTGTGTGGCTTCTTGCTCAGAATAATTACTTGTGAGTCAGTAATTTGGTTGTGTATAAAGAATGTGTTGATTCTAATGAGTAACAGTATTCCAGTTAAAGAATGCATCCATAGTATTTATTTAGAAAGCTCCTTAATATTTGTGTTATTTGCAGTTTCTGAGTATTACAAATAAAGCTTCTACTCAGCCTGGAGATGTAGGCATGCCATAAAAAATATATTATTTTTACTAAAACAACTAACTTTAGTAAGCTGCAAATTAGCATATTTTCTTTAGTACACCAGATTATTGATGTTATAGTATAATCAAGAGAGCTTACATCTTGTGAAAGTCAGTGACTTGAAGGAACAAACAGGAAGAGAATATGACCTTATCTGGTGGAGAGGCCAGCAAATGTCATATAAGCTAATGCGAAATTAAATTAGACATATTCTTTAGACCGTTTAGAGTTGAGTATAATAAAGAAGTTATTGTTTAAATTATCAGAGGACGTACAACTGAGGGAATCCTATTGCTATTGAAACCTTTTCTGCCAGGATTGAGGACACATCACAAAAATCTCTACCCTCTCCCTCCCGAGATGGTTCTGTGTGGGAAGCGGAACAGCAGCTGTGGCTGAAATGCATCCAGACCCAGCTCCCCGGGCCACCAATACATGACGAAAGAATTAACACGCAGGGGCAAAGCCACTAACACCTCTGTGTTACAGGCACTGGAGGAACTCATAGAAACTGGGGTAGAAGAAAGAAAAGCTCCAAAGCTCTGTTCATTCTCTCAGGAATAACAGCCTCATCTCCCACCTCCTCTCTCTTCCCTCAGGAATAACAGCCTCATCCTGCTGGGAAGGGCAAAAAAGAGGAAGCTGAAGACATCAGTGGGAAGACATAGTGGCTACTGGGAGAAGATTGGGGAAAGAACAAGGAGACCCTCTACCCAAGAAGGGGAGGAAGATGCATGGATCAGCATCGCACCTGCAGGAGGGGCAGGGATACTTGGAAGGACACACCCTGAGCCAGGACTGCCATGTTTGCCAGCAGTTTGGCTCCCTCAGAAGGACGGAGAGTGCCCATTCAGTGCAACCCTTCCCACCAAATTGACAATTGTCAGGTCCACGTGGCTCTGGCCTGACCTGGGGGAGATGAAAGACAGAGTCTGTCTGGATAGGACAAGACTAAGGCCCAAAGCCAAGCAGGAAACAAAGTTAAGGTGTCATTGGAGTAATCTGAGTGTCTGGTGGCTGCAGAGGAAACACACTTTGATTCTGCAGCCACTGCGACAATGACTTTCAAATGTAGCCCTGACTAGTTTCACACAATTTTCTACAATAAAGACCGAGAAAATATAGGGTGTGATCATCTACAATAAAATGCAAAAATCATAAAGCAAGTAATTAGCTGATATAATGAATCTGATAGAAGTATCTGCAGAAGATAAATTTTGAAATAACTTGCATAAATACTGTGAAACATTTACACTTGATCCCATTGTTAGTCTATTCATAACTTCATAAGAATTTTCCAACATGTGTTATAACTAATACTAATATTACTAATACTATATTAATATCATGCTTTTAACAAAAACCACAGAGTAGGTTCTGTTAGAACTACTGATGAAAAAGCAACCTTGCAAAATATTTAGAGAGATTTATTCTGAGGCAAATGTGAGGACCATGAACTGTGAACAGCCCCAGAAGATCTTGAGAACATGTGCCCAAAGTGGCTTGATGGCAGCTTAAATTTAATGTACTAGAGAGACAGTCACCAACCAATACATGTGAGATATATGTTGATTTGGTCCATAAAGACAATACAGCTAGAAGTGAGGCAGTGTGGGGCGGGGATTACAACTTAGAGTGAGTTCAAATATTTTCTGATTGACGATTGAAAGATTTAAGCTTTTTTCTAAAGACCTGAAACCAGTAGAAAAATGTTTCTAGGTTAAGAAAACAGGTTTTGGAGAACAAGATTCTTACTATGTAGATGAAGTCTCTTATGTGACCACTTTTAGAGGCAATAGATGGGAAATGTTTTCTCCTAAGACCTTTAAAAGAAGCTAGGTTCTCAGCTAATCTCCTTGGTATAAGAAAAAGACCTGGAAACGGAAGGAGATTCTCTACAGAATGTAAATTTCTCTCACAAAAGATAACTGTGCCGGGCTATTTTAAAATATGTCAAAGGAATATATTTTAGGGTAAAAGCCTTTGATTCCTTTCAATGCCTGCTCTCTGTCATGTGATGATATTCTTGAGTAAGGTTAGAATTTGGTATCTTACTGCTACAAATAATCTGTTTTCTGAGCCTTAAGCTCTGTTTTCAAAAAAATGCTGGTTAGATGTGCTTGAATTCCAAAGGGAGGAGTGTATAATGAGGCATTTCTGATCCTCTATTTCTAACATGGCCTGAGCTAGGTTTTCAAGTGTCTCTGGAACTCCTTGGAGAAGAGGAAGGGTCCATCTGGTCAGGTAGATGCTTATAATTCTACTTTTAGTTTCTAGGACAGATATGAGACTTATCTTAGTCAGGGGTATCAGAAAATATTTACTGAGGTAATCACAGTGAAGTTGAGACTTGAAAGATGGTCCCAGATTCCTCCCTGCAAACCTTTTCTCGTAACACGAGAAGAAGAAAACTTACCAGACACAAATATTAACATTTCTTCTATGTTCAAAATCGCCACCCATTAGGAAAATATTTAAACTTGGGAGACTTATCTTTAGAAACAAGCAGCCTAGTTGATTTCTAAAGTCCTTTACAAACCCACAGATTCTGATTAGTTTACATATTATGTAGAACATCCCATCTAATGGGAATCTGCAATTAGCTGGATTCCACCGCATTGGTGTTTTTTAATGTTTGATTTATATAGATACACAATATTTCAAAATATTTAGGTGGTACAAGTGATATTTTGATAAAAGCATTTTATGTGCAGTGATCAAATCTGGATAACTAGGATATCCTTCATCTCTATCATTGATTATTTCTTAGTGTTATGAACATTCCAAATCTTATCTTGTAGCTATTCTGAAATATACAATAAATTATTAACTGTAGTTTTCTATGTGCCATTTCAGCATTCCCACCAGCAAGGGGTGAAAGTTCCTGTTTTTCAACTTCCTCATCACCATCTGATATTGTCTACCTTGTAATTTTTACCCATTCTCATAGTTTAGTAGAACTTTTTAAATATTAAACATAAGTACACTTAATGAAAATCAAGTTGATCACTTTTTATGTTTGTCTTTTGGATATGGTTTCTATTCAGGTCTCTGCCCATTTTAAAATTAAATTCTGTGGTTTTGTTGTTCAATTGTAAGTTAATTTGTATATTTGTGATAAAATCCCTTTTCCAAATATTGGATTTGCAAGGAAATTCTCCAAATCTATGGCTTTTCACTCTCATGTAAGGGCTTATTTTCAAAGGCATAGGTTAGTTTATCCCTATACGAAAAGAGGATAATTGTAATTCTAAATTCTAAGAATTATTAGAATAATAATGTTGGTTAAATTAATCCCAGTATCTGGCGCTTCACAGCTTTTGGTATAACATCAGTGAGAAAAATTCGTATTCTGTGAAGACCAGAAATCAGAAGGTGATAAAGGGACAATTATATTTGAATAATCCGGAGATAGGAAGTGTATTTGGTATTATTCTCCTTCTATTTCTCTATGAAGATGAAATGGAAAAATGACATCTCCATGTGAAATGGGACACAAAGTTTTTAAGATGATTCTGAAGGAAAGTTGCTAATACAGTCTCTCAGGTGATGTTCCAACACAGGCTGTGGAGGGGATGGTGGCCGCCGGTGGTTGCTGTCAGCCACAGGGTTGGTTGGCGTGGCCACTGTTTTGTCCGTGAGAGACAGTAGGCTATAATGTACTACATGCAGGTGAGTTTCTTAATCTCAGATAAGGGGAGAACATGAGAACACAGAAGACAGGAAATTTGAAGATCTCACTACATCAACCACATTCCACTGAGGAGAACTTGTCACTGAGAGACCCGGGGATAGGCAAGGAGTGGAGAGGAGTTTGGGGGATACTATCCATGAAAGAACCGATCCAAGCTCATCGACCTCCCCATGGAAGGAGGGGTTAAATGTTTGTTCACAGAGAATGGTGGCTTATGTCAGGGTTCCCACAGGATCCAGAAGTAGTTTCTAATAACAAATATCATACTATATTTAGAATTGATTTATTTTTTATAATTTATTTTGCCCCTCTAGGCAGCACCACAGAAGAATGTTCTCAGAATCCTTCCTGATCCTCTGTGATTTCCTGGTGCAGCTCCTGGAGGAAAAGGCTGTGTGGGGAGGGAGCCCTCCACATGTGCAGCCCTGAGGCTGTCCCATCACTTCACCTACCACTGCCCTTCAGTCACTTCCTGAACACTTATGAGTTAACCTTCCTGAAATGTGCTTTCCCGGGTAATAGAATACTTCCGTTCTGTTTATCCTTGCAGGCCCCTGTCCCTTTCTGGAGCACGGGTTGTAGCTGAGTGTGTGGTGGTGGATAATCAGTGGGAGGAGGTTTGTGTGCATCTTGTCATCTTCCAGAGTGCACCCCTCATGCGGTTGACACCGACAAGCACGCAGATGGGCTTGCTCAGCTGGAAGATGATAGGCATTTTTGTAACCTTTGACCCCAGGAAGGCTCTCCCACTGCAAGACCAATCAGGCTCAGGTCTCTGGCTAAAGTGCAGCCAGCAAAGGGTACAGTGCCCAACCCTGAGAGCTCCTTCCAGGTGCCAAACCACTTTGTAAAGGAAGCTTTTTTCCTGCATGGATCCCATGGATGTGTCTGCATTTTCTGCACAAAGGGCTTTATCCAGAAACACCCCCCAAGAGCTTACAATGTTTTGAATCCAACTGTAGGGCATTATTCACGAAGGCCCTCATGACCAAAGTCTCCACTTCTCATTAAAGGACATTAATTATGGGATTCACCAGAAGCTGCTGGCTTTCCGAGGTACAGACCTGCCTCTACACCAGTGTCCCCAACCATTTTGGCACCAGGGAACAGTTTGGTGGAAGAGAATTTTTCCATGATGATGGCAGCGGGTGATTTTGGGACGAACCTGTTCCCCCTGCAATCATCAGGCATTAGATTCTCATAGGGAGCGCTCAACCTAGGTCCTTTGTATGCGCACTTCACAATAGACTTCGATGAGTGCAGCAAACCAGCATGGCGCATGTAACCCTATGTAACAAACCTGTACGTTATGCACATGTACCCTAGAATTAAAGTATATATATATATAAAAATGAATTCAGCTCATAGGAGAATGTAATGCACAGCTGATCCAACAGGAGACGGAACTCAGGCAGCCATGCCGGCTCACCCCCACTCATCTCCAGCTGTGTGGCCCGGTTCCTAACACACTGCACACCTTAACAGATCCACAGCATGGGGACTGGGGACTCCCGCTGTAAACACTGGGAAACCTTACCCTTGGGGAAGGGGCATATAAAACCAGGAGAAAGAGGAGCTCCACGTAAATGTACATTTTATGGATCCTTGAGGAAAGAGTGCAAAGAGGAATGGCCCCACCCACTTTCCCTCTACCTGGCATCATTCCCAGTAACCCACTTGAAGAATGCACTTGAACCTGGGGTGCTTCAAGATAGTTGAGGCTTGTTATACCAGGGACCACCAGAAAAGGAAACAACCAATGTGTCTGTGGAGATTCATCCACTGTAACCGATTTATGACACTGGTGCAGTGTGTTGATAGCAGAGAAGGCTGAGCGTGGGGGGTAGGAGTGCATGGGAACTCTGTTTCTTCTACTCAAACTTACCGTGATCCTAAAACTCCCTTAAAATAAATTCAATGTAAAAGGAAGGGCAAAGACATTTTGGAAGAAATTTCGGCCACTTCTTGGAAACTATATTTAGTCTTACCATGAGATCAAGCAATCCTGTTTCTAATGATTTATACATCCAATTTTAAAATGTATGTCCCCACAAGCCCTCCATGGGAATGTTTGCATCAGCTTGATTGATGGCTGCCTTTCCCACTCTGTGAGTGTTATTTATATGGTGACAGTAGAAAATACTATTTCCTACATAATGACAGTGTACACATCTTTCCACTGCTGTTTTACTCAATTACTTAACCCATTTTCTAAATACTTTTAAACCTCATAAATCCTGTCATCTCCTCAGCCCCAGCACAGCTGCCTCCTTCCTCAGGGTTTCTGACACTCTCAGGATGTGGGTTTTCACACTGTGTCTGTTGCACAGTAATACATGGCCGTGTCCTCAGATCTCAGGCTGCTCAGCTCCATGTAGGCTGTGTCTGTAGACGTGTCCTCGGTCATGGTGACTCTGCCCTGGAACTTCTGTGCGTAGATTGTTTCACCATCATCAGGATCAAAACCTCCCATCCACTCAAGCCCTTTTCCAGGAGCCTGTCGCACCCAGTGCATGGATAATTCGGTGAAGGTGTATCCAGAAACCTTGCAGGAGAACTTCACTGAGGCCCCAGGCTTCTTCACCTCAGCCCCGGACTGTACCAGCTGGACCTCGGCGTGGGCGCCTGTGGAAAAGACAGAGGAGTGGATGAGACCCCACTTAACTGGACCCAGTCCCCTCATCAGCCCTGGGACTGAGGATTCTCTTGCCTGTAGCTGCTGCCACCAAGAGGAGGAGCCTCCAGGTCCAGTCCATGGTGAGGTGCTGTGCTCTGGGGGCTTCTGTAGGGGAGGGATGTGGTTGTTGTGTGATGCTCTCTGGGCAAGGACAGATCTGTATTTACCTCAGTAGACACCACTGCATTTGCATATTCATGAGGCAGGTTTTTCATAGCTCAGGCCACGCCACCCTGAGGAAGAAGATAGGTGACACGTGGACCATGCCACAGTGGGAATGCTGAGCTCCCTGCCCTGAATTTGTTTAATGATATTTGTCCTCTGACATGCCCAGAAGTCTGTGAAGACAGAACTCCTCTCACAGAAATCTCACAGGACATGGTCCTCAACGTGATTCCCTGTTCATATGGCTCACTGTCTACCTGAACTTTTCCTGAGCCTTGCCCTCTGCACATCTAACTTCTGGGATGAGTGTGTCTCCAGATAGTAACACCCATTGAAGTAATAAAACTACCCCTCAATTCCTAACTACAAATACATTTGAAAGACCTAGACATTTCTCCTTTTAAATCCGGTTTGCATTAAATTATTGGGTTAGGTATAGGCTGCATATACAATAAAATACTTAAAGGCACATCAGTACTTGCTAAATTCTTATTTAAATGTTAGGTCATTATTGCTTTGAAATAAGGAACATTCGATTCCTGAGAGAAAACCCTGCCCCAGCCTCCTGTGCACCTCCTCCAGGGCTGGATCCTGTGCTGGGTGCTCCCTGAGCGCCCCCTGCCGCTCAGCTCCCGCCCCCTGCCGCTCAGCTCCCGCCCTGCAGGGAAGTTCCTGTCTGGGAAATTTTTCCTCCTGTCAGAGAAATTTTTCCTCCCAGAATCTCAAGCCCAGTAGGAAGGGGCTGTGCCCTGGCTCAGAATGCTCTTTCAGTGACAGAAATTGCTTCTCCCACCACCTCTTACAATAGAAAATAGGCCTTAGAAAACCCAACATAATCTACAGGGAGACCTCAGCACAGCAAGCAAGGAATCACAAAAGCCACCAGGGAGCCCCTTCCCTGGAGCTCCAGATCCACTGATTCAGTCCAGACACATGGCGAGTCCAGGAACTGATGGGGACTTTGGGGGAGGCTCATTTTTTTTAGGATTCTGTGGTTGAAGATTATATCGATTATAACTGTACGCACAGACCCTATGTCTCAAAGCTCACCACCACACACACTCACAGTGGCATATTTGCATAGTAACTGGCCTGGAATTTGCCCTCCTTCCTAGTGTCTTGCCAATGAAAAGTGCTTCCAACACTGATCCTAGTCCTGGTTATGTTTGTTGTTGTTTCATTGTTTTGTTTTTTCCCAAACAGAGCTAAAGCAAGCTCGGTACTAATGGAGATTTGGAAAGTGCCTTCATGTTCTCTTTGCCAGTTCTCACCTGTGCACCCTGCAGATGCCCCATGAGAGGTAAATCTAATGTCATTGAGGGAAGGGATGTGACCTTGTTCCTGAAGCTGTTGGTCTAAGAGGTTTTAAGTCACTTTACTGTCCTTGACTTGTTCTCTCCCACTGCCTTTGGTTTCCCTAAATTCTAGTCCTTAGATGGAGTCTGTGCCTTTCCACACTTTTCTCTTTAATCCAGCTTAATCATACTGGTGGTGAGGTGATGTGGTGGGTAGGGGAGCAGTATATGTTCTGGAAATTTAATTCCAATGATTTCTTGCTGTTCTTTCTCTAGGCTGCACCATTTACAAGGAGTCTCCAGTGGTACAGCTGATTTTCCTCCATCCTCCACTCCCCCTCCAGGCTGCAGCATCCACAGATTATTTTCTTGAATCTGACCCCAGATGTTTTATTAATTATACCCCTTTTCATGACTCAGGAAGGCTAACATGAAGCTGTCTGGGATGGAAAAGAATCCCTTCCCCTCACCTAGAATAGAGATCTTGAAAAGCATTTTTTCCCTGTAGGGTCTGTCTGGAGGAACCTCTGGGCATATTTATCAGAGTATAGTTCTCCTGACGACAGAGCCATGAGGGAATCTGTTTGGATTCTCATCTTGAGAACCGAGAAGTTTCTGGAGGGAAATTCCATCAGAGGGGGGTGTGTGGCCCCCAGGACTTCTTACCCTACTCTATCCACACCTGTCTTCCAGGCATTTATGGAATTGCCATATAATTCTTCCCAACAGCTTGTGCTTTCAACGGAAGAATCACCCAGTTTATAAATTTAGAAAGGAGACTTTATTTCTCAGAAAGGGTTGAAGCTGCAGGACGGCCATCTTAACAGGCTGGGAAGGAAAGCCTCCCACAGAGACTGTGAGCAGGCACTTTAAGAGAGGGAAAGACGAGAAATGAATTTGTGCAAATGGATTGGTCAAGTGTACACACTCAGCAGGCTATAGAAGGAGCTATGGATATTCATATGGCGTGCAGGCTCTCATGTCTAATAAGCAAACACACATGATACATGCATTTCAGGTTTGCTTTGGGGTGAGGACTTAAGAACTAAATGAATTGCAGTTGGGTCCTGTGTATCAAAAGGGCTTTGTGCAGGGGCAGAAAGACACACAGTGCACAGCCTCCAGAAATTAGCCAGGACGAGTCCATGGTCAGTGGTCTCTTCACAGGAGAAAGTTACTGAAATCAGTCTCTTGGCCAATCAAAGCTCTCTTTATGGCTGTGGATCATTCTTGCCAACATTTGTTATCTTTTGTCTTGCTGATAATAGCCATTTTAAGTGGTGTGAGGTGATATGTCATTGTGCTTTTGATTTGAATTCCTCTGACAATTAGTAATCTTGAGGACATTTTTATGCTCTGTTTTTCATGCATGTGTCTTCTGAAAAAAATCTATTCAGGTTTTTGCTGTTTTTATGAGGTCATTTGATATTTGCTATCGAGTGGTATGGATTATTTATACATTTTGATAGAACTTCTTGTCAGATATATAATTGCACATAGTTTTTTGCTGGGCTTGCTTTTGGGATTAACTTCAAATAAATCATTTCTGAATCAATGACATGAATTATTTTTCCATGTTGTCTATGAGTTTATGGTTTCATGTTATGTGTATTTTTGTTGATTTTTGTATATGGTGTTAGAGAAGGTCTAATTTTATTTATTTTGCATATGGATGTCCAGTTTTTACATCATTTATTGGGAGACTGTCCATCCTTCACTGTGTGTTCTTAGGATACAAAATCAGGAAGATACATAATTAAAAAAGAAAACAACAGATGAATATTCCTAATGAACATAGACCTAAAATTTCTCAACAAAATACTAACAAATAGAATCCAGAAGCACTTTAAAATGTAATACCTCATGATAAACCAGGCTTTACCCCTGGAAGGCAAAGTTCATTCAACATTCACAATTCAGTAACTGTGATTCACCATATAAGCAGGATAAAAGCAAAAAAAAAATGATTATCTCAATAGACGCTGAGAAAGCTTTTGATGGGATCCAACATTCACTCATAATAAAAACCCTCAAAAGACTAGGCATCAAAAAATACCTCAAAATAGCCGGATGCGGGGGCTCACGCCTCTAATCCCAGCACTTTGGGAGGCCAAGGCGGGCGGATCACGAGGTCAGGAGATGGAGACCATCCTGGCTAACACGGTGAAACCCTGTCTCTACTAAAAATACAAAAAATTAATCGGGCGTGGTGGCGGGCGCCTGTGGTCCCAGCTACTCGGGAGGCTGAGGCAGGAGAATGGCGTGAACCCGGGAGGCGGAGCTTGCAGTGAGCCGAGATGGCGCCACTGCACTCCAGCCTGGGGGACAGAGGGAGACTCCGTCTCAAAAAAAAAAAAAAAAAAAAAAAACCCTCAAAATAATAACAGCCATCTATGACAAAACCACACTCAACATTATACTGAGTGAGCAAAAGCTCAAACCCCTTGAGAACTGAAATAAGACAAGGATGCTCTCTCTCACCACTCCTATTGAGCATACTACTGGAAATCCTAGTCAGAGCAAGCAGGCAATAGAAAAAATAAAACGGAGCTGATATGGTTTTTATTTGCATCCCCACCCAAATTTCATGTCAAATTGTTATTCCCAGTGTTGGAGGTGGGGACTGGTGAGAGATGATTAGATCATGAGGATGCTTCACCCTCTTTTGTGCTGTTCCCATGATAGAGCCCTCAGGAGATCTGGTTTCAAAGTATGTGTCAACTCCCTCCTCTCTCTTCCTGCTCCAGCCACATAAGGCATGATGCTTCCCTTCCTGTCATGATTGTTGGATTCCTGAGGCCTCCCCAGCCACGCTTCCTGTACAGCCTGCAGAACCATGAGACAATTAAAAATCTTTATAAATTATGCAGTCTCAGTGTTTCTTTATAGTGTGCAAATAGACTAATACAACATCTAAATGGGAAAAGAAGTGGATGTATCTGTCCAAACTGATGATATAATTCTATACCTAGAAAATTCTAAAGACTCTGCCAAAATAATTCTAAAATAGATAAACAACTTTGGTAAAGTCTCAGGATACAAACTTAATGTACAAGAATCACTAACATTTCTATACCCAACTATGTCCAAGCTGAGAGTGAAATCAAGAACACAGTCCTATCCCACTTACAATATTCACACACACACAAATGAAATGCCTGGAAATACAGGTAACAAACAAGGTGAAAGATCTCTACAAGGAGAACTACAAAACACAGCAGAAATAAATAAATAAATCATACATGACACAAATAAATGGGAAAACATTTCATGTTTATGGATTAGAAGAATCAATATTGTAAAAATTATCATACTGTCTAAAGCAATGTACAGATTCAGTACCATTTACATAAAACTATCAGCATCATTGATCACAGAATTAGAAAAAATAATCTATTCTAAAATTTATATGGAACCAAAAAAGACCCTGAATAGCCAAAGCAATGCTAAGCAAAAAGAACAACGCTAGAGGCATCATGATACCCAACTTTAAGCTACACCATAATGACATGGTAACAAAACAGCTTGGTACTAGTACAAGAGCAGATATGCAGAAGAAACGGAACAAAATAGGAAACAGAAATAAAGCTGCACACCTAAACCGTCTGATACTTCATAAGGCTGACAAAAACAAACAATGTGGAAAAAAACTCTGTGTTCAGTAAATGGTGCTGGGATAACTGGATTCTGGCAGATATGCAGAATGCAAGAGTGAAGGAGGCTGGGCAGTTTCTACCTAGATTTCAGAAGATGTGTAGAGAACCCTATGTGTCCAGGAGGAAGCCTGCTACAGGACTGGATCCACCACAAACAACCTCTACTAAGGTAGTGCCAAAGATGGGGAAAGATGGGGTTGGAGCCCCGTTCAGAGTCCCCACTAGGGCACTTCATAGTGGAGCTACGGAAATGCAGCCACAACCCTCAATATCCCAGAATGGTAGATCCAAAGGCAGCTTGTACTCCCAACCTGGAAATACTTCTGGCGCTTGACTCTGGCCTGTGATATTAGCCTCATGGAATGTGCCCAGCCATAAGGATGAGATGCCTGAGGATTTTGGGACCCACTTTGTTCCGGTGTACCCTGACTAAGAACATAAAGTCAAGATAGATTATTTTGTAGCTTTAAGATTTAATGTCTGTCCTGCTAGGCTTTAGGTGTGTGTGGGGCCTTTGGCCAATTTATTCCTTTTGTATTGACAATATTTACCCAATGCCTGCGGCAATATTGCACCTTGGAAGTACATAACTCTTTAAAACATTTTGCCGGCACGCAGCTGGAGGGAAATTGCCTTAAGACCCTGGCGAGACTTTGTAATTTTCAGCTGGAGGTTGATCAAGTTAACACTTTTGGGAACTATTTAAAAAAAAGATGATTTTGCAATCTTACACACAAGAGTGAAATGATATAGTTTAGGTGATTGTCCCTTCCAAATCTCATGGTGAAATGTGATCCAAAATATTCGAGGTGGGTCCTACTAGGAGTTTTTGGATCGTGGGGAAAGATCCTTCAGGTATGGCTTGGTATCAACCCCATGGTAATTAGTGAATTCTTTATTAGCTAATTTGAAATCTGATTGTTGAAAACAGTCTAGCGACCCTCCTCCCCTCTCCTGTGTCCCCTCTCACCACAGGACACTGCCTGCTTCCCCTTTGCCTTCTACCATGACTGTAAGCTTCCTGAGGCCCTCACAAGAAGCAGGTGCTGGTGCCATGCTTCTCACACAGCCTGCAGATCTGTCAGCCAAACAAGCCTCTTTTCTTTGTAAATCACGTGGCCTCAGGCATTAATTTATAGCAATGCAAAGTAGACTAATACACTGCCCAAAGCAAGATACATATTCAATGCAATTTTTATCAAGTAACCAATATAATTGATTACGTTTCTAAAAAAATCCTTAAATATATATGGAATCAAAAAACAGCCTGAATAGCAAAAGCAATCCTAAGGAAAAAGACCAAAGCTGAAAGCACCACATTCCCTGATTTCAAATTATACTACACAGATACAGTAAGAAAGACAGCATGGTACTGCTACTAAAAATAATAATAATAATAATAATAATAATAATGTAACAGAATAGACAGCCAAGAAATAAAGACAAGTTTCTACAACCACCTGTTCTTTGACAAAACTGACAAAAATATGCAATGGAGAAACAACCCTCTATTCAATAAGTGGTGCTGAAAAAATTGGACAGCCACACATAGAAGAATAAAACTAGATTTCTAGTTTTTCACCATAGACAAAAATTAATTGAATATGGATTCAATATTTAAATGTACAAACTGAAGAAAATGTAGGAGAAATTTTTCGGGACATTGGCCTAGGCAAATAAAATATGACTAAGACTTCAAAAGCATGGTGTGGTAGGTTTGGTTATTCATTATATTGAAAAATAAAGATATCATGTGCTCTGGTGATCCCACTTCTTGTCATATATTCAAAATAAATAAAATTATTATGTCAAACACATGTTCACTGCAAGATTATTTGTAACAGTGTAGATTTGTAAAGTAATTTAATGACCAGATTGATGAATGTATAAAGAAAATGTGTATACATAAAACTGAATTTTATTAGGCTTTGAAAAGAAGGAAATTCTGACATCTGCAACAACAGGGATGGGGCTAGAGGACATGATGCTTAGTGGAATAAGCCAGATGCAGACAGACTTAATGATCTCATTTACGTGTGGGATCTAAAATATTCAAGCTCTTGAAAGCAGAGAGTAGGATAGTGGGTCACAGGCCTGTGAGGAGAGGGAAATAGGGTGATGTTGGTCAAAGAGTACAGAGTTTCAGTTGTGCAGGGTGAATGAGCTCTGCAGACCTAATGTACTGCAATGTTCTTGTATTTAATACTTTATTGTAAATGTGATTTTTGCTAAACGGGTAGATCGTAGGTGTTCTCGTGAGACACACACACATACACACACGTAGTACATTAAAAAAAAAATAAAATGGTAGCTCCATGAGAAAATGGATATACAAATTACCTTGGCCATGATGAGCATTTCACAATGTGTATCTGATGTGGTTTGGATCTGTGTCCTGGCCCAAATCTCATGTTGTATTATAATCCTCAATTGTGAAGGTGGGACTCGGTGGGAGATGACTGGGACATGCTTTCATGAATGGTTTAGAACAAACTCCTGGTGCTGTTCTCATGACAGTGCGTGAGTTCTCATAAGATCTAGTTGCCTAACAGTGTGTAGACCTTCCCCGCTTCCTGTGGTTCCTGCTCTGGCCATGTGACGCACCTGCTCCCCTTTGTCTTCTGCCATGATCCTAACTTCCCTGAGTCTCCCCAGAAGGAGAAGCCACTGCCCTTCCTGTACAGCCTGCAGAACCGTAAGCCAATTAAACATACTTTTTTTCTCAGATCCCTCAGTCTCAGGCATTTTTTATAGCACTGTGAGAATGGATTAATACAACATCAAAACATCAAGTGGGGCACCTTAAACCTATACATTATTAAAATATTTCAATTATACCTCAATAAGACTGAAAACATTTAAACTTATAATAAAGAAATGCATACTTCATATTTTCTCAATAAAAAGAAGACAACATAGGAAAACTTACACTAAGACATTTGTAACAGCTTTGTTTATAATATTCATAAACTGGAAGCAAATTTAAAGTCGATTTACAGGAAAATAAATCAAAATATTGTCATTTACTTTTTTAACAGACTGACTCAGATATAAAACCTCTCTCCCTTATCTCTCTCTCTCTCTGTCTCCATATATATGTGAAAACTTTGAGGTTTCATATCAGAGTCAGTCCATTACTTGAATAAATGAGAATATGTTGATCTAATTTAATACCTTAAATAGCATGAAATAACCTCAAAAAATAGCAATGTAGCCCATTACCAAATTAAGGTCTATAATGTTTGATTGCATTTATATAAAGTTCAAAACAGAAAAAAAATGGATCTATAGTGTCAGAAATCAAAACATTTCCCCATGCAGGAGTTGACCGCAAGCACAGAAAAAGACGCATGTTGCGGGGGGAAGGACTTGCTCTTCAGGCTACCTTAGGTGTTGGGAACAAGGGTATTCACATTTGACAGAAACTCTCTAGTGATAGATTTCAGGTCTACGCATTTTTTCTCATGTGTAATTTTTTTCTTATATAAATAAAACATGTAGAATAGTTTAAAATTCAGTAAACAGTAAAATTAATATTAAAATGCTACATGAAATATCAACATCATTATAGGAATTAATAAAATGCATTCAAGTATACCTACTAAAATTAAATCCCAGAAATCAAAAAGATAACTGTAACATCTGAAACTTATTAATGAATATATATTTCATAGAGAAGGAAAAAATTGTCAAGACATGTGGAACATGTATTTTTTCCAATCAAATGTCATTAAGTTATTTATACAATATTTTAACCTGTGTCATTGGTATAAATTACCAATATTTTTTGTAATATTACAACTGAGAACAATTTTTAAAGAAAAAAGGATATTTGACGCACATGAATGAAATGGAATGTATTTTCAATGTTGGTCCAACTATTACACCTCTAACAATACCATGGTTTTGAGTGGGGCTTGGAAAAAATATTTTTTATTTTATTTATTTACTATATTTTATTTTTTTGAAACGGAGTCTTGCTCTGTTGCCAGGCTGGAGTGAAGTGGCGCCATCTCGGCTCACCACAACCTCTGTCTCCCAGGTTCAAGCGATTCTCCTGCCTCAGCCTCCCTCTTTTTTTTAATTGAACAAATATTTATTAAGCACCTACTTTGTGCCAGGCATCGTGCTAGGCACCCTCACTGTGTGCTGTTCCCACACCACAGTCATCTGCTCAGAAATTAGAACCAAGAAATGGAATATTGTCGCAACCATACAAACTGGGGGGCAGGGGGCAGGATCGGGGATGCAGGTGATTCCCAAGCCAGAAAATGTACTCACAAGAAACCTGTTTTCCATCTCTGGGTAAGTCTCCACGAAACAGGTATTTTAAAGCTTCCCGATGTTTTCGGAGAGGACTGTCGTTCTCTCTGTGCGCCCCAAGGCTGGCACCTGGAGGACCTTCAAATACTCTGAATGCTATTGGATAAAAGGAGCCCGATGGCCTGGTGTAAAGAATATCAATATTTGGATGAGAAAATGCTTTTTTTCAGTTCATATGGTTCCAACAACCCTTATCAAAGAGATAAACATCCCTGGCCTGACTGCGTAAATGTTGAAGGTAGACCTGGTTCTGGATTCCTGAGTCAGAATCTTCCAGTTGTCCACAACCTCACAAGGCCAGAGAAGCGAGAGGAGATTTCTATTCTGGAAAGGAGTGAGTGCACGACACACTGCGCCTGCATTTACAGAAGCAACGCACACAGGGAACGTCCTAGCGCCATCTGGTCTCGCACACATGCTTAGGACTCAAGGTGGGGATCCCAGGCCTCTGCCAGCCCTAGTTGTTGGTGCCCAGCTTGGGAGGCCTGGGCGGAAGTCATGCAGGCCTGGATCTTCTGGTCCAGCGCCTCCAGGAAGCTCTTCACCTCCACCTCCAGGTGGCGCTGTCGGGATTTGCTCTCCTCAGGGCCTAGCTTTAGGGAACGCACTTTATCTTCCAGGTTTTGATCCTCTCTCTGCCGCCTCCATCTTCTCAGAGACACAGTCGCACTCTGTCTCACGGCCTCTTCCTCTGCTCCGCACTGGCCGTCGACTCCTACAGCGCCATGGACAGCCGGAAGTCGCTCTCCCGCCGGGTCTGCAGCTCCATCTCCCACCTCTTCCCGCGGGCAGCGCTCTGCGTTGAGGCCGTCTTCAGCTTGTGGTTCTCAGACTGCAGGTGCGTGTCGGCTGCAGCGGCCTGAGAGGCCTTTCCGTCGTCCGTCCCGTTGACACTGGTTGCCGGAGTAGAAGATGGGGCTTCATGCCCGGATTCTCGGGAATGATTACTCGAGGGCTCCATGTTCTCCTGGTTCTTGTCTTTGGCTATATTGGCCGCTTCTTCCACCTCCTGGAATTTATCTGCAAACTTTGTCAGCTGCTGCTCAGAGAAAAACTCCAAACCAAACACCGTGCAGGCTCTGCTGTCGGCCCACTGCCCAGACGTCTGTGACGTGTTGGTGAAGGTCATAATCGGTGTGACTGTGTTGTTTATGGTCACCTTGGCTCCGTCCACACTGACGATCCCATAGATGTTCCTTGTGACATCATAGAAGCAGGAAATGGTGGCCGCCTGTTGCTTGCAGGCATCCAGTTCTTCTTGGTGTTGGGGTCAATCTGGAAGACCCGCGCTCTGGGGGTGAAGATGGGCTGTTCTCCCATCTCTGACGCTGCTCCGGCGGCCACTCCGACCCGGCCTCTGGCGCTGGCTCTACGCCCGCTGGGCATCCGCTCCCCGCGCGGCACATGCGGCGGCCCCTGCGCGCCCGGCTCAGCCCTGGCGCCGCCCCATTCCGCCAGGTGCGGGCGGGCAGGGGCTCTGGAAAAAATCATTCTAAGAGACAAATTAAAAGAATAATCTGTAATAAGGAGACGTCAACATTCCATCTCAGAAAAAAACTGAAAATATGTAATACATACAATTGAAGAAACCTCGAAGCACAGGAAGGGTCTCATGTATGGTAGGTTGTAATATGTTTATTGTTAAAATTATTACCTTTGTGTTGTTTTGAAAAACTGAAGCAAAGTATAATGAAGTTAAGTGTTTTGTGCTTCTCTGGTATAACAGCATGTTGAGAAAACTGAAGAGCCCTGTAATCCTGAGGAGGGGGCCTAATACAGGAGAGAGAGGCTCCGGGTCTTGTGGACACACACGGGTTGCCTGCTTCTCCCCATCTAGGAGCTGCTTCCTGAAGCCTTCAGGAGGCAGGAGGCTGAATTTGCCTCTCAGGACAATCTAATCACATCCGGACAGGGAGAAAAACATTCATGACCTAGGACAGATAAAATATGTATAATTAAAATTACATTGAAAATTGAGAAATTTTGGTTGTATTTATAGTGAATAAAGCTATGTTATGATTTATGAATGCAATATAGAATAATTGAATCGAGCTGATTGACATATATATCACCTCAAATCCTCAAATTTTTATTTTTGTGTGTGTGACAAGGACATTTGAAATTTGTTCTTGGCTGTTTGAAAATGACCAATACACTATGTTTAAGGTTACAAATAGACATCAGTTTATGTATACTATAGGCAATGATTGAAAGGAGTTATGGATTACTATAATTTGTATGTTTCATTGTTTAGGACATATTTTATAATTGTTATATATTATAATTTTATTATAATATTAAATATAAAAGACTACACATTATAAGTTTGTGTATTTACACATATGTCTATAGATGTAAATTAATGTCCCTATAGCTATGTAGTAGCCGATATAAACGGATGTTAACAAAACTCTAAAAGAACAAGTGCAAATTATTAGGAAGAATTATTTCTTGAAGGTATGTATTTTTAAAAAATAACCTTACAAATAAATTAAAAATTAATAAAACACAATTCCCAATAAAAAAGTTCATAATAAATAACCATAGTAAAATATCGCAACCTAATAAGACTCCAGAGTCCTGCAAAAATGAGCCCGCCTCCTGCAGCTGAGAAAGGAAACCACCCGCATGGCCCTGCAGGGAGGTTTGTGTCTGGGCTCACACTGACCTCCCCTCACTGTGTCTCTAGTACACTAATACAGGGCCATGTCCTCGGTTTTCAGGTTGTTCATTTGCAGATGAAGAGTGTTCTTGGCGTTATCTCTGGAGGTAGTGAATTGGCCCTTCCCGGAGTCTATGAGGTATGTGCTACCCCCATTAGGATTAACTTGTCCAACCAACTCCAGCCTATTCCCTGGAGCCTGGCAGACACAGTTCATGTAGTAGCTACTGAAGGTGAATCGAGAGGCGGCACAGGAGAGTCTCGGGGACCACCCAGGCTTTGCCAAGCCTCGCCCGGTCTCCACCAGCTACACTTCACACTGGATACCTGCAAACACAGAGACACCCCAGTGAGAAACTGCCACACATATCCACTGTTTCTCTCACTCATGTCCACTCACACTCAACATCTCTAGTTCTCTATAGATCACCTTTTAAAATAGCAGCAAGGAAAACCCAGCTCAGCACAAACTCCATGGTGAGTCCTCTGTGTTTGGTGCTGATCACCGAGTGAAAACACCTGGGAATTCTGGGGCGGGCTCCTCTCCCAGAGCTGCAGGGTTTGGGCTGGCCTGGTTTTTATCAGCAGAGAGTGGGCCCTATCTGCATGTCTCCTGCTATATAGCAAGCTCAGGGGTGGGATGGCTGAGGAGAAGGCAGTGCCGAGAGCGGATTAGAGTGTCCTGGAAAACACTGGAGGTAATCCTATCTCTCTGGAAAATATAACTTCAGATTATGTGATTGTGCCTTGGTAATCATTTAGCAGACATCAGCTTTTTTAACTTTTACATATTTGCAGAATATATTTAATGCAAGTGTCAGTGCTACATTTTTAGAGAAGATAAATTACATACAGAACAAAGCTGTTGTGCAATGTGTCCAATATCACACATCTGGCCAGAGTTAGCCCTATTATCTGTGCCTGTGCCTCTAAACACTGGAGGAGACTGCTCCTCTGAGACAACTCCAGGGTGGTGTGGGACATGTCTAGAGAGGTTTTCAGGATGTCCCTCCTGTCATAACAACTTTGTGTAATTTTGCCTTTTCTAGTGTTTACCTGAAATCTACAATCAGTGTTCACATGTGTGTATTTTCAGGAGTCCTTGATTATTCAAGTGTCAATATTTATCCATTTCTTGCTGTTTCTCAGCCAATATATTCATTTTTGTTACTGCTTTATTAAAAAAAGTCAATAATGAAATCAAATTGATAGTGCAGCATTTGGAAAATGTTGATATATGTGTGCAGTCATTGAATCAGCACTTCAATCATGTTTTAGCAATTAAGTTAACCTCTAATATTTTATCTCACTTGTCTGTAATTTTATTTCACCACATTGTTACTCTCCCCACCCTATTTTCAGAAAAATTCAGATCTTGTCTATGTTAACTTAGAATATTGCATCTTCTACAATTTGTACAAATGAAATCACATGAAAGTGACGGTGAATTCTTTAGCTTCCTTCACTCAGCAAAATTATTTGATAATGTCCTCATGTTCTTATGTGAATGAGGCATGCCTTGATTTCAGTGGTTCATTGTATCTCAGTACGTGAATATTTCTCAAATTGTTTAACAATGCACCAAATAATGGATACTTCATTTGTTGTCTTAGTTTCTGAATTTTATTTAGAAATCAGATACTAAGCATTAGAATGTAAAAATTGAGAAAATGATATTCTGACCTCGTTAACAAAAAACATGAAGAACTACAAAAAATAAACCCCTCACCATATCTGAGTTGATGTCACAGAGAGAAAAAATATCCCTGAAATCTGAGACAATAGGGGCCTGCGGAGAGAACTAGGGCGCATTTATTAGAGTACCTGGGGCAGGTGTCCGCTCATGGCATGTTATTGAAGATAGGAAAAAGCTAACCTGGAAATGTTTTATGAGTTGTTGAGGATGTGTGTGCTAATGGTGTGAGAGTGTGAAACTCCTGGCACTTGCAGGCTTTTCCTACAGAATTGGGGAAATCCCCAAACAACTCACCCACCTGCTGTCCTGTGGTGTTGACTGGGGAGGAAGAACAGCAGCTCCGTTCAATGCAGAATCCCCCTTCACTATATGCAGGAGACATTTATTAAATCTTGTGTCCTGTGGGCACTGGTAGAATCAACTAGAATACAAGGAAACAGAGGACTTCAAGGAAACTCTACCCAGAATCACCTCCCTTCTCTTTCCTGAGGAATGAAATCCTGAGTCTGTGGGGTAAGGACAGTGGGTCAGAAGCTGAGGACACTGACGAAAAAACAGTGTGGCTGGGAAGAGACACTGTGACACTGGGGAAGGGAAGGAACAGGAACATTTGGAAGATCATGCATCAGAGCCAGTCTCACCACCCATAGCGAAAAAGGAGGCTCAGTCAGAAGGTTGGAAAACGTGCCCATGTCCAAGCCCCTTCACCCCACAAAGAATCACCAAGTAAATGTGTCAGCAGGATGCACCTGCCACAGCTGAAAGAGACAACCTTTCTCTGGGGAGAATGAAGTGTGAAGACCCAAAGCCAAACAGGGGCACAAACACAGTTATCACCGGAGGAACCTGAAGTTTTTTGTGAACAGGAGAAGCTGATTTCAACTCTGATAGCCATGGCAACCATACACTTGAAACCCAAGCCTGACTAGGTTCACAGAAACGTGGTTAATAAAGGCCCAGCAGAATGTAATGTGTGATCATCTCCAGGAAAAAATAATAATAATTACAAGAAAATAAATTACAGGTGAAATGCAAACTGAAATTCTACATGCATTAAAATTTCATTAAAGGTGAACGGCAAATAAAATTCTGTCTGAAAAAAGATCTGGAGAAAATGTGTTGTAGCACATTCATGTTTCAGGGCACATTTTACAAAGATTCTCTGCGAGTAGCCGTGTGATATGCACTCAAAATAGAAATCTCTACAAAGAAATAAAGACTGTAAAAATGGAAAAATCAAGATGAATTGCAGTTTTTAACATTTGTAAGTGCTATAAGATATAACTGTATAAAGCAATAAAAATTTACATATTGTATTTTACAGCATATGTAAGTGCAAACTGCAAATAAACAAGCAAGAAGGTGAGAGGAGGAATTCAAAGCACACAGTCACACTGTCTCTGTTCTTCATATCAAGGCCATCACAGGACTTACATTAGAATCTAATTACATACAATTCTTATTTTAAATCTTATGGTAACTATACAATATTTATAAAAAGGGAATTAAATACCATGTTAATAGAGAAATAAACGTCATTATAAAATGTTAATTTAAACAAAAATTAACTGAAAAAAATAGTGTTGGTTTAAAAATAGAATTTATTGCTCATGCCTGTAATCCCAGCACTTTGGGAGGCTGAGGCAGGTGGATCACAAGGTCAGGATATTGAGAGCATCCTCATTAACACGATGAAACCTCATCTCTACTAAAAATACAAAAAATTAGCCGGGCATGGTAGCGGGCACCTGTAGTCCCAGCTACTCGGGAGGCTGAGGCAGGAGAATGGCATAAACCCGGGAGGCAGAGCTTGCAGTGAGCCCTGATCGCACCAGTGCACTCCAGCCTGGGTGACAGAGCGAGACTCCTTTTCAAAAAAAAAAAAAAAAAATTTATTATAGTTGATTTTAAAAAGCAATACACAACTATTACCTATGTACAAGAAAGTTACTCTACATATTCACAAATAGAAAAGATAAATATGAGAAAACATGGATTATAAAAACATGAACCAAGAAAAGCTATAGTAGCTGTGTAAATTTAAGACAAGGTAGACATCAAAAAACACTTTCAGGACTTAACAAGGATATTACATACTATAAAGTTATCAGTTTTTTTAAAGACACCAAAAAAGACAACAAATATATAATAGATGAAGAATGCACTATTCATTGTGATTTACAGAACAAAAGTGATAAAGGAAGTAAAGATGTCAGTGAGACCATGCACGTAAGGGTGTCCTGGGGACTGTGAAGATTCTTTGTATTCATGGAGGGCACCACTGGGAACTTCTTCAATTTCTCCCCGTTGCTGCCTACATCAACCCTGGTCCTGAAGCCTGCTGGACCAAGCTTAGGCTGCAATCAGTGAAGGTGAATCCAGCGTCTTTGCAGGAGAGACTCAGATAGCCCCCAGCTGTACCATTATTTCCTCTGTCTCCGCCAGTGAACTTCACACAGGACTTCTGCAAACACAGAGGGAACAGACTGAGAACAGCCTCATCTGGAGCAGCCACAGCTGAGCCTGATTCACAAGGACACTAATATTGAGAGTGATGAGAAGGGAAGCCCAGATCAGCACAGACCCCATGGTATGGATACTGAGGAAGGCACAGGTGTTGGGTGGCTTCTCACCAGCACCACTAGGGACAGGGGGTGAGCTGCTCCTCTTGAGTGTGGGAGTGACCACATTTCCATGTCTCCCTCCCTGTGAACATGTGTTTGCTACTCAGCAGCGATCATCCCCCCTCCACCTGTGGATTTCAGGGAGGGCAGATCAAAGGGTTCCTGGGATTGGATGCTCAGAGTTAATCTGCAAACTACACTTTCTTTTTCTCTAATGAGGGCACTTTTCAGGTGTCTTTATAGATGAATGTTTATCAACAAAATAACCCAGAAACTACATGAAAATAAACTTTTCCCAAAGGAAACATATATCTGTCTGTAGTCTCTGCGTGTAGAGCTGTAACCACTGTTCTTAACAAGACAAAATATTCATGTAGAATTTAAAATAAAATGCAGATCTACACATTGTTATGGCTAGAGTCCATAAGTGCTTGTATTCTGAGCTAATTTTGCTACACAGCAGTTCAGCATCAGGCATATATGCTTATGTGAAGAAGGAGTCATTGTGGGGCATGTGTGTTTTTCTGAGGGAAGAGTCCACATTGCAATGTGTGTGCTTGTCTGAGGGAGGAGTCCACACTGGGACAGATGTGTGTACATGTCTGAAAGTAATTGCCCATTTAGAGACAGTGTGAGCTAGACTGAGCTGGAGTTTGAGGAAAACTTTTCTCAATTAAGAGATTATGAGAATCCTCTGAGTGATTTCCTTGTCAGGAAGGAAACTGGCTCACATGGGAACCTGCTGAAAGAAAACTCTCTAGTGAATGGACACATCTTATATCCAAACGGAGAAAGTTACTTTATTCTTTATTCCCTGTATCTCTTGCCATCCCTGCCCACACTGAGTAACATTGCTAGAGATTTCTATACAGTCTGCATTTCATCCTGGGGTTCATGACCAGCTAAGTACTTTTTTAAGTGACTTATATAATGGGTATGTAAAGAAACTTACAACTGATCAAAAATAAACAATGCTATCAAAAATGAGCCAAATACCATAACAGACACTTCGTTACAATTATGTAAAATAATTAAATATAAAATTTTAGAGACGTGCATTTAAACAACAATGAGCTATCACTACCAATATATTAGAATGGTTAAAATACACAATACTTATAGTGCCACATGGCAACGAGGATGCGGAAGAACGGAATCTATCATGCATTGCTGGCATGAAACCAAAATTATAACTGCACAAAATGGAGACATTAAAAAAATTTGATATTTTATATAATTTACATAAATGTAGAATTAAAATGTGATCTAACAGCTGTGTTCCAAAATATTTACAACACCCATTCAAAAGTGTATGTTAGTGCTCACACTAATATCTTCAGAGGAATTCTTATATCAGTTTTATTAATTTGATTTGTTTTCCACTCCCTGAATTTTGTTTACAGAATACAAGCGGTATGGAAAATTTCCCAAATAATTAGAGTGCATACACATTTATATTTTCCTTTTTTTCAATGACTCAACCTCGCTTTCTTTTTGTTGTTGTTGTTGTTTTTTTGAAACGGAGTCTCGCACTGTCACCCAAGCTAGGGTGCAGTGAGGCTCACTGCAACCTCAGCCTCCCCGGTTCATGAGATTCTCCTGCCTCAGCCCCGAGAGTACCTGGGATTACAGGTGTACACCACCACACCTGGCTAATTTTTTGTACTTTTAGTAGAGATGGAGTTTAACCATGTTGGCCAGACTGGTCTCAAATTCCTGACTTCGTGATCCACCCACCTTGGCCTCCCAAAGTGCTGGGATTACAGGTGTGAACCACCACGCCCGGCTGACTTAACCTCACTTTATAAAAAAGTCTTTAATCAAATAATCCCTGTAAATCTCCTCAGCCACAGCATAGCTGCCTTCTCCCTCAGGGTTTCAAGATGTAGGTTTTCACACTATGCCTCTTTCACAGTAATACACGGCCATGTCCTCAGATCTTAGGCTGCTCAGCAACATGTAGGCTGTGCTCATGGACGTGTCCCTGGTCATGGTGACTCTGCCCTGGACCTCTGTGCATAGCCTGTGTTACCATTGCCAGGGTAGATCCCGCCCATCCACTCAAGCCCTTGTCCAGGGGCCTGTCACACCCAGTGAATATTGTAGCTGGTGAAGGTGAATCCAGAAGCCTTGCAGGAAACCTTCACTGAGGCTGAAGGCTTCTTCACCTCAGCCCCAGACTACTAGCTGGATCTGGGAGTGGGCACCTGTGGAGAGGACACAGGAGTGGATGAAATTCTCTTTGACTGAAAAGAGTCCCCTTCTCATTCCTGGGACTAGGTGGTCCTTTATCTGTAGTTGCTGCCCCCAAAAAAGCATCCTCCAGGTCCAGTCCCTGGTGAGGAGCTGTGTTCTCAGCAGCTTCTCTAGAGGAGGGATGTAGTTGTTGGGTGATGCTCTCAGGGCACCGTCATTTCCATATTCACCTCAGTGGATCTCAAGTTATTTGCATATTCATGAGACATAGAATTTCATAACTCAAGACCTGATCCCAGACAAGAAAGGGAGGATAAATGACACATCAGCCATCCAAGAGTGAGATGCTGACAGTCTAAGTCCTAATCTCACTTGAGGAAATGCATGCCTTGCTCCACTTCCAAACACTTTGTGGACAGAGGTCCTTTCACTGAAGAACAAGCACCCATAGGACACGCTCCTCACAGTGAACCCACATTTGATTAGCATGGAGACAATTGGGATCATTTCTGGGACCATTACTGTCTATGACACTGAGCAGATGCCTTTGCCTCATCCTGGCTTCATCAGGCACTAGCACAGCCCACTGGTGGCTCCCATGAAGTGACAGCTAGATGTCCCATGTGAGTGTCCAGCAGGTCACATGGACAAGCTCTGAGATCTGCTGGCTGCTCCAGAGACAGTGTCTTCAGCACCTGCCTGAGATCCTAAGATCTTCAATGGAAGACTTTTGGTTTACTGATTTGGCCTGTGGTGCTGATTTTCTCATAGACTGACAATGGCAATGAGGGGTTAGAATAACAATTAGGAGTTCTTCATGAACTCCCAACTCTCAAAATAATTTCCAAGGAATTGGTGTTTTGAATAAATTTGGGTTTTATTTCTCATTCTATTTAAAATAATTTTGTGACATATTTACATCAGGAAACACAAGACACTCCAATGAGAAAGCTGTTTTTATGTGAGGTGCAAAGCACTGGAGAGATGGAGGTGTCCTTGAATTCTCAGAATTGCTGGAACTTGAATACCAAGGTCACCTCTGAAAGGCAGTGGTCTACCTGTGAGGACATCAATCAGCTCTGCCTTTAGGAATTTTTGAATGTGTGGACAAGATCAAGAGTGTGATTTATTTTTATCCATCCTGGTTGGAAGGGAAACTTCCAGTCCCAGGAAGTGGATGGTTTTACCTGAAGCACCTGAGAGCTGCCATTCTGAGCAGTTTTGAACCCTGGGATCTATTGAAGATCTTCGGACAAAGCAGTGGGGCCTGTCTGCATTCTCCTCAACGTGTGATCCTGAGGATGTGGCCTGACTTCTGTACACTTTCATGTTAAAAGATGTACATGGAGGACTGCAGTGACAATTTCATATGTAAACTCTATGATAGGTCATAACTGGAGAATAGTCTTATCACCAAGATTACTTCACTTACCTTTCCTGGGAACCAGGCAGAACTTCCGTGAGCCCTCCCATCTGAGCACACAAAGAACTCTGGTCCTGCCCTGACAGATCACACCTGTGACACGGGGACTTGAGGACAACAAGACTCAAGTCTATTGTCCTCATTCATATATTGACCAATCTATCTTGATCCCTCTGTCTCTGAAAGGCCCTCTCCTCCACTGAATTGCATGAACATACCTTCTGGTGTGGGGCATTGCAACTTGGTATTTGATATTAGTTTAGTGAATTACATAAGAAATATGCATCCATGGATGTTGGTAACAGAATAGTCATCAGAAGCTGGGTGAGTCATATAATCAGGACAAACCTGAGCTCTCTTCTTAGTACCTGGAAAGAGTGGGCTGACCGTACGTGGGGCAACAGAGGGGAAGAGACAGACCAAACTTCCAGAACCAGGTGAGCTCCTCACTTACCAGGTGGTCTCTGGGCCTTTTGTTTGAACCCGTGCAGAAGGACCTGTCCTTGCCTTCAGGGAAATGGTGAAGTTGCAGAAAAGATCACAGTGATCAATAATTTTTACTTACAGAGATAAAAGTGTCATAGACCTGTACACATCAATGTGGGTGTGTATATGGTTTGCTAGGGTGTTCTCCTACACACACAAAAAATGAAATTATATTTTCTGAAAAGAAAACCAAAGGGATTCTGAATTTGTAGGTTTTGTTATTCTCAAATATGCCAGCTCCCATTTTAGGATGCTGCTCCCTAGGAACCAGGACATTGGCCCTCTGACCCTGCCAACAGAACGAGCTGCTGAGGTTTTAGTTCTGGACAAGAGCTACTGATAAGAGACTCACTTCTTCCACACAGCCCCACTCATGGCTGGAGGCTCTTCCCTGGGTGCAGCACCACGGAGGACATTGGGTCCCTGGTTCCCAGCCCTGCTCCTATGGCCGAGAGTCCACCCAAGCAGGAACTGCATGCTGATAAAGTGGGAAGCTTCTCCCCAACCCTCCACTGAGCACTCAGCGCCTACGCTGAGGGAGAAAAAGGCTCAACTTTGTCTCCACCTGCAGAACTTTACTTAGGAGCTCTGTCCCAGGAAAGAGGGGCTGCTGGAATTTAGCCATAATACAGAATCTTGAATCTGGTCTTAAACTACCTGCATTCATTTGCAATAGAATGTGGAAAAGCTCAAAGGTTGAGTGTGCTCTCCAAAACATTGGAGGCTGTGGTGAAAGGAAGGCCCTTGGAAAGAAACGGGAGGATGCATGGGAGACAATGGCTAAACTGCAGGCCTGCTGGCTGGCTGGCTGGCTGGAGAAAACCAAGGAGAGAGAGACCTGGAGGAGTTCTTCTGGGGTCAGAACAAATGTCAGACACTCTTCAAACGAGCCCAATTTTGTCTGGTTTAGTCTGTGATGCAATTCAAACCTTAGTGCATTGTTGAAAAGAACAGAATTTTCAATCTGCAAGTGGTGGAATGCAACATCTGGGCCTGGTCAGGAAAGAGACAGAGAAAGCTCAGCCCAAACCACTGATATCTGAGAATGGCAGTGTTTCTTACAACTGTGTCCCTTTGGTCTTTGAGACTGGCTTGTCTCAATTAGCTTAATGTCTGGAGTTCACCTGTAATCATTTGTGTATCGGTCATTTGTCAGTTTTTATGTTGGTGATATTCAATGTATAGATGGTGCCTACCTTCTTTGCCCATTCGAATTTTCATACATTCATGTTATTTTTAGTTTCTAACACGTGCGCACGCACCCACACACACACACACACTATGTTGAATATTTGCATAGAGGTTTTGTTTGAATATAAAATTGTATTTCTCTGACGCAAATATTCAGCAGGGGGATTTTTAGGTAATGTGTTAAGCGCATATATAATTTTACAAGAAACTAAGAATTATTTTCCTGTGTAGCTGTTTCTTTTTGCATTCCCATTAGCAATGTTTTAGACTCTAGAAACCTGGTATGCTCACCAGCATTGGTATGATTTATCTTTCTTCTTAATTTCAGCCATTCTAAAAAGGGTGTTTGGGTATCTTATTGTGGTCTTGATTTGAATTTCTCTGATGAAAAATCCTGTTGAGATCCTGTTTATATGCCTATGTGTAATCTGTACATCTTCTTTAATGAAATGCCTGCACAAACCTTTGCCTATTTTATCCATGGGTTGCCTCTTCTTTTATTCACTGTTGAGTTTTGAGTGTTCTTACTATAATTACATAGGTGGTGATATGATTTGCAAATCTCCTCATCTAAAACTTGACATTCATTTTCTTAAAATCACTTGAGTACAAAAGGATTTTAAGTTAAATGAAGTTCAACTGATATTAATTTCATTTATTGATCATGATTTAAACTTTAATTTTCAAGATCTTTGGTCAACTATTAATAATTTTATATTTTCAATTGTAATTGCTTTTATCTTTATTTGTATAAATTTAAGGGCTATGGGTGCAACTTTGTTACATGGAAATATTACACAGTGGTATTGGCTTTAGTGTACCCAACACCCAAGTAACGTACATTGTACCCATTAGGTGATTTTTCATCATGCTCCCAACTCCTACCCTCCCATTCTGCTAAGTCTCCGATGTCCATAATCCCTCTCTCCATATCCTTGTGTACACACTGTTTTCCTCCCACTTATAAGTAATAATGTGTGATATGTGGCTTTCTGTTTGTGAGTTAGTTCACTAATTATCATGTCCCCCAGTTCTAGGCATCTTGCTGCAAAAGACACAATTTCATTCCTTATTGTGGCTGACTAGTATTAAATTGTGCATATATGCTATATTCTTTTATAAAATCATCTGTTGGTGGACACTCAGGTTGTCATATGTGCTATTGAGGATAGATTTGTGGTAAACATAGAAGTGTGGGTATCTTTTTGAAATATGATTTCTTTCTCTTTGGGTAGTTACCCAGTAGTGGGATTGGTAGAATAAAGGCCAGTACTCTTTCTCATTTTTTGGAAAGTCTCCATACTGTTTCCTCACTCTCTCTCTCTTTTTTTTTTTTTTTTTAACTATACTTTAAGTTCTGGGATACATGTGCAGAATGTGCAGGTTTGTCACATAGGTATACATAGGCCATAGTGGTTTGCCGCACCCACCAACCCGTCATCTACAATAGGTATTTCTCCTAATGCTATCCCCTCCAGCCCCCCACTCCCCAACAGGCTCCGGTGTGTGATATTTTTCCCCTCCCTGTGTCCTTGTGTTCTCATTGTTAAACTCCCACTTATGAGTGAGAACATGCGGTGTTTGGTTTTATGTTCTTGTGATAGTTTGCTGAGAATGATGGTTTCCAGCTTCACCCATGTCCATGCAAAGCACATGAACTCATCCTTTATATGGCTGCATAGTATTCCATGGTGTATATGTGCCACATTTTCTTTATCCAGTCTATCATTGATGGGCATTTGGGTTGGTTCCAAGTCTTTGCTATTGTCAACAGTGCTGCAATAAAAATATATGTGCATGTGTCTTTATAGCAGAATGATTTATAATCCTTTGGGTATATACCAAATAATGGGATTGCTGGGACAAATGGTGTTTCTAGCTCTAGATCCTTGAAGAATCACCACACTGTCTTCCACAATGGTTGAAGTAATTTACATTACCAACCACAGTTTAAAAACATTCCTATTTCTCCACATCCTCTCCAGCAGCTTTTGTTTCCTGACTTTTTAATCATCGCCATTCTAACTGGTGTGAGATGGTATCTCTTTGTGGTTTTGATTTGCATTTCTCGAATGACCAGTGATGATGAACTTTATTTTATATGTTTGTTGGCTGAATAAATGTCTTCTTTTGAGAAGTGTCTGTTCATAACCTTCCCCCAATTTTTGATGGAGTTGTTTGTTTTTTTTATTGTAAGTTTAAGTTCCTTGCAGATTCTAAATATTGGCCCTTTGTCAGATGGATAGATTGCAAACAATTTCTCCCATTCTGTAGGCTGCCCATTCACTCTGATGATAGTTTCTTTTGCTGTGCAGAAGCAATTTAGTTTACTTAGATCCCATTTGTCAATTTTGACTTTTGTTGCCGTTGCTTTTGGTGTTTTAGTCATAAAGTCCTTGCCCATGCCTATGTACTGAATGGTATCGCCTAGGTTTTCTTCTTGGGTTTTTATGGTTTTAGGTCTCACGTTTAAGTCTTTAATCCATCATGGTTAATTTTTGTATAAGGTGTAAGGAAGGGATCCAGTTTCAGTTTTCTGAATATGGCTAGCTAGTTTTCCCAACACCATTTATTAAATAGGGGATCATTTTCCCCATTGCTTGTTTCTGTCAGGTTTTTCAAAGATCAGATGGGTGTAGATGTGTGGCATTATTTCTGGGACCTCTGTTGTGTTCCATTGGTCTATATATCTGTTTTGGTACCAGTACCATGCTGTTTTGGTTACTGTAGCCTTGTAGTATAGTTTGAAGTCAGGTAGCGTGATGCTTCCACCTTTGTTCTTTTTCCTTAGGATTGTCTAGGCTATATGGGCTCTTTTTTGGTTCCATATGAAATTTAAAGTAGTTTTTTTCTAATTCTGTGAAGAAAGTCAATGGTAGCTTGATGGGGATAGCATTGAATCTATAAATTACTTTGGGCAGTATGGCCATTTTCACGATATTGATTCTTCCTATCCATGAACATGGAATGTTTTTCCATTTGTTTGTTCCCTCTCTTATTTCCTTGGGCAGTGGTTTGTAGTACACTTGAAGAGGTCCTTCACATCCCTTGTAAGTTGGATTCCTAGGTATTTAGGAATAATAGAAAAACAGAGAGCCAAATCATGAGTGAACTCTCATTCACAATTGCTACAAAGAGAATTCTCTTTGTAGCAATTGTGAATGAGAGTTCACTCATGATTTGGCTCTCTGTTTTTCTATTATTGGTGTATAGGAATGTTTGTGGTTTTTCCACATTAATTTTGTATCCTTAGACTTCGCTGAAGTTGCTTATCAGCTTAAGGAGATTTGGGGCTGAGATGATGGGGTTTTCTAAATATATAATCGTGTCATCTGCAAACAGAGACAGTCTGACTTCCTCTTTTTCTATTTGAATACTCTTTATTTATTTCTCTTGCCTGATTTCCCTGGCCAGAACTTCCAATACTATGTTGAATGGGAGTGGTGAGACAGGACATCCTTGTCTTGTGCCGGTTTTCAAATCCACCATGATCAAGTTGGCTTCATACCTGGGATGCAAGGCTGGTTAAACATATGCAAATCAATAAACATAATCCATCACATAAACAGAACCAATGGAAAAAAAAACACATGATTATCTCAATAGATGCAGAAAAGGCCTTCAATAAAATTCAACACTTCACACTAAAAACTCTCATTAAACTAGGTATTAATGGAATGTATCTCAAAATAATAAGAGCTGTTTATGACAAATGCACAGTCAATATCATACTGAATCCATACTGTTTTCTATAGAGGTCGTACTCGTCCACATTCTCATCAACAGTGTCTGAGAGTTCCCTTTACATTTCATCCTCTCCGACATCTGTTATTTTTGACTTTTTAATAATAGCCATTGTGAATGGTACATCTCACTACGGCTTTAATTTGCATTTCCCTGATGATTAGTGATGCTGAGCATTTTTTATATATCTATTGTCCATTTTTATGTGTTATTTGCAAAAATGTCTACTCATGTTCTTTGCTCATTTTAATGGGGTTATTTGGTTATTGTTTTCTTTTTTTGTTGTTGTTTGAGTTTCTTGTTAATTCTGCATATTAGTACTCTGTCAAATGCACAGTCTGCAAATATTTTCTATCATTCTGCACTTTGTCTGTTCACTCTGTTGCTGTGAAGAAACTTGTTAGATTCACTAAGTCCCATTTGTCTATTGTTTGCTTTTTGTCTTTTTGTTTTTGGCTTGTGCTTTTGAGTTCTTAGTTGTAAATTATTTACCTAGTCCAATGTCCAGAAGAGTTGTCCTCATGTTTTATTTGAATACGTTTACAGTTTGAGGTCTTACATTTAAACCTTTAATCTATTTTGTGTTAATTATTTACATGTTGAGGGTGGGGGTCGAGTTTCATTCGTGTGCATATAGCTATCCAATTTCCCCAGCACCCTTTATTGAATGGGGTGTCCTTTCCCTGGTGTATATGTTGGTTAATTTTTGTTAACTTTGTCAAAGATCACTTGGCCATAGATTATGTGGCTCAGTTCTGGGTTCTGTAAAATGTACCCAAGAGCCTTGATTCTCCTGGGGCCTCAGTACTGATCTGCTCACTGCTTGAACTCCGTTGACTCAGTGATGCTCCTATCATTGTAGTGGTTTGTTGTCATGTGATGGCTTTCCTAAAATTGTGGACAATTCTGTTTTCATGTTCAAACATGAGCTAGGGATTTCATAAGAAGAGTGTTGTCGAATTTTTCATTTTTTTTCCACATTGCTCCTCAGACTTACTGAGATGGGTTTCTGATGTCAAGCTGAGGCATTTTCCTTTCCAAGTGTTGGATTTTATACTTACCTGGGTATTTAATCACTCCCTGTGTGGAAATCAGCCTCATCTATCACACCTTCCCTATAAAATTTTTAGAAATTTATTTGTGCACTGCAAGTGAGACACTCCATGATGAGGACACATTCCATCTTTCTTGTTGTTTCATAAAATTACTTTATTAGTGTAAATTTTTCTCTGCAAAAAAAGATGGTATCTGGATTTTAATTAATCATCCTGCTATTTTATCTCCACATTCTTCTCCAACATTATTTCCTGCAATTTAAGAATGCCATATGTTATAGATATTTGTATTCAGCCCCTTGGAAGGATATGAGCTCAAGAAATAAGTGGCCATATATCAGTGATGCATGTGGCCCAGGTAACAGGAATCTTTCATGCTCAATCTTTGTCAAACAGGATACAGCCTCTGCTTACATGAATCACTAACAGGGAACATGCCATTTAATAGTACAGAATAGGAAAACAGAAAGGGCTCTGAGTCTGGTTGCTATAGGAAACACAAGCCCTGGCAGGAAATGGCATCTCAGTTACACTTTCCTGTTCTGCAGAGGTAGGGAGGGAGACCACTGAGACGCAGCCTGGGTTCTTGTACAGGAGGCATCCTGGGCTGTGTCTCTGTGCTCTCCGTGTGCAGTAATACGTGGCTGTGTCCACAGGGTCCATGTTGGTCATGGTAAGGACCACCTGGCTTTTGGAGGTGTCCTTGGAGATGGTGAGCCTGCTCTTCAGAGATGTGCTGTAGGATTTTTCGTCATTCGAAAAAATGTGTGCAAGCCACTCCAGGGCCTTCCCTGGGGGCTGACGGATCCAGCTCACACCCATTTTAGAATTGCTGAGTGAGAACCCAGAGACGGTGCAGGTCAGCGTGAGGGTCTCTGTGGGTTTCACCAGCGCAGGACCAGACTCCTTCAAGGTGACCTGGGACAAGACCCCTGTGGAGAAGACATAAGAAGATGAAGCCCACAAAGGAGAGAACTGATGTTTCACTTCTGAGGAACTCCCTGACCACAGCACTCACAGGAAGGGGTGGTCAGCAGCAGGAGTGTGTAGCAAAGCGTGTCCATGGTGGGGCACAGGAGTCACTGAGCAAGGCCCCATGCTCAGCTTTTGAACCCAGAGGAGGGTGGAGCTGGTGGAGATTTGCATCCCCTCATCTGAGTCCTACTCTATGGGGTGCACTCAGGTCTCAGGACTCAGTAGGGGAGTGCATCTGTGGTGAGGAGCAGTTAGCCCTCAGGTGTGGGCGTCCACGTGTGCTCTCCATGGGGGACTCCATCTCATTTCAGGACCGTGCCTCTCAGCCAAGGCTCTGAGATTCCTGCTCTTACAGACAGGGTCTTCTCTAAGGCTCACCCAGGGAGCGTGCAGCTTTCTGGTTTTAGTCCTAGAGGATGGGAGTGGAAATCAATAGAGATGGTTTTCTTTCTTCCTTCAGGAGAAATAAGGGTGGGAATCTGGGAGAGCAAGGGGCTTCCCATAAGTGTTCTGATAAAAATCCTCTTTGTTTAGGGGGAAAGTGATGATTTTTTTAAATGATAGAGAATACATCAACAAAACATTTAAAAATGTGTTGTGTAAAGAAGTGTAAATGGCATCTCAGCCATTTACACACTGCAAGACACACTGCTTATTAGTGTGTCTGCACATAGGTGCATTCCTATAGGAATGTTCCATGGATAATCAATCTTGTCTTTACGCCCTGTCAGCCCTTTAGGAAGAGTAGACTGCATCTCGGACATCCCTCTTCCAGCGCATGAGTGAGCAGAGGCTTTAAACAGGGTAATTGGAGGAATCCCAGGGGAGCAGCTGGCAGACTGTTCCCAGCCTTGATTTCCACCTGCCCTGGAGGTGGTCTCTGTGCTCATAAGGCCATGGAGACTTTTGTCAGTTCAGATTGACGTAATTACTGCAAACAATAGTGTACAGTAATTGGAAATTTCTAGAACAATGCACGTATACATATACACCTCCATGCTAGACATTCTGAGCTCTGTGATTTAGTGGAAGTTAAGCATTTGCACTGCGGCCATAAAGTAAGATCGTTATGTAACTCACAATGTTGTTGTAAAATCATAGTTCTGCAATAATTAAAGGCTGGTGATTTACACTGGGCTCTATTGCTGAGAGTTTTGGTTGTCAGCTGCAGGGAACAAGACTAAGAGGCAGAGAGATAAAATTAGTTTTCTTAGATTTAGAAAATGGTCTGGATGTGGCTCATGGAAAAGAAGACAGTAACATTCAAAGTCGTAGCCAATAAGCCCTGGGTTTTTACCTCACTGACCCCTTCGAAGCTCAACTAAAGCTGACTTTCCCCTCTCATTGTCTTCAATAATGTTTCATAGTCTGGGAAAGATTAAGATTGGGCTAAATTTTGCCAATGTTACCTTTCAATTCATAATAAAAATGATTTTTTGAGTTATTTCTTAGAGTAAAATAATGACAAATTAGCTAAAATGTGTACCAATACCTGTGAGCAAATATAATATGGAAATAGGCATGTTCTAATACTAAAAAATAAATACTAGAAGTTGGGATGATATTAAGTGAAATTCAGTTGAGATGTATTGACCTGCATATTACTGTGTTATTTTGTAGTCAAGATATTTTAGAAAATCATAGAATAAAATTCAACATTCATTCCTGATAGAAATTCTCAAAAACTAGGTGTACAAGAAAGATATCTCAAAAAATAAAGTGCATATATGAGAAAAACACAGCTTTCATCACACGAAGAATGGAAGAACTGGGAAATTTTCCTCTAAGAAGTGAAAGAAGACAAAAATGCCCATTTTTATCACTTTTATTCAGAATAGTACTGAAATGCTAGCCAGAGTATTTAGTTAGCAGTAAAAGGAAATGACCTCAAATTTGGAATTGTGGAAGTCAGATTTCCTGTGTGCAGACAAAAAGATCTCATATTAAAAAAAAAACAAAGCCTTCTCAAAAACTATTAGAATTCATAAGCAAATTAAGTAAAATTGTAAGATTCACCATCTACATACAATAATTGGTGGCATTTCTATATGCTGACAGCAAAACACCTGAGAATGAAATTCATGAAGCATTTCCTTTTACAATAGCTGCAAAGTATACCTAGGAATAAATGTTACCAAATAAGAGAAAGATTTCTAGATGAAAACTATAAATTATTGGTAATAGAAAATGAAATGGACACACATAAATAGGACATATATCCCAGATACTCCACATTTATGGATTGGAAGAATTAATAGTATTGAAATTTTCATACTACCCAAAGTTATTTACAGATTAGATAAATTATCTATCAAAATAATAATGGCCTTCCTCACAGAAATAAGAAAAGCAATCCTACAATTCACACGTAGGCATGAAAGACCCAGAATAGAAAAGAACATCCCCCAAATGCATGGCATTTACACATTCGCAGTTCATTCATTTGATCATAACTGTCCCCAAACTCTTAACTCATTTCATCATCAACACTAAACTCTAAAGTTTAAAACACAATTTAAATATTAACTAAACCATACATGGGTAAGATTTGAGGTACAATTATTTCTGAAACAAATTTCTCTCCAACTCTGAGCCAGTAAAACCAGATATCTTATTTTATTGGGGCTGCTTTAACAAAGTGTCATCAAGTGCATGACTTTAACAAGACATATTTATTCCGTGCAGTGCCGAATGCTGGGAAGCTCAAGACAGCCAATCATGTGTATGTGAAGGTTTCCTTCCTGATTTGCAGATGGCCGTAATTTTATTGTATCATCTCATGACAGGGAAGCAAGAGAGAAAAGCTCTCTCATGACTTTTTATTAGAGCACTAATCTCATTTATGATGGCTTCACCCTTTTCACGTAATCACCCCTTAAATGGCCCACACCCCAATTACACCACATTGGGGATTAGGGTTCCACAATATTAATTTTGGAGTTGCATACACATTCAGTCCATAGCACTGGACAAGTTATTTGATTTCAAAATACAGTGGTGAGTTAGGCATAAAATAGACATTTTCTCCCCCAAAGAGAAAAATAGGAAAGAAAAGAGGGGTGACATGTCCCCAGCAAGTACAACGCATAACAAAACAAATTACCATTGGCCTTAAGGCTCAAGTGGAATCTTCTCTGGGCCAAGCTTCTTCTTTCCCAGCTCACTGCAGCAGCAGAATTAATTCCAATGCTTTAGGTAGAGGCACCAACGGGTAACTGCTGGGTTAAGGTCCCATCCCAAAGACCCCATGCAGCCCTACAGACAAGGCTAACTGGGAGTTCCTAAGTTCCAGGCAGTGGCAGGAGGTCTTTTCCTCAAGGTTTTAAGCATGGATGGTCTGGTCTGTTGAAACCAAGGTAGTGGTCATGATTACTTCTAAATAAATTCAAGGTTTATTTTTCTTTCTTCTGGAAGAATGGTGCACATTTGCAACCAAGTAGCTCCATCCTCTTAAATCTGAAGAATCTGACAGTATTCGTCCATTTTGTCTCATCTCCATCCTTGTTCTTTAAAACCTGCATTTATTCTCTTTTAATACAATAAATTCTTTATCAAGTGATATTACAGCCTCATACTCACTGTTCTCTTCAGAAAACACTTTCTGATTTTTGCAACACAGATAGATTGAGAATTTTCCAAGCCTTTAAGTTTGGATACTTTCTCCCTTATAATTTCATTTTCAATTCATCTATTTCTTATTATAAATGCCCAGGAGAAACCAAACTAAACTTTCAACATTTTACTTAGAAGTGTTCTCAGCTAAATATTCAATTTCGCTGCTCAAAGTTCTCTTTTACTAAATATCACAACATAGTCTAGACAAGTTTTTTTTGTCACTTTATAACAAAGATCACCATTTATCCAGTTTCCAATAGCACTCTACTCATTTTAATCTATCAGAATGACCCTTAATATATAAATTTCTTTATGCGTGTCAAAACTATCCAGCCTTTTACACATAACCCAATTCCAAAGTACTTTCCACAGTGTTGAAATAATTGTGACATCAGAACTCCACTTCTTCATCCCAAATTCTCTTTAGTCAGTTCAAACAGATTAAAAACGATCATACTTGGTAACTTATGCAACCTTAATTTTATCTCAGTTCCTCAATTCTGGAAATTCAAAGATAAACATGCTGGCAAGATAGGTTTTATTCTGAGGCTTCTACTGTTGGCTCATAGCAGCCACCATATCGCTATTTGGTCACATGACATCTTCACGTGGAGCATGTGTGTGTGTGTGTGTGTGTGTGTGTGTGTATGTAAAGAGAGAGAAGGGTTCGAGGAGAGAGAGAGAGAGAGATTCTGGTGTCTTTACCTCTACAGGCGTTAATTCCGTTTTAATGATTCCACACCCCTAATTTGCTGCACAATTAAATATTTCCTCTGTTCGTCCATTATTGAATTGTAAAGAAATAACTGAGGCTGGGTAATTTATAAAGGACATAGGTTTTATATGGCTCACAGTTGTGCAGGCTGTACAGCAAGTGTGGTGCTGACATCTGTTTCTGTTGAGTGCCTCAGAAAGCTTACAGTCAAGGCAGAAGTTGAAGGGGAGCAAGAGTGTCACATGACAATAGGGGGGAAGATAAGAGAAGGGAGTGGTACCAGGCTCTTTCAATCAGCTCTCATGTGAACTGATAACTCATTCATCACCAAGGGGATGACGCTAAGTAATTCATGAGGGATATGCTCCTAATGCCATACCTCCTAGCAGACTTCATCTCCAACATTGGGGTTCACAGTTCAACATAAGATTTGGAGAAAACACACATCCAGACCACATCATTCTGCCCCTTATATCTTTCTTACATTGCAATATACAATAATTGTTCCCCAGTAGTCCCTGAAAATCTGAACTTGTTTTGGCATTAATTCAAAATCCAAAGTTCGGACTCAAGGAAAAGTTCCTTTCACCTATGAGACTGGAAAATCAAAAATAAGTTATTTACATCGAAAGTACATGGGTCAGAAATTGGGTGAGGAGTCCTATGCTAAAAAGAGAAACTGGCCCAAAAATTGGGTAAAGATTTTCATGGAAGGCCAAAACCTAGTCGGACAGTCCTTCAATCTTAAGGCTCTAAAATAATCATTGATTCCATGTCTTGTGACCTGGTACGAGGGTGGGTGCCCAAGGCCTTGGGCAGCCCTACCTTTGTGACCTCCCTGATGCAGCCCATAAGGCTGCTCTCATGGGCTGGAGTTGGGTACCTGTGGCTTTTCCAGACTCGAGCTGCAAGCTGCCTGTGGATCTACCATTCTGGGGTCTGGAGTTTGGTAGCCCCCTTCCATAGCTCCACTTGGCAATGTCATGGTAGGGACTCTGTGTGGAAGATCCAACCACACATTTTCCCTGTGATTTTCCTGAAAGATTTACTTTGTCCCCTAAAAGAGGGAAGTGCATGGTAGCACTTTATGTAATTTAATGATGTATCTGAAAACTTCATGGTCATACAAATACACATACATGCACAGCAGCCCAGCAAAGACACATAAGTACGCTCAGGCAAAATGAATGTATATTTAAACACCAAAACACCATGCCCATTTATTTCATATTATTCTAATTATTTAATGGCATTTAAATTGTGTTTGCAGTTTGAGATTGTAGTACAAAATAATGTTTTCCTATGTGTATGTCTGCCTATTCCAATATTTAAAAAAACAAATACACTTCAATACATGTTTTGGTAAAACTGTATGTAAATGCCATTCTTGTCAAATATGTCACTTCAATGTGCAATGGTATTTATTTTAAATATTGGCCTGTTATTAATAAATTGAATAACTAATAAGGCAAGCATCACTTTTTAAATTGTATTACATTATTTGTTGGTTTTAGATTGTGGTTCTCAAACTAGGCAGGATAAAAATTCCTTATTTGAAAAGTTTTGCAAAAGAAATTTTGGGCATGAATATTCAATACAAACTCTAGTCTTTATTTGCCAATATGCCTTTATAATAGAGACCATCCGGCATTATGAAATTAAACCCAGCCCATGCTTTTCAGGACTCTCTCACAATGGCAGCTTTCTAGAGGGTGGCGTGAGAGTGTGCAAGCACATGGGGATTTGGACTTCATAATCAAAGGACTAGTGAGCCCCAGGCCTGAGCACATAGAGGGCAGCAGGAGGTGAAGAGCCCACTCTGTGGTACTTAAGGAAGGGAGGATATGGGATGAGGGTGATGTCTGCAGGGACCTAGAAAAGGATGAGGAGGGCAGAGAGTGCAGGTAGATGAGCATATTCTAAGGAGAATTGTTATACTTCTAAACTTGTTTGGCTTCAGTGATTATGAAGAGAAGGGAGCTGATTCACCAGACTTGGAAGACAGAAAGTAAAGGGACTTTCTTTTTCTGCATGGAGACTGAGGAAGATAAAAGGCTTTCAAAGAAGAAGGGAAGGTGGAGAAACAGTCTGAAAAACAGGACACTGGAAGCCAAACAAAGTGGAGAAACAGAGCCTTTAAAGTGCTATTTATTTTCCACAAACAGCAGATGAAAGAAAAAGAAACAAAACACTATGCATATGCTGAGTTAAAGTTAGAAAACATATACAATCATTTGACTATTACAGCACAAAACCACAAAACTCTACTCATGGAAATAGTTTGTATTGAGGATATGCATTTTTTTTTCTAAAACAGGGTCTCACTGTCACCAAGGCTGGTGTGCAGAGGCACAATCACAGCTCACTGCAGCCTCAACCTCCCAGGCTTAAGGAATCCTCCCTCCTCAGCCTTTCAAGTAGGTGGTTGCACCAATCTCAGCTATTTTTTCTTTTATATATAGAAAGCATCTCACCATGTTGCCAGGCTGTTCTAAAACTCCTGAGCTCAAGTAATCTGTCTGTCTCAGTCTCCCCAAGTGCTGGGATTACAAGTGTGATTTTTAAAATTTTACTATTTTAATAATAGTATTATTTTTAATAATTAAAATATATAAATAACCTATTTTAATAATTGTCCTGAGAGATCATTGCTAGTATTACTCAGAAAATACGCAGCAATAAAAGTTGCATTACATCCCTGTTCTAAGTTAGTGTTTTGTAGGTAAAAGAAATCATGGAATTAAAAGGAAAAAACTGTCAGACATCCTGGGGAAGACTTTTGCTTGACCAGGTCAGGAATTTCCAGGGTCTAAAAGGAAATCACAGCCTCTGAAGCTCCTGATGTGCAGCTGCCTCCTAAGAGAATCTGCGTGTCCTGAGTGCCCCCTGGTGGTTCTGAGCGCCCCCTGGTGGTTCTGAGTACCCCCTGGTGACCAGAGCCCAGAATTGTTGTCTTTAGCGCCACCTAGTGTCCTGAGCGCCCCCTTGTGGTTCTGAGCACCCACTGGTGGTCCTGAGCGCCCTCTCGTGGTCCTGAGCGCCCCCTGTTGGTTGAGTACCCCCTCTTGTCCTGAGCATCCCCGAGTGTTTCTGAGCGCCCCCTGGTGTCCTGAGTGCCCCCTGGTGGTTCTGAGAGCCCTCTGGTGGTTCTGAGTACCCCGTGGTGACATGAGCGCAGTAGTGTTGTCTTGACCGCCACCTAGTGTCCTGAGCGCCACCTTGTGGTTCTGAGCACCCACTGGTGGTCCTGAGCATCCCGTAGTGGTTCTGAGCACTCCCTGGCGTCCTGAGCACTCCCTAGAGGTCCTAAGCACCCCTTTGTTTCCTGACCACCCCATGGTGGTTCTGAGTGCCCCATGGTGTTTCTGAGCAGCAGCTACCACGCAGTTCCCTCCTGTCTTCCCGCAGAGATTTTTGTGTCTGGGCTCACACAGATCTTCCCTCTCCTGTGTCCCTCACTGTGATACACGGCCTTGCCCTTGGCTTTCAGGTTGGTCATTGTAAGGTAGACTGCAGTTGAAAGGGTGTCGCTTGGGAATGTTAACTTATTTGTACTCATGGAGAGTAACCCTGAGAACTCCCATATGATCTCTCACCGTTGCTATCCACACCAATTCCTGTTGTGACGCACGCTGGACCAAGCTCATGCTGTACCCAGTAAACCCGAAACCAGAGGTTTTGCAGGAGAGTCTCAGTGAACCGCTGGGCTGTACAATTTTTCCCCTTCTGACTCCATCAGTAAACATCACACAGGACTTCTGTGAACACAGAGGAAACAGACTGAGAACAGCCCCAAGTGGAGCAGCCACAGCTGGACCTGATTCACAAGGGACACTAATATTGAGGGGGATGAGAATGGAATCCAGATCAGTGCAGATCCCATGGTGTGGACACTGAGGAAGGGCACAGACATGGGGTGGCTCCATACCAGGGCCTGAAGGAAGAGGGGATGAGCTGCCTTTCATGAGGAGGGGTGGGACACATTTCCGTGTCTTCATGTTTGTGGTCATGGGTGCACTGCTCAGCATTGCTCATGCATCCTCTGTGTCTACATTTCAGGAGGGTAGGGTCAAAGGATTTCTGGGTCTGGAGGCACAGGGTTATTCTGCCTATTACTCTTTTTTATTCTCTGATGTGGACGCTGTTTAGGTATCTTCATAGTAGCAAACATTATCAACAAATACGTCCAGTAAGAAAATAAAAATACATTTCCAGAGAAAATGGACACCTGTCTCTAATTGGTGCATTTAGAGCTGCAAACTACTGTTTCTAACAATAAGGCAAAGTTAGGTTACAATGAAAAAACTACAGATCTACACTTTATTAGGCAGGGGATTTATAATTATCATTATCTTGAGATCATTTTGCCACAAAACAATTCAACATTGAATATATGTGCCTGTGTAAGGAAACAGTAAATGTGGACATATGTGTACTTATCTGAGTGAATAGTTCACATGGAGACATGTTTGCTTGTCTGAGACAAGAGTCCACATGAGGAAAAGTCTGTTTTCTGAGGAAAGCGTAAATGTAAGGACATATGTGGTAGTCTGAGGAAAGTGTCCATGTGGGGACATGTGTTTCTGTCTGAGGGAAGAATCCACATGAGTAAAGGTGTGTTTGTCTGACAGAAGACTCCACATGTTGACAGGTGTGTGGACTCATCTGAGGGTAAATGCCCATTTAGGGACAGTATATGCCTGAACTGAGCTGAAGTTTGGGGAAAATCTTTCTCAATCAGGGAAAGAAAATAATCCTGTGGGTTATTTGCTTGTCAGGATGAAAAAACTTGGGTCACATAGAAAATTGATTTTTTTAAATTAAAGATCTTTAGTGAATGTCAACATCTTATATGAAATAAGGAAAATTAGTTCATTCTTTGTTGCATGTATCTCATGGCATCCTATCCTCACCAAATAAGTTATTAGATAATTTTATACAGTCTGTATTTGATCCTAGGGATAACATACTGCTAAATATCATTTTGAATTATATATATTTAGGTTTATATTTTTCATCACAAAATTATGAGCTTAGACAAATTAATTGTGTCATGTCTCAACTATTGCATATCACTAAAAATAGTTTTACTCTTCTTAAACATTGCCTTTTTAACTTATTTGATACCCACTCTGTAAATTCCTGGAATATCCTCTATATGTTTACTTGACTGTAGTTTTGGCTTTTACAGAATTCAAATAAAGAAATTATACAGTGTAATTGAAATGACTTCACTGAAGAAAGTAGAAAATGAAGTTGCTGATCTAAGGAACTTTGAAAATAAGGAAACTCTATAAGTTTAAAGTATAAAGAAACTGCACATAAGCACTCTATTCTAGTAGATAAAAATGGTTCTAAGAAGGGTACAGCTTTACATTTCTGATACTGCAATGCATGTGTCCTGAAACTGTGCAGCTAAGTAATAAAATGGCATATGGTGGGGTGGGTTACTCACTTTGCAGTGGGTGATTATGGATAGTCAAGGAAGCCTAGAAAGGTCCGTATGCTGTTAACATAGTTGGGTGAGGATACCAGTGTATTCTCATTTTTAATGTGATAAAGTTACAGAAGATAAGATACATAAATAGTTTCAATGTGTCCTTAAACATGAGTTCATATAAACATGCACATTTACTAGGCCAGTTGGTTGAGAGGTCCTAAAAGTACTTATACCACATTAACAACACATATACCCAGTATCACAAATTTTATTTTAATACTATATTTTAACATCAGAAAGAAGCAATCTTTAGAAAAATGTCTGATTCTATGTATGAAAAGGTTAATATAGAAAATGGGCTTAGAATGTATTGTAATACCAGGAAACAGGAAAATGTTCAAAAACAAAAGGATGAGGTGTGCTGCAAGGATGCAGCATCCAAACTAAATGAGTTCCCAGCACCTAATAAAGCTGTGGTGATTTGAACAATAAAATGAATAATGTAGCATGGATTTACTTCAAAGTATGAAATAGACATCCATAAACCAATATGGATATTGATAGATGACTAAATAAAGAAATAATGGGAAAAAGAACACATCTCCTTACAGAGATATTCCAAATATCTTAGGGTGATAGTCCTCTAATCAAGTAGGTGATGTTTAAACACTCATGAGTAGATTGTGGCCTGAGATTTGAGACATGGAAAAAAAATCACTATTAGTATATTTTATGATGAGATTTCAGATGTAATGCCAAAGACATGATCTATGGATAAATGAAATTTTACCTGTTTCTTTAATTTGTACAAACACACACACACACATACATATTTCTCTGCAATACACACTGACAAGGGAGTAAAAGACAGCAACAGACTTGGAGAAAATACTTCCAAGTCACATATTTGTTAAATGTTTTCTTTTGATTTGTTAAATGGCTTTTTTGATCAATATGCAGGTATACTTACAACTAATCAGAAGAAAACAATGCAATTAAAAATTAACCATGTATGAATCACAAGAAAATCTAAAATAGACAAGTGGAATCTAGGTAAACTAAAGAACTTCTGCACAACAAAAGAAACTATCAGCAGAGTGAACAGGCAACCTACAGAATGGGAGAAAATTTTTGCATTCTATCCATCTGACAAAGGGCTAATATCCAGAATCTACAAAGAACTTAAACACATTTACAAGAAAAAACATACAGCCCCATCAGAAAGTGGGCAAAGGAAATGAACACACACTTCTCAAAACAGGATATTTATGCAGTCAACAGAAAAATGAAAAAATGCTCATCATCACTGGTCATTAGAGAAATGCAAATCAAAACCACAATGAGATACCATCTCAAGCCAGTTAGAATGGCGATCATTAAAAAGTCAGGAAACAACAGCTGCTAGAGAGGATGTGGAGAAATAGGAACATTTTTATACTGTTGGTGGGAGTGAAAATTAGTTCAACCATTGTGGAAGACAGTGTGGTGATTCCTCAAGGATCTAGAACTAGAAATACCATTTGACCCAGCCATCCCATTACTGGGTATATACCCAAAGGATTATAAATCATGCTACAATAAAAACAAATGTACACGTATGTTTATTGCGGACCTATTTGCAATAGCAAAGTCTTGGAACCAACCCAAATGTCCATCAATAATAAACTGGATAAAGAAAATGTAGCACATATACACCATGGAATATGATGCAGCCATAAAAAAGGATGAGTTCATGTCCTTTGCAGGGACATGGATGAAGCTGGAAACCATAATTCTCAGCCAACTATCACAAGGACAGAAAACCAAACACCACATGTTCTCACCCATAAGTGGGAGTTGAACAATGAGAACACATGGACACAGGGAGGGAAACATCACATATCAGGGCCTGTCGGTGGTCAGGGACTGGGGGAGGGATAACATTAGCAGAAATATCTAATGTAAATGACCAGTCGATGGGTGCAGCAAACCAACATGGCACATGTATACCTATGTAACAAACCTGCATGTTGTGCACATGTATCCCAGAACTTAAAGTATAACAAAAAAAATTAACCAAGTATCAGGAGAGGCATCTCACCAAAAATTATACGAAAAATTTTAAATATGATTTTTTTACTGGGGACACGTGCATTTAAATAAAAATTAGATCCCATTACTCACCTATTAGAATGGTTAAAATACACAATTCTTATAATGATAAATGACAATATGAATGTGGAAAACCAACAACTATCATGCATTGATGATGGGAATTCAAAATGGGACATGCACAAAAGGAGATATTTTGGCATTTTTTAAATAGAGATAAAAGTAGAGTTAAAATGTGATTTGTGTCTGTGTTCCAAAATATTGACAACACTGATTCAGAAATTGATGTTTACAAAAATACCTACAGGGGAAATTCTATATCAGTTTAATTAATTTGATTCATTCTCCAGTCCCTGAAATTTGCTTACAGAATAAATCTTGTATGAAAAATCTCTCAAATAGTTAAAATTTCTCAAACATTTATATTGTTATTTTTCTTTAATGACTTACTTAACGTCATTTTCTGAGAAAGTCTTCAATGTAATAATCCTTGTCATTTCCTCCATGCCAGCACAGCTGCCTCCTTCCTGGGGTTTCTGACACTCAGGATGTGGGTTTTCACACTGTGTCTCTCACACAGTAATACATGGCCGTGTCCTCAGATCTCAGGCTGCTCAGCTCCATGTAGGCTGTGCTCGTGGACGTGTCCGTGATCATGGTGACTCTGCCCTGGAAGTTCTGTGCGTAGTCTTTGTTACCATTGTAAGGGGAGATCAATCCTATCCACTCAAGGCCTTGTCCAGGGGCCTGTCACACCCAGTGCATATAGTAGCTAGTAAAGGCATATCCACAAGCCTTGCCGGAGACCTTCAATGAGGACCCAGGCTTCTTCAACTCAGCCCTAGACTGCACCAGCTGCACCTGGGAGTGGGCACCTGTGGAGAGGAGACAGGAGTGGATGAAAGTCCCCTTGACTGGACTCAATCCCCTTCTCAAGACTGGGACCTGGGAGCCCCTAACCTATGGCTGCTGCCACCAAGAGGAGGATCTTCCAGGTCCAGTCCATGATGAGAAGCTGTGCTCTCAGGGGATTCTTTTGAGGAGGGATGTAGTTGTTTGTGATGCTCTCAGGGCACAGAACATATTTACTTCAGTGAATATCAGCATATTTGTATATTCATAAGACAGAGCATTTTATAGCTCAAAGCCTGATTCATGATAAGAAAGGGAAGACAAATGACACATCAGCCTTACAAGAGTGAGATGCTGATGGTCCAAGCCCTAACCCTGCTGGAGGAAATGCATGCCCTGCTCCATTTACAAACATTTGTGGACAGACGTCCTTTCACTGAAGAATAAGCCCATATAGAACAGGCTCCTCACTGTGAACTTGTATTTGATTAGCATAGAGACCACTTGGATCATTTTTGGAACCATCACTCTCCATGACATTGAGAAGGTGCCTTGGTCTTTTCCTGGACCCACCAGATACCAGCACAGCTCACTGGTGACTCTCAGAAAGTGCCTGCTGATGTCCCACATGAGTGTCCAGCAGGGCCGTCTGAGATCTGCTGTGTGCTCCGGAAACAGTGTCTCCAGCAACCGCCTGGTGTCTGATCCCCCAGGCTCTTCAAGAGAAACACTCTTCATTTACAGATTTGCCCTGTGACGCATAATTAGAGCTGATTTTCTCATTTCACGGACAATGGGAATCAGAAGATGTAACAGGAGTTTGAAGTTCTTTATGAACTCTCTATTCCCAAAATTCTTGTCAAGGAATTTGTGTTTTCAATAATTTTGGCTTACTTTTGAACTCCATTTATTAGATTTTCATGAAGTATTTACATAATTCCAGTTCATATCTATAGATCCTCATCTTTACATATTGATTTTTGACTCACTAGGTCTATGCACCTGCCACACTCTCAGATCCACCACTGCCCTGTCACTCACACAATGTAGGCAACATTAATTAAAACTGAAATCTGAAATTCCTATGAATTTCTTATTCATCAGAATATAGTTTCTTCAACTAGTCTGTACCCTTTGAGTTAGTAAAAACATGCCAATCCTTTATATTCTCACTCTTAGATATTATAATCCTAGAAACCCACTTTAAAAAATAGTTCTCATTGCTTTAAGTTATATGAATGGTTTGGATGTAGTAGGATATTTAAAGGCATGTCAGTGACCTATTGAACACTTATTTTAGATAGGTTTTTTTCCTGACAAAAGAAGACCCAGGCCCTGAGAGAAAACCTTCTCCCCAGCCTCGTGTGCACCTGCTCTGGGGCTGGACCTGTGCTTGGCGGCTCCCGAGTGCCCCCTCCAGCCAAGCCCTTGCCTTGCAATGAGGTTGCTGTGGTGGCTCACAGATATTTTCCCTCACAGTCTCTAGCCCAGCATGAGGTGGCTGTGTCCTGGTTTAGAATGCTCCTTCAGTGACACCATACACTGCTGATACCATGTCTTTTTAGAATTGATTAGCCTTACTAAACCTATTGAACTCTACAGGGAGACCCAAAGCAAAAATTCTGTGACACAGAAGGGAGCCCCTTCTCTGAAACTTCACATTTCCTGAATCAGGGGACACACAATGAATACAAAAACCTGTAGGATTTTGGGCATGCCTTGGTTCTTCATTGGGCTCTTGCAGTTGAATGTTGCATCTGAGAACACCTGCAGGTACAGATACATTCAGAATAAAGCCAACTTTGTATCTACTATTCCAATAACACATATTTTCCTTTCCTCCTAGTTTCTAGCCTGTAAAAAGTGCCTCCTACACAGACACTAGGCCTAGGTTTATGGCTTTTTTTCTCTTAGAGATCTAAGGCAAACAGAATACAAGTGGAGACTTGGGAAGTGAATACATTTTTTTTCTCAGCTAGGAACCCTGCAAATGCCCCATGATAAAATAATCTGAGGTCAATGGAATTGCCAAGTCCTTGTGCTCAAAAAATGTATGTCAGAGGCTTCAGATTTCCCCACTATCCTTGTCTTATTCTCTGCCATTGACTTTCAGTTTCCCTATGTTCTCCTCCTCAGATAGATTCTGCACATTGTCACAGTTTTATCTTTAACCCAGATTAACTATCCTGGTGAGAAAACAAAGTGTGCATCCTGGAGGTATAATATGTTCTTACAATTGATTCTTAATAATTCAGTCATCTTTTTTTCTCTGGGCTGTGGCCTATACACAGAGTCTCCAGAAATGAAACTTATGCTTTTCCTTTTCTGTCTATAACGTTATAGGATTATTTATCTATTGGCTAATTTTATCCACTTTTACGATAAAGGAAGGCTGCTGGGAGAGGTCTGTAATGGTGATGGACTACCTTACACCACATAGATAATGTTCTAGATATGACTTTCCCCTGGATGGTCTATCTAGGGAAATTTCTCTATGTATTTCACAGAGATTAGGTCTTTTGATGACTTATTTAGGAAAGGATCTACATCAATTTTCACCTAAAGAACCTAGAGGTTCCCGGAGGAAACAAATGGAAGAGTGTGGGGTGTGGGGTCTCTAAGATCTCTCACCTTCACACTAGTTCAGACACGCCCTTTCTGTTTATTTAGTTCAGATTTACATATAACAAACCACACAGCCAGGCTCATCTAAATTGTCACATGCTTGTTTAAACACATTGGAGAAGCAGTTAAGTGTAATCATCACATTGATCTCAGATAAACCTGGGTCCAGTCTACTGTTTACTTTAGCTGAGAGCAGTGTCAGTGACTCACTGGAGTCCACATTTCTTCCCTGAAAAAGCTTCACTACCAAGTACACTAAAGAGTTGTCATGGAGCCATTGTGAGGTTGAATTTCTTCCTGTCAGCCTGTCATGAAGGGTATTTTGAATGATGAAGACTTTTACACTTAGATGGTAGTGACTTCCATTGTTGTTGAAATGGCTGGCAGCCCACAATCCTGTTTCTCCTCTCAACTCACCTGAATGTCTCCATGAACCCCATGGAGAGTCCCTCAGGACTCTCCTTCATGGATGACTCTGAGGATTGTTAGTGTGCTCAGTGCTACACACAGAGGCAGCTAATGGAGGTTTCTCAGTCCACTGACATGTTGGGCTCATAACACAGGACACATATCCAAGAGTGGTCAATTCATGTCAATGCCAATGGATGTTTAATCGAAAGGACATTATGTTTAGTGCATTGGAGTGTAAAAGCATCATGATTCGTGGCAATAAAGCCACAGACTGAATGCTTTGCAGAAGAAGTGAGCTCATTGTTAGAAGAACGAGGCCTGCCCCCAGGAAGTCAGTCTCTTTAACAAAAGCAGCTGAAACATGGTGTCCTGAGACCTTGTGAAAATGCATTTTCTGGAGTATAGAAAGGGGAAAGCTATTCTTAAATCATTGGAAGAAACCATATCAGAAATTTTATCAACACAGCAGTGAAATTCCAGTAAGTCAATGCTTGGGTTTATGTTTCACAATTCAAGAATCAACTAATAAATTTACATAATTGCAAGGCTACTCCAACAGAGGGAATTTTGACCTATTTAATTAATAAAGCAGCCTTCACTCAAAGACACACTCCGGAGAGATCTCCAACTTTAACCGATCTCTGTAACCTGAAGTTTTCTCAACAGATTCTTTTTCTCTAGACATCTGCAAATGCAAAAACACACTTTGTATATTTGTGCATGAGTGATCTAGAGAAGTCCTTGTCTTCTTAACGAAAGTGCATAGAAATATAACTGCATCACTTACTGTGAACTCACACTTCACTGGTTTCAAAAACCTGTCACCCGTGTGATGGGGCAATGGGTGCCCCTGAGAATATGCTGATTTTTGGACTGAACATGTTCTCCACTCCTCACTTGACTTCATGGTTCCTCGCTCATACAGATGTGTCTGTTACTGGAAACCCAACACTGATATTCAGCAGATTTTCCTCTTAGGAGACTCATATTCCCTCTCTCTCTTTTTCTCCACGTGTCTATCTCTCTATCTTTCTCTGTCAATACTATTTTTGGTGAATCATCCTGAATCCTGCCAACAGCCTCCATCTCAGATTCTGCCAATATTCTGCCTCAAAGATAATTAGGGGCAAACTCATCCTTGCCCAAGGTGGGAAAATGCTCTGGACTTATACCAGTTTTATTAGAGCCTCATATGAAGAACCATGATAAAACATTGTTTGTTTTTGGATTATACCTCAAAGCTAAAATTCTTTTTCATGATGGCTATGTCTTTCTATATTCCCACAATCATGCAAAGCGGTATGGAGGCTCCAAATAAACTAAAACAGAAATGCCATATGACCAGCAATCCAGCTTATGGAAATATACCCAAAGGGGATGAAATTAGCACCTTGTGAAAATACCTGCTCTCCTGTGCTTATTGCAGCACTATTCACAACAGCCTAGGTATGGAAACTGAGTGTCTGTCGATGTACAAATGGATAAAGACCATGTGGCATGTGTATATAATATAACATTTTCAACAAGGCGAGTGGATTCCCACAATCACTACCAATGCATTCTATCCATTGCAGCCCCTCCCAGGGATCTGGCAGATCCAAGTCAAGTAGTGAGCACTGGTTATGATGGTGTGGCCAGAGACAGTGAAGGTGAGGCAGAGCATCAGTGCGAGCTCTTCAGTTTCAGGGCTGACTCCTGAAGCTGCTCCTGGGACAGGGCATATGAGTACATGTAGAATCAGTCCCTGTCAATCACGTGTGCCTACACTCACCCCATAGACCCATGTCTGACATCTGAGACACTCACCCTGGGGAGCTGTCACCAGGCACAGGAGAAGACACAATAATGTCATCATCTTAATGAACACAACTGTGCATTCCCCAGATACCTCAGCCCTGCCTGAGGGGAGAGCTATTAGCTTTCACAGTCCAAAAGCATTTTATACCCTGGAGCTTGAAAAATAATTTGGATATGGCACCACCTTGTACTTACAAGAGAAAGGGCAGTGGTCAGACTCCCCCTGGCTTTGATATGTTTTATTGTTGTGTCTGTTTTCTTGCTGACATGAATTACTTGCTTGACAAAAACTACAGCCATGACAGTTCATAAAATTTGCTTTATTCTGATTTTCCTATCTGGGGCATTTGAATTTCCATATTAAGTGAGAGAAGAGCATACCTCACAGGAGCAATTAAAAATAACTCTTTCTAGCTCCTTAGTGTTATTCATGTACTACACTGTCCTTACTGCCAAAAATCTTCTGGGAAGTTTTAAGTAAAACTAAATCATATATTGCATCTATAAGTTAAAAGTCGCATAACTTTCAGAAACACATGAACTTTATTTGCCAAAGGTACATCTGCTAAAACTTACAACGCAGGGTCTGCTTTCTCAAGGACACGAATGGTATCACCATATTACCTAATTCATGAAAAGCCCATGGATTTTCAACTGCACCTTCAATGTTAGACTCTGATTCATGAAATGCAGATATAGCAAAGTATTTTAGGGGATTTATGTGCTGTGCAGAAACATTCAACAGGAAGTTAAAGATGCATTCCCACCAAATCTTTCTAATCATCTTTTTATTGTCAACAACTTTAAAATTCTTTATTTTAGAAAAGACATCAGAGAATAGCAGCTTCAAACATTGTTAAATGGCCCTATTATTTAACATTATCTACAAACACAGTGGCAACTCCAGGATGTCAATCCATAAGTTTATGAAGTGAAGCTGAGGTGGGTTACAAAGGTTGAGAAAATTTGTCTGTAGTTGTAGAATCAATATGAAGGGTGTCATCAATGTAAGGTTGAACAGGCAGCGTCTGGGATTATGTCCTTGCAAAAGTAATTTTTTATAAGGTTGTGGTGTCTTCTATCCAAGATTGTGGTTAAGCCAAGTCTATTTATGATAGTTCTTGTTATCAGCAGTATGTGCCTAAGAACCCTCCTTCATGGTCATTCATAGTTCCACTTGTCAGGGTTTTTTTATTATTATTATTATACTTTAAGTTCTAGGGTACCTGTGCACAACGTACAGGTTTGTACATAGATATACATGTGCCATGTTGGTGTGCTGCACCCATTAACTCGTCACTTACATTAGGTGTTTCTCCTAAAGCTATCCCTCCCCCAGGCCCCTACACCCCAACAAGCCCCAGTGTGTGATATTCCCTGCCCTGTGTCCAAGTGTTCTCATTGTTCAATTTCCAACTATGAGAACATGCTGTGTTCGGTTTTCTGTCCTTGTGATAGTTTGCTGAGAATGATGGTTTCCAGCTTCATCCATGTCCCTGCAAAGGACATGAACTCATCTTTTTTATGGCTGCATAGTCTTCCATGGTGAATATGTGCCATATTTTCTTAATGCACTCTATCATTGATGGGAATTTGGGTTGGTTCCAAGTCTTTGCCTTTGTGAATAGTGCCACAGTAAACACATGTATGCATGTGTCTTTATAGTAGCATGATTTAAAATTCTTTGGGTATATGCGCAATAATGGGATCGCTGGGTCAAATGGTATTTCTAGTTCTAGATCCTTGAGGAATTGCCACACTGTCTTCCACAGTGGTTGAGCTAATTTACACTCCCACCAACAGTGTAAAAATGTTCCTATTTCACCACATCCTCTCCAGCATCTTTAGATTCCTGACTTTTTAATGATTCCCATTCTAACTGGTGTGAGATGGTATCTCATTGTGGTTTTGATTTGCATTTCTCTGATGGCCAGTGATGATGAGCATTTTTTCATGTGTCTGTTTGCTGCATAAATGTCTTCTTTTGAGAAGTGTCTGTTTATATCCTTTGCCCACTTTTTATGGGGTTGTTGGTTTTTTTCTTGTAAATGTGTTTAAGTTCTTTGTAGATTCTGGATATTAGCCCTTTGTCAGATGGGTAGATTGTAAAAATTTTCTCCCATTTTGTAGGTTGCTTGTTCACTCTGATAGTAGTTTCTTTTGCATGTAGAAGCTCTTTTGTTTAATTAGATCCCATTTGTCTATTTTGGCTTTTGTTGCCATTACTTTTGGTGTTTTAGTCATGAAGTCCTTGCCCATGCCTATGTCCTGAATGGTATTGCCTAGGTCTTCTTCTAGGGATTTTATGGTTTTAGATCTAACATTTAAGTCTTTAATCCATCTTGAATTAATTTTTGTATAAGATGTAAGGAAGGGATCCACTTTCAGCTTTCTACATATGGCTAGCCAGTTTTCCCAGCACCATTAATTAAATAGGAAATCCTTTCCCCATTGCTTGTTTTTGTCAAGTTTGTCAAAGATCAGATGCTTGTAGATGTGTGGTGTTATTTCTGAGGCCTATGTTCTGTTCCATTGCTCTATATATCTGTTTTGGTACCAGTACCATGCTGTTTTGCTTACTGTAGCCTCATAATATAGTTTGAAGTAAGGTAACGTGATGCCTCCAGCTTTGTTCTTTTGCTTAGGATTGTCTTGGCAATGTGGGCTCTTTTTTGGTTCCTTATGAACTTAAAAGTAGTTTTTTCCAATTCTGTGAATAAAGTCATTGGCAGCTTGATGGGGATGGCATTGAATCTATAAATTACCTTGGGCAGTATGGCCATTTTCACAATATTGACTCTTCCTGTCCATGAGCATGGAATGTTCTTCCATTTGTTTGTGTCCTCTTTTATTTCAATGAGCAGTGGTTTGTAGCTCTCCTTGAAGAGGTCCTGCACATCCCTTGTAAGTTGGATTCCTAGGTATTTTATTCTCTTTATAGCAATTGTGAATGGGGGTTCACTCATGATTTTGCTCTCTGTTTGTCTGTTATTGGTGTATAGGAATGCTTGTGATTTTTGCACATTGATTTTGTATCCTGAGACTTTGCTGAAGTTGCTTATCAGCTTAAGGAGATTTTAGGTGAGACGATGGGGTTTTCTAAATATGCAATCATGTCATCTGCAAACAGGGACAATTTGACTTCCTCTTTTCCTAATTGAATACCCTTTATTTCTTTCTCTTGCCTGATTGCCCTGGGCAGAACTTCCAACACTATGTTGAATAGGAGTGGTGGGAGAGGGCATCCTTGTCTTGTGCGGGTTTTCAAAGGGAATCCTTCCAGTTTTTGCCCATTCAGTATGATATTGGCTGTGGGTTTGACATACATAGCTCTTATTATTTTGAGATATGTTCCATCAATACATAGTTTACTGAGAATTTTTAGCATGAAGGGCTGTTGAATTTTGTCAAAGGCGTTTTCTGCATCTATTGAGATAATAATGTGTTTTTTGTCGTTGGTTCTGTTTATGTGATGGATTACGTTTATTGATTTGCATATGTTGAACCAGCCTTGCATCCCAAGGATGAAGCCAACTTCATCATGGTGGAGAAGCTTTTTGATGTGCTGCTGGATTCGGTTTGCCAGTATTTTATGGAGGATTTTTGCATCAATGTTCATCAGCAATATTTGTCTAAAATTCTCTTTTTTTGTTGTGTGTCTGCCAAGCTTTGGTATCAGGATTATGCTGGCCTCATAAAATCAGTTAGGGAAGATTCCTTCTTTTTCTATTGATTAGAATAGTTTCAGAAGGAAGGGTACCACCTCCTCTTTGTACCTCTGGTAGAATTCAGCTGTGACTCCATCTGGTCCTGGACTTTTTTTTGGTTGGTAGGCTATTAATTATTGCCTCAATTTCAGAGCCTGTTTTTGGTCTGTTCAGAGATTTAATTTATTCCTGATTTGGTCTTGGAAGGGTGTATCTGTCCAGGAATTTATCCATTTCTTCCAAATTTTCTAGTTTATTTGTGTAGAGGTGTTTGTAGTATTCTCTGATGGTAGTTTGTATTTCTCTGGGATCGGTGGTGATATCCCCTTTATCATTTTTATTGCCCCTATTTGATTCTTCTCTCTTTTCTTCTTTATTAGTCTTCCTAGTGGTCTATCAATTTTGTTGCTTCAAAGAGAATAAAATACCTAGGAATCCAACTTACAAGGGATGTGAAGGACCTCTTCAAGGAGAACTACAAACCACTGCTCAATGAAATAAAAGAGGCTACAAACAAATGGAAGAACATTCCATGCTCATGGGTAGGAAGAATCAATATCGTGAAAATTGGCCATACTGCTCAAGGTAATTTATAGATTCAATGCCATCCCCATCAAGCTACCAATGACTTTCTTCACAGAATTGGAAAAAACTACTTTAAAGTTCATATGGCACCAAAAAAAGAGCCCGCATCACCAAGTCAATCCTAAGCCAAAAGAACAAAGCTGGAGGCATCACGCTACCTGACTTCAAACTATACTACAAGGCTACAGTAACCAAAACAGCATGGTACTGGTACCAAAACAGAGATATAGATCAATGGAACAGAACAGTGCCCTCAGAAATAATGCCACATATCTACAATCATCTGATCTTTGACAAACCTGAGAAAAACAAGCAATGGGGAAAGGATTCCCTATTTAATAAATGGTGCTTGGAAAACTGGCTAGCCATATGCAGAAAGCTGAAACTGGATCCCTTCCTTACACCTTACACAAAAATTAATTCAAGATGGATTAAAGACTTACATGCTAGACCTAAAACTATAAAAACCCTAGAAGAAAACCTAGGCAATACCATCCAGGACATAGGCATGGGCAAGGACTTCATGTCTAAAACACCAAAAGCAATGGCAACAAAAGCCAAAATTGACAAATGGCATCTAATTAAACTAAAGAGCTTCTGCACAGCAAAAGAATCTACCATCAGAATGAACAGGCAACCTACAAAATGGGAGAAAATTTTCACAACCTACTCATCTGACAAAGGGCTAATATCCAGAATCTACAATGAACTCCAACAAATTTACAAGAAAAAAACAAACAACCCCATCAAAAAGTGGGTGAAGGATATGAACAGATGCTTCTCAAAAGAAGACATTTATGCAGCCAAAAAACACATGAAAAAATGCGCATCATCACTGGCCATCAGAGAAATGCAAATCAAAACCACAATGAGATACAATCTCACACCAGTTAGAATGGCAATCATTAAAATGTCAGGAAGCAACAGGTGCTGGAGAGAATGTGGAGAAATAGGAACACTTTTACACTGTTGGCGGGACTGTAAACTAGTTCCACCATTGTGGAAGTCAGTGTGGCGATTCCTCAGGGATCTAGAACTAGAAATACCATTTGACCCAGCCATCCCATTACTGGGTGTTTGCATAATTTTTAAAATTCCGCTTATTGATTTTTAGTTTTCTTCCATTATAATCAGAGAGGATACTTATATATTTTCCAATTAAAACAATGACGAATTTTGCGGTCTAGTATATGATCTATCCTTGAGAATGATCCATGTGCTTAGGAAAAGACTGGGTACTCTGTAGCCATTGAGTGAAATGTTCCGTCAATATCCATTACGTCCGTTTGGTCTGTCATGTATATTTAGTCTAAGATTTCGTTCTTAATTTTCTGTCTGGAACATCTGTCCAATGCTGAGAGTGGGGCGTTAAAGTCTCAACTATTATTGTATTGGGGTCTATGTCTCCGTTTAGCTCTAATAATATTTGTTTGGTGTATCTGGGTGCTCCAGCGTTGGGTGCATATGTATGTATGTTTATAACCCTAAGTCAACAAAGGGTGCAGCCCCGTTCTCCCTGTCACTGCCTCTGTTCAGCACAGCTGCCTCCTCCCTCAGGGTTTCTGACTGTCTTGGGATGTGGGTTTCCACACTGTGTCTCTCAAACAGTAATACACAGCCATGTCCTCAGCCTTTAGGCTACTGATCTGCAGATATACTGTACTGACAGAGGTGTCCATGGAGAAGACAAACTGTCCTGTGAAGCCCTGGGCATACATTGGGTTCCCAGTGTTGGTGTTGATCCATCCCACCCACTCAAGCCCTTGTCCAGGGGCCTGTCGCACCCAGTTCATAACATAGCTAGTGAAGGTGTAACCAGTAGCCTTGCAGGAGAACTTCACTGAGGCCCCAGGCTGCTTCATCTCAGGCTCAGACTGCACCAGCTGCACCTGGGAGTGAGCACCTGTGGAGAGGACACAGGAGCGCATGAAGTCTCACTTGACTGGCCCGGTTTCTTCCTCAGGCCTGGGACTGGGGACTTTCTTACCTGTTGCTGCTGCCACCAAGAAGAGGATCCTCCAGGTCCAGTCCATGGTGAGGAGCTGTGCTCTACGGATTTCTTCTGAGGAGGAGTGTGGTTGTTGGGTGATGCTCTCAGGGCTCAAAGGTAGGTATATTTACCTGTTACTTGCATATTCATGAGCAATGCTATTTCATACCTGACACAGCATGAGAAAGAGCAGAGAAATGACACATGGATTAACCAACAGGAGGATGTTAAGGGTTCAAGCTGTAATCCCCTATGCACCCTGACAGATCCCTAAGCTCTATGTTGACAGAGCTGCTCCCAATGGAGAACAGTTTTCCCCAGAACAGGACTTCACTGTGAACCCACACTTGAATGGCTCAGAGGTAATTTAAAGTATTTCTAGGCTTTAATACATGAATGTGTTATTTTGGGGATGAGTGGGTTTCTTCAAAAGTTGCACTTATTTATAGAAAAGAAAAGCTTCCTTGACCTCCAGCTGCTTACTATTAAGATATGCTCCATCTCCTGCAATCACCTTTTAAAAACGGAACAAGAGAAACCCAACTCAGCCCAAACTCTAATGTGAGTCATTTGTGTTCAGTCCTGAACACCAAATAGAAACACATAGGAATGCTGGGACTGGGTCTCCTCTCCCAGAGCTGCAGGCTCACTATATAGCAAGCTCTGGGATGGGATGCCTCAGGAGAGGGCAGGTCCCAGAGAAGGTCTTAGGTGAGATGAGTAGTAATACTATCCTTCAGGAAAACATAATTTTATATTATGTAATTGTACATTGATTAACACTTAGAAGTCACTATCTTATTTAATTCCACTTATTTGCCAAATATATATTTAATATATGTTTTAATGCTACATTTTACAAAAACCAAAATACTTACAGAAGAGAGCAGTTGTGCAATGTGTCCAAGACCTCATACCAGGACAGAGTTAGTCCTATCATCTGTGCCTGTGATTTTAACCACTGAGGAGGGTGGTCCTCTGAGACAACTCCAGGGCAGTGTGAGACTTACCTTTTGAGGTTTGCAAAAGTCCACACCTCTCATGACAATTGTTTGTGATTTTCCTGTATTGGGTGTTCACCTGAAATATATAGAAATAATCAGAGTTCATGCATGTGAGTTTTGAGGAGTTGGTAATATTTCAAGTGTCATTATCCATTTTTATTGCTCATTTTCAGCAAATATATTAACTTCTTTTTATTATTGATTCATTTAAGTATAATTAATTAATAATAAATTCAAATTTGTACTGTGTAATTTGGAAATGTTGAACTAGGTGTCCAATCTTTTAATCAGGACATCAAGCAAGGTGTGACAAATTCAATTAACCGCTTAAAATTTCTCTGAATTTTCTGTAATTTTATCTCACGATTCCATTACTCCTGCCACCCTATTCTCAAATAAATTCAAATTTTCTCCATGTTACTTTAGAATAGTTGCATTATCTTTAATCTATACAAATGGAGTTGTATGCTATGTATTATATTTATAATTCTTTAGCCTCTTTTATTGGCACACGTATTGAGAATATAGTCATGTTATTCTGTGACTCAGGCATGCCTTGACTGAGTTGTATTCCACTACGTGAATATATCTGAAACTGTTTAATTATTCACCTATAATAAGTATTTGATTTGTTCTCTCAGTAGCTCCTTTTTATATAGGAAACAACTACTCAGTAAGGAAAAGTAAAAATGTGAGAAAAATACAACTATATTCTACCTCATTGAAAATAAACTTGAACAACTACTAATAAAGGAAATAAGACATCTACGTATCTGAGTTAATGTCACAGGGCAATGAAAAAACTGCCATCTGAGGTGTCAGGGGCCTGTAGGGAGAACCAAGACCCATATATCATGGGTTGTTGCCACTGGATGGCATTTTTAATAGAAAAAGACTAATCTGGAAATTTTAATAAGTTACTTGAGGTTTTATGTGCTAATGGTGTTAGAGTGTGAAGCTCCTAGTGCTTGTAGGCTGTTTCTACAGAATTGGGGAAAATTCACAATTTCCTCATTGCTGTCCTTTTGTGTTTACTTGGGGAGAAGAACAGGAGGCACTGCTGAATTATTGAATCCTCCCCCATTATTTCCAGGAGTCAAACCCACCTAAATCTGTGTTCTATGGGCACTGTTGGGGTCAACAGAAACAGATTAAAACAAAGTGGGATAGGGATGATGTCTGCAGGACCCTAGAAAACAGTGAGGAAGGAAGAGAGACTGAAGCTGAATAAGTATCTTCTAAAAAGAACTATTACCTTTGTAAGCATGATTGGTTGAACTGACCATCAGAAGCGAACTGATACCCCAGATACAGAAGAGATAAAGGAAAGGCACTTGCTGCTTCCTTACATAAAGACTGAAGAAAATAAAAGGCTTTGACAGAAGAAGGGAAGGTGGATAAATAGTCTGAGGAACAGATCAACAGGAACAACCAAAATAGATAAAACCAGTCCTTTAAGTGGTGTTTCATCTCCACAAGCAGCTGAGAAAAGTAAAAGAAAGTCAACACCACGCATATGCTGAGTTATTGATAGAAAAGCATTTATAGTTGTGTGGCTGACACAACTAAGAAAACAAAAACTTTGCATGCAAATACAGTTTGGATTGAGGATACACAATTCTTATTAGTAAAATTATACTGATCAATCATTGCTAGTATTACTGTGAAAATATATAGGATTATAAATTGAATTGAATCTCTGATCTAAGTTAAAGTTTTTGTAGGTGACCAAAACCAAAAAACAAAAACAAAACAAAACATGAGTTACAAGGAAGAAGTGCTAAGAGATCCTGGGGAAGATCTTTGCTTTACAAGGTCAAAAAATACCAGGTTTAAAAAGGAAAACCCACCCTGCCCAGGGACCTAATGTGGAGCTGCCTCCTAAGGGAGCCCTTGTGTCTGAGCGCCCCCTGCTGTCCTGAGCGTCCCCTGGTGGTTCTGAGCCCCTCTGGTGTCCTGAGTACCCTCTGGTGTCCTGAGCGCCCCCTGGTGTCCTGAGTGCCCCCTGCTGATCTGAGCGCCTCCTGCTGTCCTGAGTGCCTCCCCCCTCCCAGGGGTTCTGAGCCCCCTGGTATCCTGAGTGCCCCCTGTGACCTGAGCGACCCCTGGTGATTCTGAGTGCCCCCTGGTGTGCTGAGTGTCCCCTGGTGTCCTGAGTGCCCCAGGGTTTCCTTAGCGCCCCCTGGTGGTTCTGAGCGCTCCCTGTTGTCCTGAGCGCCCCCTGGTGGTTCTGAGCGCCCCCTGGTGTCCTGAATTTCCCCTGGTTTCCTGAGTGCCTCCTGGTCATCTGAGCACTTGTTGTATTCTGAGACCCCCTGGTGTCTTGAGCACACCCTGATGTCCTCAGTGCCCCCTGCTGTCCTGAGCTCCCCCTGGTGATCTGAGCACCCCCTTCTATTCTGAGTGCTCCTGGTGTTCTGAGCGACCCCAGTGTTCTGAGCACCCTCTGCTATCCTGAGCACCCTCATGTTTCCTGAACATCCTCTTGAATTCTGAGAACCCCATGGTTTCCTGGGTGCCTCCTGGTGATTCTGAGTGCCCCCTGGTGGTTCTTAGCCCTCTGTGTTGTCCTGGGCACATTCTTATGTCCTGAGTGCCCCCTGGTGTCCTGAGCTCCCATGGTGTCCTCGGTGCCCATTGGTAATTCTAAGTGTCTCCTAGGGGTTCTGAGCACCCCCTGGTGTCCTGAGTTTGCCCCATGGTGTCCTGAGAAACCCCTGGTGCTTCTCAGCAGCATTTACAATGCAATTCCCTCCCACCTCCCTACATGGAGTTTTGTGAGTGGGCTCACACCGTTGACCCTAACTGTCTCACTCACAGTAATATGTGTCCTTGTCCTTGGCTCTCAGGTTGGTCATCTTAAGGGAGAATCTTCTGGAAAGAGTGTCCTTGAGGACTGTTAATCTTCTTCTTACTCAAGGAGGGTACCAGGGAGAACTTCCACTCGAATTATTTGTGTTACCATCACACCATGAAGCCTGTTATGAAGCCTGCTGGACCAAGCTTATGCTGTTTTCCATGAAAGTAATCCAGAGGCTTTGCAGAAAAATCTGAGAACCCCAGGGCTGTAGCATTTCTCCTCCTGACTTCATCAGACAACTTCACACAGGACTTCTGCAAACACAGAGGGAACAGAAGGAGAACAGCTTCATGTGGAGCAGCCACAACAGGGAAACTGGATATTGAGAGTGATGAGAAGGGAAGCCCAGATCAGCCTGACTCCATGGTGTGGACATTGAGGAAGGGCACGAATTTGGGATGGCTTTTCACCAGGACCTGAAGGGACATAGAGTGAGCTGCTTTTCATTAGCAGTGGAGGGGCCTCATTTTCATGTCTTTCTCATTGTGGACATGTGTGTGCTGCTCAGCAGGGATCTTCCCATCTCTGCCTCTGGATTCCAGGGAGGTCAGGGTCAAAGGATTCCTGGGACTGGATATTCAGACTTAATTTGCCCATCACGCTTTTTCTCTAAGGTGGACCCTGTTTAGGTACCTTTATAGTATCAATGTATATTAACATGTAAGTACAGTAAACAAATGAAAATAAATCTTTCCCGGAGGAAACAGACAACTGCCTGTAGTCTGTATTTAGAGCTATAAACCACTGTCCTTGACAATAATGCAAAGTCTTCAGTTAGAATTTTAAAAACGCACATCTACACATGTCAGAGCTGGAGTCTATAATTACCTCTATCCTGAGCTCATTTTGCCACACAACTGTTCAGTGTCAGACATATGTGCTTGTCTGAGAGAAAAGGCGGGGACATATGTGCTTATCTGAGGGAAGATTTCAAGTGAGGACAGGTGTGCTTGTCTGAGGCAGGAGTCAACCTGCCGATGTATGTGTTTGTCTGAGGGAAAGGTTCGTGTGGGGACAGGTGTGTGTATTGTCTGATGGTAAATGCCCACTCAGAGGCGGTGAGTTTCTGGACTGAGCTGGAGTTACAGGGAAATCTTTTTCAGTCAAGAGTAGATAAGAATCCTCTGGATTACTTGCTTGTCAGGAAGGAAACCTGGTTGCACATGAATCTGAGAAAAGGAAAGTCTCTTGTGAGTGGATATATCCTATATGCAGACGGGGAAAGTTACTTCATTCTATGTTGCCTGCGTCTTATGCCCACATCGTGTAAAGTCATAAGATTGTTTCTTTTTATTTTTTGAGACAGAGTCTCGCTCTGTAGCCCAGGCTGGAGTGCAATGGCATGATCTCAGCTCACTGCAACCTCCGCCTTTTGAGTTAAAATGATTCTCAAGCTTCAGCCTTCTCAGAGGATTTCCCTCAGGAATCCTCTCATGCCTCTGCTAATTTTTTGTACTTTTAGTAGAGCTGGGGATTCACCGTGTTGGCCAGGCTGGTCTTGAACTCCTAGACTCAAGTGGTTCACCTGCCTCAGCCTCTCAAAGTGCTGGAATTACAGGCATGAGCCACCGTGCCCGGCTGAGACATTTTTATAGAGTCTGCATTTTATCCTGGGGTTCATGACATGCTGAATAATTTTGTAACTTGTATATATTTAGTTTAACATTTTGCATCATAAAATTGTGAGGTTTGACAAATTGTGTCATGTGTCCACTACTGCATATAATAAAGAAATTTTCTCTGTTGGTAAACAGTGCCTGCTTCTCCTAATTTATACCCTCTCTATATATTTGTAGAAAATCCTCATATATTCACATATTCCACAGTTTTGTCTTTTACAGACTGCCAAATAAAACTTATACAGCATATTTGAAATAACCTCACTGAAGCTGGTGGCACATAAAGTCTCTCACCTAAATAATTTTGGAAAGGAGGGGATTCTGTAAATGTAAAATATAAAGGAACCTGAACTTAACACTGTATCCTAGTAGATAAACATTCTTCTTAAAGTGGTTACAGTTTAACAATTCTGATAGCACTGTGCATAAATAATGAAGCTGTATAAAGATTTCAATGAATGGCATATGGTGGAAGGGGTTCCTCCCTTTGCAGCAGGTGGTTACGGACAGGCAAGGAAGGAAGGGTAGAAAAATCCACGTGGTGTCATAGGAGAGTGTAGCACCAGTGTTTTCTAAAGTTTGATGTCATAAAGGAACAGAATATTAGGTACTTAAATCATTTAGATGTGTCTGTAAAAATGGGTTAATATACCCATGCACATTTTCTAGGCCTGTTAGCTTAGAGATGCTAGAAACACTGATACAACATTAACAACACACACAGCCAATACCACAATTATGTATTTTAATGTAATTATTTAGTACTAGGAACCCAGTAATCCTTGGAGAAAGAACTGACTATGTATTGAAAAGATAATAGAGAAGATAAGCTTAGAATTTTTTGTAATACCAGGAAATAGACAAGTGTTCAAAAACAACAGGATGGGGTGTGCTCTAAGGAAACCAAATCCAAAATAAAAGAGCTCACAGCACTTAAAAAAGCTGTGGTGATTTCAGAAATAGAAGGAATAATGTAGCATTGTGTCTTCTCCAGAGTATAAAGTAAACATCCATGAACTAATACTAATATTAATATTTTATTAAATAAAGAAAATTGGAAAAAATACACCTCCCATGGAGAAGAATTTCAAATATCTTAAGTTAATTATCCTCCCGTCAAGTAGGTGAAATTTAGACACCAATGCTGTTTTGTGGCCTGAGATTAGAGACAGGGAAAAAATTCTGTTAGTGAGTTTCATAGTGAGTTTTTACATATAATGCCAAAAACATGATCTATGAAAAACTAAAATTATTTGCTACAAGTTTACACACACACACACACACACATATGTATTTATATAAATATCTTTCTGCCAAAAACATTGATAAGGGAGCGAAAAGACAAATACAGACTTGGAGAATACACTTGCAGATCACACATTTATTAAATGACTTTTTGTTACCTTGGTAAATGACTTTTATAATGAGTGTGTAAGGAAACTTACAACTGATCAAAAGAAAAGGATGCAACAAAATGAGCCAAATATCAGAACAGATACTTCATCCACATTATATAAAAATAATTAAATATAAATTTTTAATTAGGGACATGTGCATTTAAACAACAATGAGATACAACTACTCATCTAGTAGAATGGTTAAAATCCACAATTCTCATAATGCCAAATGGCAACGAGGATGTGGAAGAACATGATCTCTCATGCATTTCTGGTATAAACTTAAAATCATCACTACACACAATGAAAAAATGTTAAAATATTTTGACACTTCACACAATGAAGATAAAAATAGACTTAAAATGTAATCTAGCAGCTGCACTTCAAAATATTTACAACACCAATTCAAAAACTGTTGTTCACACTAATATTTTAGAGGTACTCTTGTATCAGTTTTATTAATTTGATTTATTCTCCACTCCCTGAATTTTGCATACAAAATAAATAGCGTATGAAAAATTTCCTAAATAATTAAGAATGCATACAAATTTTATTGTTCTTTTTCTTCAATGACTTGACCTCTATTCCTAAGAAAGTCTTCAATCTAATAGCCCCTGTCATCTCTTCGGTCCAGCACAGCTGCCTCCTCCCTGAGGTTTCTGACACTCTCAGGATGTGGGTTTTCACACTGTGTCTCTTGCACAGTAATACACAGCCATGTCCTCAGATCTCAGGCTGCTCAGCTCCATGAAGGCTGTGTTTGTGGACGTGTCCCTCGTCATGGTGACTCTGCCCTGGAAAGTCTGTGCATAGCTTGTGCCACCAGTGTTAGTGTTGATCCCTCCCATCCACTCAAACCCTTGTCCAGGGGCCTGTCGCACCCAGTCCATGTTGTGGTTGGTGAAGGTGTATCCAGAAGCCTTGCAGGAGACCTTCACTGAGGCCCCAGGCTTCCTCACCTCATCCCCAGACTGCACCAATTGGACATGGGAGTGGGCACCTATGGAGAGGACACAGGAATGAATAAAATTCTCTTTGACTGAACCAGGTCCCCTTGTCAGCTATAGGACTTGGAAGCCCCTTACCTGTAGCTGCTGCCATCAAGAATAGGATCCTCCAGGTCCAGTCCATGGTGATGAACTATGCTCCCAGGGGCTTCCTTAGAGGAGGGATGCAGTTGTTGGGTGATGCTCTCAGAGCACCAACATACCTATGTTTATATCAGGAGACCTCAGGTTTTTTGCATATTCATGAGTCAGGGTATTTCACAGCTCAAAGTCTCATCTAGGTTGAGAAAGAGAACATAGATGCCACATCAGCCATGCAAGGGTGGGATGCTGAGAGACCGAGTCCTAATCCTGCTTTAGGAAATTCATCCCCTGCCCCATATCTAAGCTTTCTGTGGACAGTACTCTTCCCACTGAAGAACAAACCCCACTGCCAGGATTTGCTTCTCACAGTGAACCCACATTTTATTGGCATAGGGATTACATGGGTTGTTTCTGGGACCATCATTGTCTCTGACATTGAGGAGGGACTGTGACTCCATCCTGTTCCCATTAGAAACAGTCAGAGCTCACTGGTAACTCTGAATAAGTGGCCACTAGTTATCCCACATGAGGGTCCAGCAGTCCCCATGGACAGTTCTGAGATCTGCCGGGTCCTCCCAAGACAAAGTCCCCAGCACCTGACTGAGAGTCCTCAGCTCCCAGGTCCTTCAATGGAAAGACTCTTGGTTTACAGATTTGCCCTGTGACGTGTGATTGGTTCTGAGTTTTCCCTCCCACTGACAGTAGGAATCAGAGGTTAAAATAAGAAAAGGAATTTGGGTTTCTTGATAAACTCATACCTCCCAAAATAATTACCAAGTAATTTGTGTTTTGAATAAGTTTGGCTTTTATTTCATACTCCATTAAATATAATTATTTAAAGTATTTACATACTTTTAGTTCATATCCATAGATTGTCATCTTTACATATTGATTGATTTCTGATCCACTTGATCTGTGCACCTGCCACACTCTCAAATCCACCACTGCCAAGTCACACACACAGTGTAGGAAACATTACTTAGCTCTGAATTCTGAATATCTTATTCCTAGGAATATAGTGTCTCCCACAGTTACATACCAATTGAATTAGTGAAACCATCCATATCCTTCCTATTCTCACTATTAAGATATTTATTATCCTGAAATCCCACTTTTAAATATAGCTCTTATTGCTTTATTGAGTGATATAAGTGGTCCAGATGAAATAGGATATTTAAAGGCATATTGGCAACTTGTTGAACACTTATTTTAGAATGATTTTTTGAATAAGGAAGGCTCAGACCCCGAGAGAATAATTCTCATTATTTGTCTCCCACAAATAAGTGAGAATATATAGTATCTGGTTTTCTGTTCCTGAATTAGTTTGCTGAGACTAATGACCTCCAGTTCCATCATGTTCCTACAAAGAACATAATTTCATTCTTTCCTTCTGCATAGTATTCCACGGTTGTATGTACCACATTTTCCACTATCCATTCTGCCAGTGACAGGCATTTAGGTTAATTCCATGTTGATGCTATTGTGCATAGTGCTGCAATGAACCTACATGTTTATATTCCTTTTGGTATACGTCCAGTTGTGAGATTGTTGGGTCAAACGAAACTTCTGTTTTAGGTTATTGGAGGGATCACCACACTGCTTTCCACAATGGTTGAACTAATTAATATTCCCACTAGAAGTGTATAAGTTTCCTGCAAACTTAGCAGCATCCTTTTTTTTTTTTTTTAAGATTAGCCATTCTGACTGGTGTGAGATGGTGCCTCATTGTGGTTTTGATATGTATTTCTCTAACGACAGTGATAGTCAGCACTTTTTCTTGTGTTTGTTGGCCACATGAAGGTCTTTTTTTAAAGTGTCTTTTCATGTCCTTTGGCCGCTTTTTTTTGTCTTGTATGTTTGTTTGAGTTCCATCTAGATTCTAAATGTTAGACTTTTGTCAGATGTAGAGGTTGCAAATATTTTTTCCCAATTTATATGTTGTCCATTGCTTCTAGCATTTTCATCATAAAGTCTTTACCAGTTCTGATGTCCTAAATTGTATTTCCTAGGTTATTATCTAGAGTTTTTATAGTCTTAGGTTTTACATTTAGACCTTTAATCCAAATATAATTTTTTTCAATTGATGCTGAAAAAGCATTTGATCAAACTAAACATTCTTTCATGAAAAAAAATCAATCTTTACAAGCTGGGTATAGAAAGAACACATTTCAACATAACAAAACTTATATTCTGCCGGGCGCGGTGGCTCACGCCTGTAATCCAAGCACTTTGGGAGTTCGAGACGGGAGGATCACAAGATCAGGAGTACAAGACCAGCCTGGCCAACATAGTGAAACCCGACTCTATTAAAAGTACAAAAATTAGCCCGGCCTGGTGGTGCGTGCCTATAATCCCAGCTACTCGGGAGGCTGAGGCAGGAGAATCACTTGAACCCGGGAGGCGGACTTTGCAGTGAGTTGAGATTGAGCCACAGCACTCCAGCCTGGCAACAGAGTGAGACTCCATCAAAAACAAAAAACAAACAAACAAAAAGTTGTATTCGAGAGATTTCCGGTGGTATCATATTGAATAAGAAAAACACTAAAAGTATTTTCTCTAATACCTGGAACATGACAAATTTCCCACTTTAACCACGATTAAAGCATGAACCCTTCTGCTGCCACCATAGCCGGCTCTTATCTGCAAGCACCACCTACTGGCCTCGTGTTTGAACTGCATGACCTAATACAAAATCACTAAGACAGGAGTACAGCACTTGAAAATGAGATTAGATTCTCAATATTTCTGTAATTCCAGCTCCGGAAATGACCATGGGGCAACTAACACGCCCACTATGTTACTACTACAACTAGAATTCAAACAAGCCACCACACTAAAGCTATTAATAACAAAAGAAATCATACAGGGTATATGCTCCTCACCTGGCTATTCCCATCAAGGCTGGTGCTTTTGCTTGCCAGGCTCGGAGGTTCATCTCTGCCCAGCTTTGTCCCCTTCTCAATGGCTGAGCAGAGAACTCAGGTCACTGTACATTTCATAGATCAGTCCATTGCCTGAGGCAATGGAGAGCTTCTCCCTGTGCACAGATATCAAGCATGTACTCATCTGCTTCTGCCATAGTCAGCTCAACTCTGTAAGGCCATCTACTAATGCAAAGGGTGAACTTAACAATCCAATACAATATCTGCTGAAACAAATGCATTCCAAATGAGAAATGGTTCCTTAGGCCTCCAACATCTAGGACCTCCAGGAGTCAGTGAGCCTGCTCGCAGGCCCAGAACATTTTTACTACAACCGTAATTTCTGAAAGCCACTAAATAATGCCTACGTATAGACAAGGAACTCTTACAGAGTCTTTGCCACTGAGTAAAAAGAACCAACTCAAAAGACCCACACAATATACATTATATTCACATTCTAAATGGAATGAAATTTTCATGAAAATCAAAATGAATTCACAAATAATAAGAAGAGATAGTTTAGCCAATGAAAAAAAACAGATAAGCAATTCTAGAAGTATGAGAAAAACACAACTGCAACACTGCAAATATCACCTTAGCTCTCCAGCAATAGAGTCTAAACAACATGATATGTTTGTAATGGCAGATAAATAATTCAAAATGTTGATTTTTAAAGAAGCTCAATTAAATCCAAAAGAAAGTTGGGAACCAACATGAATAAATCAGAACAACTCAAGATTTACCTAAGAGTTTTAGTTTTAAAAAATAATCTTCAGGGAATAAAAACTTGATTGAATTAATTACAAAATACTGTTTAAAACTTTAACAATAAAATACACTAAAAAGAAGAAAGAACATCAAACCTAAGAGACAGATATTTCAAATTAACCCAGTCCAATAAAAATAAGAAAAAAAATGAACGAACTCATTGGTAAGTATAGGATTATGTAAAACAACTGAACCAATGAACCCTGGCTATTCCTGAGGGAGGAAACTAGTAAAAAGTCTTAGAAGACAAATTTGATGAAATAATTGAAGTAAATATCTCTAGTCTTGCTAGAGATTTGCACATGCAGATAAAAGAGGCACAGAAAACTCCATGACAAGACACTGGAAGACAAACATTACCAAGATCTATAGTCCTCAGACTATCTAAAGTAAATAGGAAGAAAAAAATTCTAAAATTCACAATAGAAAAGTGTTTAATAATCTATAAGAAATTCTATTATGCTGACAGTGTACTTCTCAGCATAAGCTTATAAGATAGAAGAGATTGGACTCCCAATTTTAGACTTCTTAAAGAAAAGCAAAGAAAAAAAGTATATGTCAATAATTAATTTTGAATCCTGCTAAACTAAGCCTCATAAATGAAGAAGAAATAAAGTATTTCTAAAGTAAGCAAATGCTAAGGACATTTATGTACACTAGACCGGACCTACAAGAAATACTCAAGGGAGACATAAACATGGAAGCAATAGGACAATACTCACCATCATAAAACACACGAAATTATAAAACTCACTCATAACACTACTGTACAATAATGACCACAAAGCCACTAGTTAATGATTAACATGACAACAGCAGCAAAACCTCACATATCAGTATTGTTTGAATATAAATGAGTTAAATTGTTAACTTAAAATATATAGATTGGTGGAATGAATAAAAAAGAGGTTCCTAATTTATGCCACCAACAGGAAACTCACTTAATTGGTAAAAACATATAGATTCAAGTTCAAGGGGTGAAAAAAGATATTTCATGCAAATGGAAACCAAAAGCAAGCATGAGTATCTATGCATATGTCATATAAAACAAACTTTAAATAAACACCAGGAAGTAAAGACAAAGAAACTCATTATATAATGATAAAATGATTGAGTAAAAATAACAATACTAAATCTATATGCACTCTACACCAGAAAGCCCATGTTCATAAAACAAATGGTATTAGACCTAAGGAAAAACATGGATGGCAATACAATTGTGATTGACTTCAATGCCCATCTGACAATACTAGGCAAATCATTGAGACAGAAAATCAACAAAGAAACACTAGACTTAAATTGGACTCTAGACCAAATGAACCTAACAGATATTAACAGAACATTCTACCTAATGACTGCAGAATATACATTATTCCCATTAGCAGGAAATATTTTCTAAGATAGATTATATACTATGACAGAAATAAAAGTCTCCATAACTTCTTAAAAATGAAATATCTTCTCAGACCACAGTAATGTAAAGCTAGAAATTAAACCCTAGAAGAGTACTCAAAACTACACACACACATGAAAATTCAACAACTTGCTGCTGAGTGAACTTTGGGTCAATGATAAAATTAAGAAGGATATTGTAACATGTTTGAAATGAATAAAAACAGAGAAACAGCATACCAAAACCTCCAGTTTACAGCAAAAGCTGTGCTAAAGGGGAAGACTGTAGTGTTAAATGCCTACATCAAAAAGATACAAAGATCACAAATTAACAACCTAACATTACATATCAAAGAACTAGAAATATGACAACAAACCAAACTGCAGCGAAGAAAACGAATAACAAATACCAGAACAGAACGAAATAAAGTGAAGGACCAGGAAATACAAAGAACCAACAAAATAAAAGACTGGGTTTTTGAGATGATAAACAAAACTTACAGACCACTAGCTAGACTAGGCAACTAAAGTAGAGAGGCAATTTAAGTAAGCAGAATGAGAAACGAAAATAAAACATGACAACTGATGCCACAGAAATATAAATGATCAACATAGACTACTCTGAACATCTCCAGTCTCACAAACTAGACAATTTAGAGTAAACAGATAAATGTCTGGAAACATGAAATCACCCAAGATTGAAACAGGAAGAAATAAAAATCCTGAAGAGGCCATCAAAAAGTAGTGATATTGAAGCAGTAATTAAAAACAAAATCTCAACAAAAATGCCCTAAAATGGATGGATTTAAAAGCTGAATTCTGCCCAATATACAAAAAGAACAGCTAACAATTCTACTGAACCTGTTTCAAAACATTGAGGAGAGGGTGTTTCTCCCTAACTCATTCCACAAAGCCACTAACAACCTGATACCACATCCATGCAAGGACACAAAAAAGAATACTACAGATCAGTATCACTGCTGGCTATAGATGGAAAAATCCTCAAAAAGACACAAGAAAACTGAATCCAACCACATATCAAAAAGATAATAGGCCACAATCTACTAAGTTTTATTTCAGGGATGCAAGGATTGTTCAACATGCACAAATCACTAACTGTGATTCATCACATAAATAGAATTCAAAACAAAGAACATACAATCATACCAACAGGTGCAGAAAAAAAACGTTTGATAACATTTAACGTTTCTTTATGATAAAACCCTCCAAAAACTAGAAGGAAAACATACCTCAAATTAATAAAAACCATATACGACAAACTCACACACAGCATTATACTGTATAGGAATATGTTGAAAGTATTCCTTCTGAGACTCAGAACACATCAAGGATGCCCACTTTCACCACTTTTAATCAATATAGAACTTGAAATCCTAGCCAGAGAGATTAGGCAAGAGAAAGAAATAAAGAGACCCAAATTAGAAAAGAGGAAGTCAAATTTTCTGTGTTGGCTAATAATATGATTTTGTACTTAGAAAACTAATATCCTTTCAAAATACTCCTAGAATTGATAAGTTAATTCAGTAAAGTTTTAGAATGAAGAAAAAAAACATACAAATGCCAGTAGTAATTTTGTACACAAGTAACAATCAAGCAAAGAACCATATTAAAAACACTACTATTTACCATAGCCATAAAAAAGAAAATATTTGGGCATTAATTTGACCAAGGAGGTGAAAGACGTCTCCACAAGAAGAACCACAAAACACTTATAATGGAAATTTTTGATGACACAAAATATTGAAAAACATCCCATTATCATAGATGGAAATAATTAATGGCCATAGATTGAAAGGTTAAAATGATCATATTGCCCAAAGCAAGTTACAGCATCAGAGTAGTCCCTATCAAAATACTAACATCATTTTCAACAGAATTAGAAAACAGTAAAATTCATATGAAAACTTAAAAGAGCCTCACTAGCCACAAAAATCCAAATCAAAAAGAAAAAGTTGATACAAATACATTGCCTGATTTCTAATTGTACTACTGTCCTGTAACAAATACAGCATGGTGCTGTTGTTAAAATAGACACATAGATGTGTAGAACATAATAGAAATTGCAGAAATAAAGCCACATGCTTGCAGCCAACTGACTCTGACAAACTAGATAAAAAGCATGCACTGGGAAAAATGTCACCTTGTTCAATAAATTGTGCAGGAAAAACTGAAGCTATTTTCAGAAGAATTCAACTGGACCCATCTCTCTCACTGTATACAAAAGATAAGCCCAATATTGATAAAAGACTTAACTGGGAGACCTGAGAGTCTGAAAGCCATAGATGAAATTCTAAGAAATGCTTTTCTGGAGATTGTCCTCGGCAAAGAATTCATGACTAAGACCTTAAAAGTAAACAGAACTAAACCAAAATAGACAATTTTGACTTAATACAAATAAGAAGCAAGCATCTGAACAGCAAAATAAATAATCAACAAAGTTAAGAGAAGACCTACAGAATGAAGGAAAATATTTTTAAACTCTATATCTTACAAAGAGCTAATATTTAGAATCTACTAAGAAACAAAAACAACAAAAAACCCCACAAATAACCACCTTAAAAAGTGAGCAAGTAACAGATATTTATTTTTCAAAAGAGGACATAAAAATAATCAACAAGCATATGAAAAAATGATCAATGGCATTTATCATCTGAAAAACGCAATTTAAAGTCACGAGATACCATCTTAAACCAGTCAGCATAGCTATTATTAAAAAGTCAAAAACAAAAACCAAACCAAACCAAACAAAAAAAAACAGATGTTGGTAAAGATGCAGAGAAATGGGAGTGCTTATACACTGTTGAAGAAAACGTAAATTAGTAAAAGCTATATGGAAAACAGTATGGAAATTTCTCAAAGAACTAATAATAGAACTAATATTTGATTCGGCAATCCCACTACTGGGTATTGAGTCAAAGGAAAATAAACTACCATGTTAGATAGATGCCTGCATTTATGTTTATTGTCATGCAGAGCAACAGCAAACACGTTACACCCGGAGATGGGGCCCTGCACTGTGGCTTCCCTGTTCTCCCAGAACCTGGGATCCTGCAGATGCCCCCGAGAAGCATCCAGGCTCCCCTGGGAGGGTCAGTCACAGCCCAGCCCCACCAAGTCGGTGCAGCCTGCACTGAGCCGCTGACCTGTGGGGAGAGTCACAGCAGACCCACAGCACAGCCAGCCCCACTCCCAGAGGCACATCAAAGAAGGGTGCAAAACCCTGAGGACCCTTGATGAGGATCTTCTCATGAGCAGACACAGGCACTGATCAGGAACAGGGGACCTGGGAAGGTGAGTAGCTGGTCAGGGTTTCTGAAGACCAGCGTCTCTGATGGGACCTGCCTGTGCCTTCTCATATAGGATGTCTCTCCTGGGGATCCTGTCCCTGTCTTACTTGTGCAGGTCCACTCTGTGGGTGACTGACTCGTCTTCATAATTCTCAAACCTCAGGAACAGAAGAGCTGTACTTAAAAAGCCCCCATAGAGAAGAAACATTCCCATCCTGGTGTGATTGAAACAGCTCCACGCTGGAGATGGGGAGGGCTCATGTGTACCTGATGGGATGCAGAGGATCAGCCACATGTGAGCTGAGGAAGACTCAAGGCTGCTTTCCAGCACTTCCCCACAGAGTGAAATTTGTGTGTTTGCCCCAAATCTAGGCTGGTTCTGGTACTTGATTCTTCCAAACTTATTGGTCTGGAAATTGCAGGCACCGGCTGTCACTGTCACCACTGCTGGGACACTGTGGACACAACCAGGGCAGGAGCCTGGGGACGGGGCAGCGGACAGACACTAGCTAGGTGAACCCATTGAAAACTTGGGGATCTGCTGGGGCTCACACTCACGGAAGCACAGATACTGGAGGGTTTGGAGGAGGAGGCAGCCTCTGTCAGTGACTCAGGAGCCGCTGCTGCTCTGCGGGTCACCTCGTTGGCAGGTAGCAGTGGGCAGGTGAGTGTGGTTCAGCCCTACAGGGACACCAGGCCTCCACATGCCCCTCCTCACCAGGAAGGAGAGTGGCTTTGTTCATCCTGGTTTCCCCAGCCGTCTGGTCATCCTCTCTTCCTGATCTCCTGCCCGTGGCCCTCAGGCCTGTGACACATGGACAAAGGCACTTTCTACTCCAACCGTTGATTACCCAGGTCAGCTCCCTCTAGAAAAGCCATGATGTTTTCCTGGTTCTGTGTCCCTGGCTGAAACACAATGGACACACATGAATATACCAAAGTGTCAAAGTGGAGGACAGGAACCTTGGCAAATACCACTCAGAAAAGAGAAATAAATTAGTCCGTGGATAACAAGAGGGTGCTGAGCATGTCTGGAGGCTGCAGGTCCCAGAAGCTTTAGATACCTCAAAGTCCTCAGTTTTGTCTCCTCTGTTTTTTGGGGCTTCCTTGAGTTCTCCTCTTCAGATAGACTCTGTGCCTTTTCACACACTGACCTATAGGAGATCCTTAAGCCAGACAAGAAGCCTCAAACCTGGTATGCATTCTGATCTAAATTTTCAAAAGATAAACACAAGAGACATTCAAAGAAGTGATTATAAAATATCAATATGTAGCAACTGGCTGAGAAAACCTTAAACTCATATTATTTTTATGAACCATATACATGCTAAAACTTTGTCCAATTCCTCCACTTTATCAGAGACTGCCTGCAGGATGAATTTCAATGCCACCTAATTTAGAGTATGGGCAAAACTTAAAATCCTCTATAGGTCTGAGCGCCACTAACAACAACAACTAAAAGTTTGGACCAGTATGAGATTTTAAGAGACACCACAATCATGGACTGGGCTAATAGGTGATGGCATTTGCCCTGAGCACATTCTGTGAAGGGTGGTTACAGTGGCTTTTCCTTCTAATGAGCAGAAAGCAACAGAGAATGTACAAAGTGATAATAATAATGAAAGAGAAAAAAAGCAGTCCAAATTCTGTAACAAAACAAAGCACTAGGAACTGACACAAATTAAAAGGAGGTGTATTGATTACCTGGCAGAAAATTCAAAGGAAACCTTATAAATGTGTTCAATGAGCTCAGAGAAGAATGCAAAAACAACACGAGAATTTTAACAGAGACCAAAAATGGAGAGAGATGAGATACAATGATGTATAGCTTAACAGTAGGGATACATCTGAGCAATGTGTCCTTAGGCAATTTGTCATCGTGCGAGGGTCACAGAGTGTGTTTACACAAACCTACATGAAATACCCTGCTACACCCAGGCTGTGTGGGATAGCATAATGCTCCTAGGTAACAAATCTGTACATCATGTAAATGTAGTGAATACTGTGGGCAGTTGAATCACCATGGTAGGTATGTATATATATGAACATATCTAAGCATGGAAGAAATGCAGTGAAAATACAGTATTATAATTTAATGAGATCATTATCGTGTATGTGGCCTGTTGTTCACCCAAATATCATGATGTGCATGATTCTATTCAAGTTGCTGAAAATAAAACAAAACCAATAAAACTGTTAAGTAAAAATATTACACTAATAAAAGCTTTTTTCAGTAATGTAGGATGTTTGAAACGTTTCTCCAAAAAGCAAAAAGTGGACAAGTTCATCACCACTAGACCTGCCTTACAGGAATGCCAAGTGTCTCTGGTAGGTTCCGGGAATAATGAAGTAGCTGCATCAGCTCCACTCTGTCATCTGCCATTTGATAGACTTGCATAGTTCTTTTTTTCTGTTCTGCTTTTTCCCTCTATAAACTCCTTCTCCCTTCCCTTCATAATTCTGTCTGATAATGCAACTCATATTTAGCTGAAAATGCTGGGGTCACTGGAATAAAATCCCATCGTTCCTCTACCAGATCTAATAAGCTGCCTCCAGGGGTGTCCATCTCCATTTTCTTTTCTTCCATTCCCATGGGATAGTTTCCTTGATCCTACATGAGTCCAGCCCTCCTCTTCATGCACATGGGCCATCCAACCATCACGCACCCAGGAACAGCTTCAGGAAATGTACCCTGCCAGCTTCCCCATCAGCCTCCACCTACAGCGATCATTCCTTCAGCTTTCACTCATGCTGGAGCACTTCCCACCCAAAAGGGCCTTTCACACCCACTCCCAGTACAGTTCTGGGACCCAGTATATCTCCTAGATACAGGTACATATCCTTCCCCTTTGTTGTTAGTTTTGTTTCATTTATTTAAAATTCACTTGGATATCACCGATGATGGGAATGACCAGCGTGCCCATCCCATTTTCTGTCCACTGCCTGAAAAAGCCACCTGTGAGGGTAATCACCCTAGTGTGCTGCACTGAGGGGCCACCTGGATATACACTGATAAAAGATGTATGAGTTATTAGAGGAGGCCCTGGGTCACTAGGTGTCTGTGCTCCACAGGACACAGGTGTGTCCTGCAGTAGAGCCTGCATGACCTGAAATTATACCTGTGCATGACCAGTGGTCTCAGCAGGGCACCTGAGACCAGCTTCAGGCAATTCCTGTGTAACCTGCCCTGGGTGCCTGCAGAGGACAGGTGCATGACAAGGATGTAAGGGAATGATGTAGGTTAGGGGAATTGAAGCTCAATCTTTACTGAGGCTCTACTCAGCACCTGGACCTTACGGAAGACTAAGAACAGAATGAGTCCAGCCCCAAATAGCTCCTAGTTTAGGGTCAGCTTTAGTGGGATTTTAGAGAGTAGAAGACACAGGGGTGATGCTGGAGTGGTTTTCTGTGACTGTGGGTCACTTGGGGGGAAGCAGAAGGCAGGCAGGGATCAGGACTCCATCTGGCTGGTTCTCATTATCTACATGGATTCTCCTAGTGGAAAGTGAAATACATGACCTAGAACACACCCCCAGGGCTGATCTCAGAGACTGCTGCTAAGTGAATGACTCAGCAGAAATGTGGTGGGGTTTTCATCTTGGATCTATTTTTCTTTATGAAAATAATTTGAGAGATGTGTCCAGCCTCGGTGGGCTGCTTCTCCATCCAGGAGATGGAGCAAACACAATTGAATCTCTGAGTCTACTTGGCTTTCCGTCAGAAGATACCACAGACTAGGTTATTTCAAATAACAAATATTAATTTTCTTATTGTTCTGGAGTCTCGACGTCCATGGTCTGGGTGCAGAAAGGGTTAGTTTTTTGAGAGGCCTCTTCCAGGCTTCCAAAGGGCCACCTTCTCGTGCAGTGCGTCCCCACATGGCCTCTCCTCTATGTGCATGTGGCGAGAGAGAGGTCTCTGATGTCTTCCACTTCTCATAAGGACAAGAGTCCTACTGGATTAGGGTCCCACATTTATGGCCACAGTTAACTTATTTGCCCTCTTAAAATCCCTCTGTCCAATACAGAGCCACTGGGATTGGGGTTTCATCACATGAATTTAAGAGAAAGACACGATGCAGTAGATGACGCCAATCAAGGGATGGTGAGAAGCCTTAGAATATTTTGCTTGTCAAGAAGGTAAAATGGGCCTTGTGGGAATTTGTTGAAAAAGGGCGCCAGTGACTGTTAAATCCTGCAGCAAGGATGTGAGGAAGTTGAACTACAGATAATAAAGAAAGAGGAGGCCTGGGGACAGCTGAGGTGCTGGGGAGGAGGGAGACCACTGAGCTGATGAGGAAGCCCCGCCCTCCCTGCACCTGCTCCTGACCCGGCCTCATGCTCTGTGGGCCCTGCGCGCCCCCTGCTGGTCCTGAGCAGCACCTGCGCCCGCCCCCTCCGCCTCCCTCCAGGGAGGTTTTTGTCTGGGCTCACACTCACCTCCCCTCATTGTGTCTCTCGCACAGTAATACACGGCCGTGTCCGCGGCGGTCACAGAGCTCAGCTTCAGGGAGAACTGGTTCTTGGACGTGTCTACTGACAAGGTGACTCGACTCTTGAGGGATGGGTTGTAGCTGGTGCTCCCACCATAATTGATATGCCCAATCCACTCCAGGCCCTTCCCTGGGGGCTGGCGGATCCAGCCCCAGTAGTAACCACTGCTGATGGAGCCACCAGAGACAGCGCAGGTGAGGGACAGGGTCTCCGAAGGCTTCACCAGTCCTGGGCCCGACTCCTGCAGCTGCACCTGGGACAGGACCCCTGTGAACAGAGAGACCCACAGTGAGCCCTGGGATCAGAGGCAGCCTCCCATATCTCCATGTCTGCAGCCTTGAGACACTCACATCTGGGAGCTGCCACCAGCAGGAGGAAGAACCACAGGTGTTTCATGTTCTTGTGCAGGAGGTCCATGACTCTCAGAAAGCATTTCCCATGTGAGATGGACCCTGAATTTAAGGAAATGTGTGGTGGTTTCCTGTGGGTGCCTAAGTGACATTTGCATGTGGGTGGTGCCTCTGTATGGAGAGGTGAAAAGGGAGGAGGGAGGCCCCAGTCTTTTAGGCTCTCCCTGGGAGGAGGATGCTGGCTGTGCCCTCTGAGAATTCAGTTATCTTCCTGGGGCCTCAACTCACTATGTCCTGGCTCCTCTTTTCCCAGTTGAGGAAACAGATTGGAACAGCAGCTTAATGTAACAATCACGTGAGTTCAGACACACCAGGATTCACTTAATGTTATTTGTAGTTCAGAACCTCCATCAGGTTTAGAGGGAATCGCTCTGTCCCCGGGAGTGGATCTTAAATAGCAAAACGGCCTTAGAAAACCCAACATAATCTACAGTGAGATCTCAGCACAGCAAGCAAGGAATCACTAAAGCCACCAGGGAGCCCCTTCCCTGGAGCTCCAGATGCACTGATATGGTCCAGACACATGGCGAGTCCAGGAACTGATGAGGACTTTGGGGCAGCCTCTTTTTTTTTTTTTTTTTTTAGGATTCTGTGGTTGAAGGTCACATCACTGAGCCTGACTGCTCCCTGAACCAAGCCCAGCACAATGTGGTTCACCCCAGTGATATTTTCAGAACTTTCTTCCTGTAATAAAAGCACGGTGTGATGTGTATGCACTATTGTGTTTACCTAATGAATGTAAAGAGAAGAACATTTCATGCAGTTGTATTTTCATAAATGTCAGACATTCGTCATGTTAGTGTCTATTTTTCCATGAATCTGTACTGAACAAATTATTCATTCACTGATTTGTAATAGTCTTATTGAGACATTATTACTATACATTAAATATTGCAAAGTGTGTGGTTTAATAAGTACTCAAGCCAAGCCTGGTGGCACACAACGGTAGTTTCAGCTACTTAGATGGCAGATGCAGGAGTATTGTTGGAGACCAGAAGTTGGAGGCTACATTGAACTGTAATCCCACCACTACGCTCCAGCCTGGGTCACAGAGTAGGACCACATCTCTTCAGAAAAAAAAAAAAAAAACCAAACGAAAAGCAAAATGTTATTGCACTAGTGCTCACCTGTGCATCCCCAAAAGCCATCCAAATAATGAATAAATTACACTTAAAAGTTTCCGTGTGTTCCTCTACAATTCCTCCTTCCCAATTATTTTCTTCCCCCACCATATTCCAAGTCAGTCCTTCACATTTAATACTTTAGTTTTGAGTTTCAAGAATTTATTATATGGGAATTATATAGTATGTGTTTTATTTGTGGGGCTTCTCGCACATAACTACTTATGATGCAAACATGTTGAGCATCAACAATGTATTAGTTCTAATGATGGATGTTACTACAGTAAATGCTAATGTATTATTAGCATAATAAATGCTAATTTATGTTTATCTACATATCTTCTTGATATTTGTACCATTTCTAGTTTCTTAGTATTACACATAGAGGTGCTTCTCAGCTTGGAGATTTAAGCATCCCATAAAAATATGTTATTATTCTTACAACAACTGCTAAACTTACTGATCTGCAAATTAGCACGTATACATCAAATTTTTGATGTTATAGGACAAACAATGTATCTGAAATCTCAAGAGACATAAAGACTTGCAGGGAAATAAACAGGAGCAGATGATAATCTTTTCTGGGACAGAGGCTGCCAAATGTCATTTAAGTTAGCACAAGGTTAAAGTAGACATATTCATTGGATGGTTTAAATTTGAGTGTGACAGAGAAGTTATTGTTTAAATTCTCAGAGTGCATACAGTTGAGGAATTCCTCCTGCTATTGAAGACTTTTTCTTCAGTACTGGGGATACATCACAAAATGCTCCACCCTCTACCCCTTGGGACAGTGCTGTCTGGGAAAGCAAAACAGCAACTGCAGCTGAAATGCATCCAGACACACCTCCCGGTCACCACTACATTGCAAGAGAAATTATCTGCAGAGGTAAAGCCACCAAAACCACTGTTCTAGACACACTGGAGAAACCAATAAGAACTTGGAGGGGAGAGAGGAATGCACCAAATCCCTGTCCAGGCCCACCTCCCATCTCCCCTTAGGTATAACAGCCTTATTCAAAAGGAAAAGGCAGAAACTGAAGAAATCAGTGGAAAGACATAGTGGCTGCTGAAGGAACACATGAATAAAAATGAAGAGGCCAGGTGCGGTGCCTCACTCCTGTAATCCCAGCCCATTGGGAGGCTGAGGTGGAAGGATCACCTGAGGTAGGGAGTTTGAGACCAGCCTGACCAATATGGAGAAACGTCATCTCTACTAAAAATACAAAATTAGCAGGCATGGTGTCACATGCCTGTGATCCCAGCTACTCCGGAGGCTGAGGTAGGAGAATCACCTGAATCCGGGAGGGGGAGATTGCAGTGAGCTGAGATGGCGCCATTGCACTCCAGTCTGGGCAAGAAGAGGGAAACTCCACCTAAAAAAAAAAAAAAAAAAAAAAAAAAAAAAAAGAATGAAAAGAACCGGCCAAGTGTAGATGAAGTGCCCTGGAAACCTAGCTACTTGCTAGTCAAGACGTTGAGGTGGGAGGATTCTGTGAGCCAGGAATTTAAAATCACCATGAGCTATGTTATGATCACACCACTGCAGTCCAACCTGCAAACAGAGTGAGACTCCGTCTCAAACAAACAAAAAAAAAGAATTAATTAATTAAGAATTTCACACAATTGTAAACTACTCAAATAGAGGAAGTCAAACTGTGCATCCTCACATATCCTCTGGCACTTCTGATATTTTGAAGAAGACAGGTGATCTAAGACCTTCAGAATAAGCTGATGATCTCAAATCATGAAAAGATTCCACACAAGACATTGGACCAGAATCCTCCTCCATATCCTCCTCCTACTCATTATTCTTTGCTTATAAACAGTCTTCTCATTTTCTGCAGACCTGGCTGTTGTCCATCCATATTGGAGTCTTGTCTCTTTTCTTACTCATCATTTGTATACTTGCTATTTAGAGTAAGTCATCAGACTCTATGTTTAGGCCTGACTGCTGATAACTTAAGGCTCTTTCCTCCATCATCTCTTTTTTTAAGCATACAAGGTAAATCTAGTTAGAAATCACAGGAGGTCCCTCATTTGATGCCAATTTGACCTTGGAGCCCCACAAAACCCTTCCTGCAAATAGGATGCTCTCCGTCGCTCCCCACCAAACCATGATAACAACCCTGAGCCAGTCCCCTTCCCTGCTCTATCAAGCCACTTTGGACCTTAATGAGAGCCCTGCCCTGCTCTCAGCAGACACCTTAAGGATGCAGGTAACTATCCTTTCCATACTCACTTGGTGTGAGTGTGTGGCATAATCAGACTCAACATCCACAGAAAATTTTAGTCGAGATCTCTAGGCATTGGCATGGTGTCAACTACAATGGATGCTGGGAGCTTGGTGTCACGGCTCCTTCCAAGGACATGCCTGTTCCCTGAGTGAACTCCAAGATGCAGTTGGACATGCCTCCTGGGGTTTGAAAAGCTCCTTTCACGTACTGGAATCCTGTCATTATGTTTTTGTATTCTAGTGTCTCCCTAAAAGTACAGTGAGACCCAGGGTCCATTCATGTGTGTATTCAGAACTCTCTGATTTTTATGTATTTTATTCATCTCTCTCTACTACCTTTTCTACCAAATTAGACATTTTAAAATTTGCAATATTTTAATGAGGTGAAATTAGCAAATAAGAATCTTTACATAAAGTGTACAGTTTTACAAATATTGACATAATCCTCACTTTTACTAACAGAGAAAAAGCCAATTATCCTAGAAATTTCCTTTTGCTCTCCTGTCGTTTCTCCTTTCTATACCTTCTCTTCTTGTACCATGTCCCCAGTCAACTACAGATATTTTTATGTAACTTTAAGTTCATTTTTACTTCATAGAAATTATAGAAGTGGAATTACGTGTATGCACTTTTATTTGTTTGACTTATTTTACTTATTCAGGTACTTGTTATTTTAAGCATGGTGTTGAGTGTATCCAGCAGTACTTGATTGTAGCAGTGAGTATTATTCCAGTAAATGAATTTTCCACAATTTGTTTACCAGTTAAGCTGCTGAATAACAGTTGGATCGCTTTTGGTCTCTGGGTATAATAAACAAAGATGCTACTTAGCTTAGAGAAGTAACAAGCTGAGAAACACATGGTTCTTATTTTTACATAACATGAATAGCAGGCAAAGCAGAAAAGCTTCACACTAATCAATTTGCTTCAATACATCAGATAATTAAAGTTGGGAAGCTCTGTGTGTGTGTCAGTTCATGTGATTTTGTGCGACAGAGAGAGAAGGGAGGAGGAGAGACCATGCCAAAAAGAGACCCTACATGTTTTGACCATAATGTATGAGGTACTCAAGTAAATACAGGGACTTAGTGCTTGATGGACAAGGTCCACATAAGATGGAGAGGACAACTGGATACACCTCAATGTGGATATATAGTAGTATTTACATAAATGCCATTTTCTAATTATATCAACACTCAGACACATTAGGAGAGATGTAGTGGAGGGTGTCTGGTGGTGAAATATGATGGTGAGAACAACCCACATCTACAGCCCCTTTTCTGCCCTGTTGCACTTGCCCTGATGCTAAGCCTTGATCCTGCTCATCCTGACCCCCAACAATCATCCTAAGCCCCCATGCTGCCCCAAGTGCCTCCTGCTGGTCCTATGCACCCCTGCAGGGAGGTTTGTGTCTAGGCTCATAATGAAGTCCTCTCATTGCCTCTTTTGCTTAAAAATGCATAGTTGTGTGTTCACTGGGCACAGAGCTCAGCTGTAAGAACTGTTTCTTGGATATGGACTCTTGAGAAGTGGTTGTAATTTGTGCTCCCTTCACAACCCATGCACCTGATCCACTCCTGTCCATCTTCTAGGGACAAGCAGATACAATTCTAGTGGGAAACACTGGTTATGATGGGGAATCCAGAGACAGTGCAGGTGAGGGAGAGGGTCTGCGAGGATGTCTGAAGCCAGAAGTGCACTGCGAAACACAGTTGTTGATGTTAACAGATTCTGGACAACATGGTGAAATTCCCAAATACGTGCATTTTTAATGAGAATAAAGAGCTCACTCTTGTCCAATTTGTGAGTCTCCTAGAACAATTCAGTAGATTTTGAGGTTAGATTAGAAAGTATTATCACATGTTCCTTTCCTCAAACTTGCAACCAAATAAAAAAGAGAAACTGCTTTTTAGAAAAATCAACATTGAATTATTACCACGGTGTGTGATAAGGATGATTTTTAGAATAGGATTGACCTGTGATAACCTAAAGACTGTCCTAATTCTGAGCCCACAATTAGACCTGAGCAGCAATCTCAGGGATTGAAACATCTGACTCAGTGAAGCTGCATCTGGGGGTCTCCGCAGGCCCTGAGTGGTACAGGAACAGCTCCCCCCTCAGACTCAGATTAAGGACAATTTCTGCTCTTTGACAGGGGAGGTGAGGGTGAGTGTGTGGAAAGTACCAAACTTACTCTAATCAAGATCTTTGCACATGGGAAGAAACCAAAGTATATGAGAAACAACTGGTTTCAGTTTAGGTCGAACAATTTCTCATGAGAAGGGCAATACCATGTCTGGATCCTGCACAGAATTAAGAAACAATGAAGTTCTGGTAAAGTTGAAAATTACAATTATTTGCAGATTGTGTTATTAATTATCTATGTCATCTGAGAAAATGAATTAAATCACATGGTTTTTATATAAAAATTAACAAACAGCGTGCTGGCCCTGAGAATGCACCTCCAATACCTCCAATATCCAGGAGCCCAATAGACCAGGCAGCCAGCTGCTGCACTGCACTCTAACACCCATCACCTGTGTGTGCCAAAGACACCCATCCTGTGAGCTCCTCCCAGACAATGGCTGTGCACAGTGGAGATATTGAGGCATGGTTGCTGCTGGGACACATGGGAGATCCCTGATGGACGACTGTGCTCAGCAAGGCACCAATGGCCTTGCTGGACTTAGCTTGGACCACGGGGTCATTAGGGAAGCTCCATCAAACTCCCACCCTTCTCCAGCACGAGTGGTTAGTCTGGCATTGTGGGGTGGCGGTGTCTACAGACTCACCCAGCTCCTGTGCATTTTTATGCCTCCAATACTTACATCTGTTTTTGGGACATATGAGAATATTTCCTCTTTTAAATTAGTTTTCTAATCTGGGGACCTCATGGTGGGCACAAAACATAAATGTACAGAGGCTCAGAGGGGAAACGTTAGAGCAGAGGAAACCACAGACCCTGAAGGACAGCAGCCCTTGTCCTCCCTCTATCTGCACCTGCCCTGGGGCTGCGCCTGTTTTGTGAGGGCTGAGTGTCCCCTTCAGCCCAGACTCCTTTCTTCTTTTTGCAGGAAATTTTGTGTCTGGATTCACACCGATGTTTCCTCACTTGGGACCTTATGTACAGCCATACATGGCCATGTCCTCAGCTCTCTGACTGTTCATTTGCAGATACAGAGAGTTCTTAGCATTGTCTTTGGAGATGGAGAATCTGCCCTTCACAGAGTCTGCATGGTGTATCTGACTTCCATCATCCTTTATATTTATTACTCACTCCAGCCCCTTGCCTGGAGACTGGTGAACTCAGATCATTCAGAAGCTACTGAAGGCGAATCTAGAGGCTACACAGGAGAGTCTCAGGAACTTCCCAGGTTGTCTCAGGTCCTCTACGGACTCTATCAGCTGTACCTCACACCGAACACCTGAAAATACACACACATCCTGGTCAGAAACTGCCAAACATATCCGCTGTTTCTCTCACTCATATCCACTCACTCTCACTCACTCTAGTTCTCTATGAGTCACCTTTTAAAATACCAACAAGAAAAATTCAGCTTAATTCACACCCCATAGTGAGTCCTTTGTGTTCAGTCCTGATTACCAAATGGAGACCCCTGGGAATCCCAGGGCTGTGGCTCTTCTCCCAGAGGTGAAGGGCCAGGTCTGGGCTTGTTTTCACCAGGAGAGGGAGGGCCCTCTTTTCATGCCTCCTCCTCTAAAGCAAGCTCCAGTGTGGGACACCTGAGAAGAAGGAAGTGCCCAGAGCAGATGTCAGACTCCAGGAGGTGTTTAGTGGCAATGGTAGCATTTGAAAAAATATTACTTATAATGTGACTGTGCCATAAAACTCATTTAGCAATTATGATTTTTGTTTTTACACGTGTGTACAATTACAAATATAACTGCATTAAGCAAACTGTAAGAGATATAAAGAAATAGAAAACAATACAAAAATAAGAGAAGACCTTAATACCTCATGACCATAATGTATAGCAAATCCAGAAAGAAAATTCTTAATGTGCCTCTGAACTTGAACAACACTATTCAACACATTTATCTGAATGATATTTACAGAACCTTCCAACAAAGAGTCACGTAATACACATCCTTCTCAAGCACACGTTGAACATTCTCCATGATAGGTTACACGTTACATCATAAAATGAACCTTAACATTTAAAGAACTAATGCCAGCCCTTCTGTAACTCTTTCAAAAACTGGTGAGGAGTCCACCTTCCAAACTCTTTTTATATATATATATATATATATATATATATATATATATATATATATATATAGTAAATAAACTGTATCTGTTTCTCAGAGATGACAGTGTAAACAGTCACAAATTTGCATACAATACAATTATGTATTGGCTATTTACAATTTACAGTAGTGGTTCTTCCTCTGAAAAATATAAGTACAAAAGCTAAGTAAACAATGAGGTACTGCCCTTTGGGATTTATTATGTGTCATAGCTTAAAGAACTGGCCTTTAGCAAATATTAAACAAATCAACCTGAATAAAATAGTCAATTGAATGATTTATTTTTTTCTAATTTATTAGAAAAAATTCCACCAAGTTTCACCTCAAAATGTATTGCACAAGTCTAAAAACAAACCTAAAAATAAATAGGAAAGGTAAGCAGTTCTTCAAAAAGAATGGAAGAAAGGAATATAATGAAAGCTCATAAACCAGGTTAAGTCATTCTAAATATCTTTTAAACAACATAAAATTCTTCCCAACAGAAAAGTGAAGAAAAAACTATCACCATTTCTCCACTGATAAATCTACTTTAAAGGTAGTCTGCCATGTACCTTCTAAACTCTTTCTATGAGGCTACCATTATAGTATTACCAGTAATAGACAAAGGCACCACAATAAAAGAAAACTACAGACCAATATCATTGGTAGACATAAATTAATCCCCAACAATAGTAAACTAAGCTCCAAAGTTTTTTAGAAGACCATACACCATGACCAACTCAAATTTCTTCCTGAGATGCATACTTGATTCAACATTCTCAAATCAATCAATTCAGTACACCACATTAAAAAACTAAATAAAAAATATCTCAGTAACATTTCATCAGACACAGAAAAAGAATTTGAAAAAAATCAGAGTTTTATTATAAAAACTATGAACACAGTAGGAAGACAAGAAAACAACTTGAACATAATAAAAGCCATTAAGAAAGGCCACAGCTATTATTACACTCAATAGTAAAAGATTAGAATATTTTGGTCTAATATCTGTAACAAGGAAATAATAAAGCTTTAGGCATTTCACTTCCAGGCCTCAATATTTATTAAAAACATAGAAAGTTTTGGCATAAATACCTACAGAGAGCTTAGATATAAACCTACATATTGATGACGAACTGATTTTCAGCATGAGAACCATCAATATAACGTGGCTAAATTATAGTGTCTTCCAAAGAGGGTGTTATGAAAACTGGATTTTCCCATGAAAAGAATTAAGAATTTTAGGTTAGAATAAACACAAAAATTCACTCTAAATGCTTTAAATACTTAAATGTAATACCTATAATTGTAAAACTCCTAACCCTCAAACAATTAGCAATCTTTTTCTGGATGTTATATTCAAATCACCCAAAAAAAAAAAAAAGCAGAATTGAACAAGTGGGAATAGATTATAAAGAAGATTCTTCAAAGCAACAAAATAACTACAACTTACAGAATTGGATACTGTGCCATCTGAAAAAGTTTTAATGTCCAAATGTAAAAGAAACTTTTACAACTCAATAGCAAAAAGAAAAATAGCCTCATTTTTAAATAATCAGTTTTACACCTTTAACACTCTAAGAACCTAGAACTCAGGTTAATGTTTTTCTCCATGTGTAACGGTCCGTCTTTCAGTCTACTTGGCTGGACAATACTGTGTATTGATTTGACAAAACACTAATCCATGTGGTGGTGTGAATTTTTAACAGACGTTATTAAAACTGGAATTGGTTGATTCTATGTTAGATTATCATTGATAACCTGCTTGGCCCTGATTCCATCAGAGCAGAACTGGAGAAGGTAAAACTCCATGGTGATTAAGCAGCTTCAGCTCTTTCTGAGACTTCCAGCCTGCACTTACTGATGGCCGGCCCTGAGGATACTGGATGTTCCAGCCGTCCCCCAAAATTGTCATCCCTTACATCTCACAGGGAAAACATCTTCCTTTTTCAAAAAGCAGGAAAAACAAATGGAAAAAGGAGAAAAACGACTAAAAAATAAAGTAAATGGATTAGGAACAAAAGAAGCACCAGATCAGCACCAGTGCTGATACTTATTTGCATACTTTCGTGTCAGGAGAAGGATCAGACGTGACATCTGTGAGGTTCTACATGACGCTGACCCTGGCCCAGCCTCTCTATTGTCTGTGACCGGGATCCGTAAAGACTGTTCCAGTCAGATCCGTAAAGACTGTTCCAGTCAGGGAATCTCACGGAGGTCCCTGTCCTGGGTCTGACTGGAGAAGATTCACCGGGAAGCCCTGAGGTTACTCAGGACTCTGATCGTTGTGATCACGGTTGAGGAATTTTCACCCGTGTAAGCGTCAATCTGCATTTTGTGCCTGGGAGAAAAGGTCCTCATATGCATAGAGAAGACATTGTTAGGCACAGATTTCTAAATTTAAGAGGTTCCCTGGGGAAACTGTCAGAAGAAGATGAAGTCCCACATCCTGACAGGAAATCAGCTTCCATCTGCACCTGCCTCCGGGGCTGACTCTGATCAGTGGCTCCTGAGCGCCCCCTGCAGCTGATTCCCCCCAGCGTTCCTGCAGGGAGGTTTGTGTCTGGGCGCACAATGACTTCCCCTCACTGTGTCTTTCGCACAGTAATACACAGCCGTGTCTTCCACTCTCAGGCTGTTCATTTGAAGATACAGCGTGTTCTTGGAATTGTCTCTGGAGATGGTGAATCGGCCCTTCACGGAGTCTGCATAGTATTTATTACTTCCATCATACCATATAACTGCCACCCACTCCAGCCCCTTTCCTGGAGCCTGGCGGACCCAGTGCATGCCATAGCTACTGAAGGTGAATCCAGAGGCCGCACAGGAGAGTCTCAGGGAACCCCCAGGCTGGACCAAGCCTCCCCCAGACTCCACCAGCTGCACTTCACACTGGACACCTGCAAACAGAAGGACACCGTTATCAGAAACTGCCACACAAATCCACTGTTTTCTCACTTATGTTCACTCACACTCAATCTCTCTATTTCTCCATGAATCACCTCTTAAAATAGCAACAAGGAAAACCCAGCTCAGCCCAAACTCCATGGTGAGTCCTCTGTGTTCAGTGCTGATCACAGAATGGAAACACCGCCGACTTCCAGTGCTGGGGCTTCTCTCCCAGAGCTGCAGGGTCAGGGCTGGGCTGGTTTTCATCAGCAGAGGGAGGCCACTATTTGCATGTCCCCCACTATAAAGCAAGCTCTGGGGTGGGGAATCTGAGGAGAGGCTGGGCTCAGGGCAGATCAAGTGTCCTGGGGGAGATTGGTAATAATTCCATCATTCAGGAAAATATAGTTATATATTATATGATTGTGCCTTGATTAACATTTAGCTCTCATAACTTTAATTCTTACATATTTACACAATATATTTAATGCAGGCTTCAATGTTTTATTTTACAGGAGATAATTAACATAGAGAACACAGCAGTTGTGCAGTGTGTCTAAGATTACACATCTAAAAACAATTAGTCCTATTATCTGGGCCTGTGCTCTAACCACTGGACGAGGCAGCTCCCCTGAGATACCTGCAGGGCGGCATGGACCATGCCTAGTGAAGTCTGCAGGATTCCCCATCTGTTGTGACAACTTTCTGTAATTTACCTAACTATGCAGAGTGAACCACGGTTCATGTGTATGTTTTTGGAAGTCAGTTATATTCCTTGTGTTAATATTGATCTATTTATTGCTGCAATTCAGTCAAATATTATCTCATCAGTTTCTTTGTTATTGCTTTATTCGAGTGTAATTAATAATTAATTCAAATTTATGGTGAATGATTTGAAAAATGTAGACCTATGTTTGCAACCATTTACTCAGCACTTCAATCAAGTTTTGAATAAATCCATCCCTAAATCTTTCTCTTATTCCTCTGAAATTTAACTCACATCCGCATTACTCCCAATAGCATATTCTCAGAAATGTTTAAATCTTCTCCATGTTAATCTATAATAGTGGCATCTTCTAAAATTTCTACAAATGTATCATGTAAAATTTACTCTGTTTTTTTAATTCCTTAGTTTCTTTCATTCAGCACAATTCTTTGAGAATTTAGCCATGTTTTTTTCAATGAGTGAGGCATGACTTGATTTCAAGCTGCATTAGATTCCAGTACATAAATATATGCCAAACTATTTAATTGTTCACCTGTAACGAAATGTAATTTGTTCTCTCAGTTAATGGATTTCATAGAGAAAAGCAGCTACTTGGCATGGGAATGTAAAAATGTGTAAACTATGATCTTATTCTGACCTCTTTAACAACAAACCTTAACAACTACAAATAAAAAAAAGAAAACATTCAACTTATCTGTGTTGATATCAGAGAGAAAACAAACAATAAACAAAACCTGCAATCTGAGGAGAGAGGAGGCTGCAGACAGAAGCAGGACCCATGTATTAGTGTACCTGGGGCAGATACCACCGGATGGCATTTAAGATTGGAACAGGCTGGCTTGGAAATATTCAGTGAGTTGCGTGAGGACGCATGTGCTCATAGTGTTAGACTGGGAAGCTCCTGGTGCTTGCAGGCTTTTCCTACAGAATTATTATTAATATTCTTGCTGCACTTTATGCAAATAATCAGGCCAAATTTAAGACTAAAGTTTATTATGCAAACAACTCAGTCTTATCATTATTTGTTTCTGACAAAAACCAAAACTGGAAAGAGAAACATTATATTTCAAAACATATCATACACTTGTCTTTATTTATTTTTTTAATTTTTTATTATTCTTATACTTTAAGTTTTAGGGTACATGTGCACAATGTGCAGGTTAGTTACATATGTATACATGTGCCATGCTGGTGTGCTGCACCTATTAACTCGTCATTTACCATTAGGTATATCTCCTAATGCTATCCCTCCTGCCTCCCCTCACCCCACAACAGTCCCCAGAGTGTGATGTTCCCCTTCCTGTGTCCATGTGTTCTCATTGTTCACTTCCCATCGATGAGTGAGAACATGCGGTGTTTGGTTTTTTGTCCTTGCGATAGTTTACTGAGAATGATGATTTCCAATTTCATCTATGTCCCTACAAAGGACATGAACTCATCATTTTTTATGGCTGTATAGTATTCCATGGTGCATATGTGCCACATTTTCTTAATACAGTCTATCACTGTTGGACATTTGGGTTGGTTCCAAGTCTTTGCTATTGTGAATAGTCCCGCAATAAACATACGTGTGCATGTGTCTTTATAGCAGCATGATTTATAGTCCTTTGGGTATATACCCAGTAACGGGATGGCTGGGTCAAATGGTATTTCTAGTTCTACATCCCTGAGGAATCGCCACACTGACCTCCACAATGGTTGAACTACTTTACAGTCCCACCAACAGTGTAAAAGTGTTCCTATTTCTCCACATCCTCTCCAGCACCTGTTGTTTCCTGACATTTTAATGATTGCCATTCTAACTGGTGTGAGATGGTATCTCATTGTGGTTTTGATTTGCATTTCTCTGATGGCCAGTGATGATGAGCATTTTTTCATGTGTCTTTTGGCTGCATAAATGTCTTCTTTTGAGAAGTGTCTGTTCATATCCTTTGCCCACTTTTTGATGGGGTTGTTTGTTTTTTTCTTGTAAATTTGTTGGAGTTCATTGTAGGTTCTGGATATTAGCCCTTTGTCAGATGAGTAGGTTGCGAAAATTTTCTCCCATTTTGTAGGTTGCCTGTTCACTCTGATGGTAGTTTCTTTTGCTGTGCAGAAGCTCTTTAGTTTAATTAGATCCCATTTGTCAATTTTGGCTTTTGCTGCCATTGCTTTTGGTGTTTTAAACATGAAGTCCTTGCCCATGCCTATGTCCTGAATGTTAATGCCTAGGTTTTCTTCTGGGTTTTTATGGTTTTAGGTCTAACATGTAAGTCTTTAATCCATCTTGAATTAATGTTTGTATAAGGTGTAAGGAAGGGATCCAGTTTCAGCTTTCTACATATGGCTAGCCAGTTTTCCCAGCACCATTTATTAAATAGGGAATCCTTTCCCCATTGCTTGTTTTTCCAGGTTTGTCAAAGATCAGATAGTTGTAGATATGCGGCGTTATTTCTGAGGGCTCTGTTCTGTTCCATTGTTCTATATCTCTGTTTTGGTACCAGTACCATGCTGTTTTGATTACTGTAGCCTTGTAGTATAGTTTGAAGTCAGGTAGCGTGATGCCTCCAGCTTTGTTCTTTTGGCTTAGTATTGACTTGGCGATGCGGGCTCTTTTTTGGTTCCATATGAACCTTAAAGTAGTTTTTTCCAATTCTGTGAAGAAAGTCATTGGTAGCTTGATGGGGATGGCATTGAATCTGTAAATTACCTTGGGCAGTATGGCCATTTTCACAATATTGATTCTTCCTACCCATGAGCATGGAATGTTCTTCCATTTCTTTGTATCCTCTTTTATTTCATTGAGCAGTGGTTTGTAGTTACCCTTGAAGAGGTCCTTCACGTCCCTTGTACGTTGGATTCCTAAGTATTTTATTCTCTTGTCTTTAAATTCTAATCTCCTCAGTTGTTTAAGTATTGGCCTGCATTTTAGACTAACTCTGCTTATTCCTGAGCGCCAATCAATGATCTCTGGCTACAGCCCAGAAGAAACAAAAAGCGATGGGGAATATAAAAAATCTGTATCAATATTTTAATTCTAAGCAATTATCCTGCAAATCATGCCAGGTGGTGGGAATGAATAGGGTGCCCCTAACCTGGAGGTTTCTTTGTTTGGGAAAATAAATCCCAGGGAGCTATCAAAAGCCAAGCCTCATGCACCCAAGCCTTAGCAGGCATAACTACAGCCGCAGTTATCTGGGCATGTCAGCAGCCTTGGAATTTTCTTTCAAGCTGTCCTTGCCACCTTGTTAGGTTTGGATACATGTCTTCTAATAATCCGATTTGCCTTTTCTCATTTTCAGGCCATCAAACTCCAAATGGTCATGCAACTGAAGCCTGGGATAATGGCTCCCTTTTCCTGGGGTCCCTTAGACAGGCCTCCAAGGGAGATCTTCCCAAACAGCATCCCCTGTCAGCTGGAAGCAGTTAAGATTTGTCTTTGTCTCTATTCTAATGACAGTTAGATGTACTTCTTCAAAGAGGAAAATGGTAGAGGTAGGAGGCAGAGAACTCTCCTAGGCAGGTAGGGAAGAGTCCCCGTAGAATCTGCAACGCACCAAGGTCATTGTGCACAGGGGGTTGCCTAGACATGCTTGCAGTGAAAATTGTTAATGTTGTCTTTATCACTCTCTGTATAAATAGCCACACATAATAAGCTAGCTGCATGAAGATAAAAAATAACTAGTTTGAAATTAGAAAAATTCCCCAATAAAATCAAAGTTAGCATGTGGTTTATAATATGATAGACAGGAGACATGGCTGAATGCTAAGAATGTGTTCACATCTATTTTATGCCATGATCAGGAAAATATTTTGTATATTCTTTAGATAAGAGTCCCACTGACAGCATTCATTAACATTGATGGATAATACCTCAATAGTAAAACTAAAGTTTATTAACCAGAAATTTGTATTAAAAACACAAACTTTCATTTAGGATATATTCTTCTATGTGTTGTGAAATCAGCTGAGAAGGCAGGAAACATTGAACTTATTAGAGCTTTTTAATAAATTAAAAATGAGAATTAAGTACATATGCTTTTAGAGGGTGCACAACTTTGAATTTTTTTTTTGTTTTGTTTGGGACGGAGTCTCGCTGTGTCACCCAGGCTGAAGTGCAGTGGCACAATCTCAGCTCACTGCAACCCCCGCCTCCCGGGTTCAAGCAATCCTCTCACCTCAGCCTCTCAAGTATCTGGGATTACGAGTGTACACCACCATGCCTGGTGAACTTTTGTATTTTTAGTAGAGATGAGGTTTCACTATACTGACCAGGCTGGTCTCAAACTCCTAACCTCAAGGGGTCCGCCCACCTTGGTCTCCCAAAGTGCTGGGTTTACAGGCATGAGCCACAGCGCATGGCCTGGAATGTTTTTAGAAACAGAGAGGGTTCTTCCGTCTTCTGGAAATCCTATTGAGATGGACAACAAGGGAAGAAACTCTCAGATGAATTTCTACCTACTAGAGAGCTGATTAATATCATTTTAAAGGAAATGCTAACACAAAAAGCTAACACGAAGCTAAAAAAATATAGTGATTCAATACAGCAATCACTCTAGCTCAATCTAGTTTAAAATATTATCTAACCATGGAGGGCATTGTCATTGTTCATAGAAGACAGAGTCAATCCCACTCACAATCTTCTGGGAATGTTTAAAAAATGGCATCGCTACATAAAAATCATCAATTTTAATAAAATGTAAACTCCCTTGGCCAAAGGTTCTCCCACTAACACTATGGAATCATGGTTCACTCCTCAGGGTGCATCAGTTATTACCCTATGACTTGGTAGCTAAAAGGCCCATACGTTTATAGATTTTACACCAAGGGATCATCTTTGTCCTATTGCATGCTTGTGTTACGAAATACTGAAAGTGATTCCTGTGTGATATCCACTCCAATCATGAAGAGTTAAAACTGCCTTTTACTACATCTTTTCCACAGTGTCTTCTGATCTTCAACAAGGAAACTGAAAGGAATATCAGCAGAAAATACTGCTCTTGAATTATATTGGAAGGAATCTTATCAGAAACTTTTAAGTATCTCACTGCACAAAACAGTCAGGCAGTTAATTATTGGCTTCATGTTTTACAACTAAAGAATCAATTCAGGACAGATGCAGTGGATCTTCCCTATAATCACACCACTTTCAGAAGCAAAGTGAGGGAAATCACATGAGACCAGACAATCGAAGCCTAACTGAGCAAATAAAGAGACGCTATTTCTATGAAAAAATATTTTAAAGGATAAGCAGGTGAGGGGTGGCGTTCCCCTTTAATTCTAGATACTCAGGAGGCTAATATGGGAAGATTATGTGAGTCCGGAGCTCAAAATTACAATGAGCTATGATCACACAACTGTACTTTAAGCTGTGGAACAGTGTGAGAGCCTGCCTCTAAAAACAAACAAAAAAGAATCAATTAAGAAGTCCACACAACTGTAAAGCTACTCAAACAGGAGATGTTAAACTGAGCATCCTCATTGATTGCCTGGCATTTCTGATGTTTTTAAGCAGACGTCTGACCTAAGACCTGCAGAATAAGCTGATAGTCCTTGATTGTGAGAAGCTTCTACCCAAGACATTAGGCCAGGGCCCTGTCTAATTCCCCATCCCCTCCTTCTTTTTCTCATTATTATTTCCTTATATTTCTAAACTCATCTCATTTCTGTAGATCTGGGTCTTGTCCACCCATACTGAACCCTTATTTTATTTCTTTTTCATTATTTTTATTCTTGCTACCTAGAATAAGTTGTCACTCTATCTTTTGGTGCATGACTGTTGATTACTTAAGGCTCACTCCTCCATCATCTCCTTTTTTGCCACTCAAGGTGAATCTAGTTTGGACTCACAGGAGCTTCTTCATTCAATGCCAATGGGAGTTTCAAACCTTATAAACCCCAATCTGTGAGTGGGAAGCCTCACTCTGCCACCACCACTAAACCATTATAAAAACCCTGAGCCAGTCTCCTTTCATCTTCTTTCAAGCCATTTTAGATTTTCCTGCGAGACCTGCCCGGCACTCAGCAGACACCTATACTGTGCAGATAATCCACTTTTCCACATTCACTTGCTCTGAGCTTATGACTTCATCAGACATGACACACACACTAAATCTCGGTTGAGATCTCTTGGCTTTGCATGTTGTCAACTACAACTGTTGGTGTGAGCTTGCTGTCACTGTTTCTTTTTTTTTCACAGACACTTCTCAAAAGAAGACATTCATGCAGCCAAAAGACACATGAAAAAATTCTCATCATCACTGGCCATCAGAGAAATGCAAATCTAAACCACAATGAGATACCATCCCACGCCAGTTAGAATGGCGATCACTGTTTCTATCAACAGGACACACCGGATCCCTGAAACAACTCCGGGACAGAGCTCGACATGTGTTATAGATTTGTTTTGTGTCCCCACCTAAATATCTCAAATTCTAATCCCCACATGTCAAGGGAGGGACCAGGTGAGAGGTTATTGGATCATGAGGGCAGTTTTCCCATGTTGTTCTCATCACAGTGAGTGAGTTCTCACAAGAGTTGATAGTTTAAAAGTGTGTGTCACTTCCCCCTCTCTGTCTCTCTCCTGCTGCGCTGTGAGATGTGCCTTGCTTCGCCTTCACCTTCCACCATGATTGTAAGTTTCCTGTGCCCTCCCCAGCCATGCCGAACTGTGAGTCAACTAAACTCTTTTCTTTGTAAACTACTCAGTCTCAGGTAGTTCTTTATATCACTGTGAAAACGAACTAATATCACATGACTGGTGGAGTTTGATAAACTTTCTTAATGACAGTTTATGGGGGGTTTATAGGGTTTGAAACTCCCACTGGCATTGAATGAAGAAGCTCCTGTGAGTCCAAACTAGATTCAGCTTGTGTGGCAAGAAAGGAGATGATGGAGGAGTGAGACTTATAATCAGTGCTAAAGATAGTACTAATTATACTAGGTAAAATTTGGTATCAAAGGAATTAGACAGAGATAAATGAAATACATGAAAAGTCAGAGACTCCTGAATATACACATGAATGAGTGTTGGACATTTCTGTATTTTTAGAGAAATGCTAGAATACAGCAAAATAATGGCATGGGGTTCAATTGAAAAATAATAATCTCCACATGAAGTGTTCAATTTTAGAAATATGGTCATAGACATTATCATTATCAACATGGATAACAAGTCAATTACTCTCAAAATATCCTCTTGTTCTGTAATTCCTCCTTCCTAGACCTTCCCTTCTCCTACAATATTCACAGTGAACTACTGATTTTTATGTAACTTTAGATTACTTTTCAATACATCAGGTAATAAAAGTTATAGATTTATGTGTGTTGTGGGGTGGGTGTATATAAGTTTCTGTGTGTGAGAGAGAGAGAAGGGAGGAAGGCAGAAAAAGAGGATTCCTACATAATTGACCACAATTTATGGGAAACACATGGTTCGTATTGTGTTTCATAATGACATAAACAATGAAGCTGGAAAAGCTACACATTAATCAGGTTTATTGAATACCTCAGGTAATAAAAGTTATAGATTGATGTGTGTTGTGGGGTGGGTTCATGTAAGTTTCTTTGTGAGAGAGAGAGAAGAAGGGAGGAAAGCAGGCAGAAAAAGAGAGGAATCCTACATAATTGACCACAATTTATGAGGTTCTCAAGTAATTATGGGGAATTAGTCCTTACGGACAAGGCTGATATAAGATGGAGAGGACAACTTGACACACCTGGCTATGGTTATATATTTATATAAATATCATTTTCTAATCATACAAACACTCACATGCATTAGAATAGATGTAGTGGAGGGTATCTTGTGGTGAAACATGATGGTGACACAAAACGCTTCATCCAGCCCCTTTTCACACCAGCTGCACCTGCCCTGAGGCTGAGACTTGAATCTGCTCTTTCTGAATCCCTAAAATAATCCTGAGCCCCCAGCTGTACCAAGCACCCTTTGGTGTCGTGATTTTCTCCCATGGTTCCTGAGAGCCCCCAGCTATCTGCGTGCCTCTACAATGGTCTTGAGTGCCCCTTGGTGTCCTGAGAGACCCTGGTGTCCTGAGTAACCCTGGCTGTCCTATGCACCCCCACAGGGAGGCTTGGGTATGAGTTCACACTGTGGTTTCCTCACTATGTTTTTTGCTCTAAACTACGTGGCTATGTGTTTGTTGCTCACATAGTTCAGCTGTAAGAGGAACTACTTTTTGGACATGGATCTGGAGATGGTGACTGGACTCTTGAGAAGACGGGAGTAATCTGTGCTCCCTCCGTGACCTATGCACCCGATCCACTCCAGTACCTCCCGTGGGGCGCTGCAGGATGCAGCTCCAGCAGGAAACACTGGTTGTGATGGAGAATGCAGAGATGGCACAGGTGAGGGAGACGGTCTGTGAGGGCTTCACCAGGCCAAGAGTGCACTGAGAAACACAGTTGTTGGCATGCCCAGGTTCTGGAGAACATGTTGAAATTTCCAAATACTTACATTTCTATGAGAATAACGAGCTCACTTGTGTTCAATTAGTGAGTCTCCTAGCGTAATGCAGTGGATTCTGATGTTGGGTTCAGACAAATATAGGGTCACATTTTTCTCCATACTTGGAACCAAGTAATAAAGAGAAACTTATGTCAGGAGAATGGCCATTGAACTATCTCTGTTCATGGTGATTTTGAGAATAGGCTTGAGATGTGATCACCTAAAGAGTGTCCTAATGCTTAACCAACAATTAGGCCTGATCAGCAGTCACAGGCATTGGAGGTCGCCCACATGGAGAAATATCTAACTCACTGAAGCTGCACCTGGGGGTCTCTGCAGGCTCTGAGTTGTGCGGGAACAGCTCCTCCCTTAGACTCAGAGTGAGGACAATCTCTGCTCATTCTCTGGGGAAGGTGAGGGTTAGTGTGTGGAAACAACCCAACTTTGTTCAAGATCTCTGTACTTGAACAGAAACAAAGAATAGGAGAAAAAATGATTTCAGTTTTAAATAGAATAAATTCTCACGAGGAAGGCAATAATACATCTGGATCTTTCACAGAATTAAGAAACAATGAATTTGGGGTAAAGTTGAAAATTACAATTTCTTTGCAGATTCTGTTTTTAGTTATCTATGTCCTCCGAGAAAATGAAGTAAAATCAGGGTTTTTATATAAAAATTCACAAACAGGGTGCTGGCCCTGAGAATGCACCTCCCATCTCTCCAGCATCAGGGAGCCAGCTGCTGCACTGCACTGCAATAGACCAGGCAGCCAGCTGCTGCATTGCACTCTAACACGCGCCACCTGGTGTGTTCCAAAGACACCCATCCTGGGAGCTCCTCCCAGACAGTGACTGTGTACAGTGGAGACACTGAGGTATGGCTGCTGCTGGAACACATTGGACATCCCTGATGGACAACTGTGCTCTGGGAGGCACCAATGGCCTCGCTGGATTTATCTTGGACCACAGGGTTGTTAGGGTAGCTCCATCAAACTCCCATTCCTCTCCAGCACTAGCGGTGAGATTGACATTCTGGGGTGACAGTTTCTACAGCCCCACCTGGCCTCCTGTGCATTTTTTGCTTCCATTACTTGCATCTGCTTTGGGACAAATGAGAATGTTTCCTCTTCCTATAATAAACTTTTCTAATCCGGAGACCTCAGGGGTGGCCACAGAAACATAAATATACAGAGGCTCCGAGTGGAACTGGTAGATGCAGAGGAAGGCACAGACCCTGAAGGAAAGCAGCCCATGATGACCATCTGCACCTGCCCTAGAGCTGCCCCTGTTTTCTGTGGGTTCTGAGGGCCCCTTTTAGCCCAGCCTCCTCCCTTATCATTGCAGGAAATTCTGTGTCTGTGTTCACACCGATGTCTTCTTACCTGGTGCCTCACATACAGTAACACACAGTTGTGCCCTCTGTTCTCAGACCGTTCATTTGCAAATGGAGTGAGTTCTTGGCATTTTCTTTGGAGATGGTGAATCTGCTCTTCACAGTTTGTGCATAACATATCTGACTTGTATCGTACTATTTATCTACTACTCACTCCAGCCCCTTCCCTGGAGCCTGGGAAACTGAGCTCATTCAGTAGCTACTGAAGGTTAATCCAGAGTCTGCACAGGAGAGTCTCACGGACCCCCCAGGTTGTCTTGGGTCCTCTCCGGACTCCACTAGCTGTACCTCACACTGGACACCTGCAAACTCATAGACATCCTGTTCAGAAACTCCCTGACATAATCCACTGTTTCTCTCAAGTGTATCCACTCACACTCAATCTCTCTAGTTCACCTTTTAAAACAGCAACAGTGAAAACCCAGCTCAGCCCAAACTCCATGGTGGGTCCTCTGTCTTTAGTCCTAATCACCAAATAGAAACCCCTGGGAATCCCAGGGCTGGCGCTTCTCTCCCAGAGCTGCAGGGTCAGGACTGGGCTAGTTTTCATCAGCAGAGGGAGAAACCTATTTGCATGTCTCCTACTGTATAGCAAGCTCTGGGATGGGAATCCTGAGAAGGGGCAGGACCCAGAGCAGACAAAGTGCCCTGGGGGAGATTGGTAGTCATCACTCAGGAAAATATTGTTATATGATTGTGCCTTGATAATTATTTAGCAGTCATCATCTTCTTTTTGACATATTTGTAGAATACATTTAATGTAAGTGTCAATGTTACATTTTAAGGAAGATAAATTACATACAGAACAGAGTGTTTATACAATTCGTTCAAGGTCACACAGCTGGACAGAATTAGCCCCATTATCCGTGCCTGTGCCTCTGACCACTAGAGGAGACTGCTCCCCTGAGACAACTCCAGGGCAGTGTGGGACACGCCTAGTGAGGTTTGCAGGATTCCACCCCTGCCAGGACGTCTCTGTTTTCTTTTAGTGTATTCTGCTCTTTACCTAAAGTATACAGAGAAAACCAGTGTTCAAGCATGGGTACTTTCAAGAGTCTGAGATGTTTCGACTGTTCATACCCATCTATTTTTTGCTCCTCCTCAACCAACATATTCATTTGTTTCTTTGTTACTACTTTAAGTACAATTAATAATTAATTCAAATCTACACTGCACAATTTGGAAAATGGTAACGTATGTGTGCAAACTTTAATCAGGTTGTGTACAATTAAGTTAACCCCTAAATCTTTGTCACTTCTCTGTAATTTCATCTCACCCAATTACTTTCAACACCCATTTCTCACAAATTTCAAATCTGCTCTGTTACTTTAGAATAGTTGTACCTTCTGCAGTTTATACAATTAGAAGTTTATGACGTGCACTCTTAATTCTTCAGCTACTTTCACTCAGCAGAGTTCTTTGAGAATGTAGCCATGACTTTATGAGAATGAGGATGCCTTGATTCTAATTCTGCATTGTACTTTAGTCCATAATCATATGTCAAATTGTTTAACGTTCACCTGTAGTGGACATGGATATTTGATTTGTTCCCTCAGTTTCTGGCTTTTATATAGAAAGCGGCTACTCAGTGTGTAAATGTGAAAAATGAGGAAACTATGATCTTATTCTGACCTCATTAACAACAAACCTGAAAAACTGAACAAACGAAGAAGAAAACCTTTTAACATATCTGAGTTGCTTTCACAGAGCTAACAAGAAGACTGAAATGTGAGGAGACAGATGCCAGCAGATAGGAATGGGGCCCACATGTTAGTGAACCCAGGGCAGGTGCCACTGGATGGCATTGTGAGAGGAACAGGCTAACCTGGAAATATTTAGTGAGGTTTTTTTTTTTTTTTTGGATGCATGTGCTAATGGTATTAGAGTGTTAATCTACTAGTCCTTGCAGGATTTTCCCAAGAATTTGAAAAATCCACAGTCATCTCCCTTATCTGCTGTCCTGTGGTGCTGACAGGAAGGGAAGAACAGTGAGGACTGTTGAACACCTGGATCCACCTCCACTATTTCCAGGGGAAATACAATAAAACCTGTATCCTATGGGGTGTGGTGGAGTCAAAAGAAACTAAAGAAAACAAAAAATTCCCAAAAATCTCCATCCAGAAGAAATTCTTAATCTGCAGGGTAAGTACAATGGAGGAGAAGCTGAGGACACTGGTGAGAAACCATTGTGGTTGGGAAAAGGCACTACCCCTGGGGGAAGAGGTATGGAGAGGAAAATTTGGAAGGTCACCCCCAGAACTATGATTTCTACTCATGCATAAGGAGGGGGCTGATTCGGAAGGTTGGAGAACGTCCCCATTTGTTCAAGCCCCTTCTCCACATGGTCAACAAGTCTGCAGAATAGTGAAGTAGCTGCATCAGCTCCATTCTGGCCTCTGTCATGTGACAGTTTTTTGTGGATTTGCTTTCTGCTCTCTCAAGATTTGTTTCCTCTCTCAAGTCCTAGCTCCATTCTCCTGTTAATTTTCAGTTTATTGAAGAGATTCATATTTAGGTTAGAAAATTACAATTTTTGGAAGAAATTTTCATCTTAAACACACCAAATCTAATGAGCTCTCTCCAGGGATGCCCTTCTGTTTTCTTTTTTCTTCCTTTCCTATGAGATACGGCCCTTTTTTCTCCCTGAGTCCAGCTCTTATATTCATATGCATGAGGAGTCCAACTATCACACACCCAGGGACATCTTGGAGGAATGGACCCTACCATCTGTCTCCTCAGTCCTCATGTGCACAGTGGCCACTCTGTCAACTGTTGTATGTGCTTTAGGGATTTCCATTTAGAATTGTCTTTCACTTTCCCCCCAAATAAAGTTCTTGTCCTTAAATACCTTGACGAGCCAGTCTTCTTTTCTGTCTCTTTGTAGTTAATATTGTTTTATTCCATTAAAATTCATTAGGAACATCAGTGAAAATGGAAGTGACCAGCCATCCCTTCCATTGTCTGACTTCTGCCTGACGGACCCACCCATGAGCTTTATTCCACTGCTCTGCAGCTGATGGGGCCATCCGGACCTTTATTAATAAGAGGGGTGTGATTTATTAGAGAATTACTGAGATCAGCATGTGCCTGAGCTCCTCAGAACACAGGTGTGGTCCTGCAATAGAGTGTGTGTGACTGAAATCACACGTGTGTATAGCTCGTGGCCTCAGCCCATAAGCTGATACCAGCTTCTGGCCATTCCTGGGTAGCCCGATGAGGGTTGTCCACAGAAGGATGGATGCAGGATGTGGATTTTAGAAAGTGTTGTGGTGTTGGGGGCATTGACAGCCAAATTTTATTTTAAGTCTATTCTGTCCTTGGTACTTGGGGAAGACTGGGAAGAAAGGAACAAAACTCAGACCCCATGTAGCTCCCCATTTTGGAAGAGATTCAGTGCAAATTTAGAAAGTTGAAGAAATAGACTATACTGCAGGGATCATTTCTATAATCCGTTTGAGGTGGTTGAAGAAAAACAGTGATGTTGGTGATGTTGGTGTGGTTTTCTGTGACATACTAAGGAGACGACAGAAGATGATCAGTGGCCAATCTCCATCCAGCTGGTACCTCTTGTCTATGTTATGTCCAAATAAAAGATAAAAGACAACATTTGTTACACACACACATCAGGGCTGGTTTCAGAGACCTTGCTCAAAAATGGCCAACAGGGCCATGACACATTTTTATGTGAGAGCTACTGTTTTTGCCTACTTCATGCAGAAATCTGAGAGATGCAGTGCCCAGCCTCAGGGGGCTGCTTCTCCCTCCAGGAGACAGAGCTAACAGAGTTACGTGGTATCAGTCAGTTTGGGTCTTCATACGAAGACAACAGGAGTGGGTGGCTTAAACAACAAATATTGACTTTCTTACAATTCTGCAGTCTGAATGTGGAAGATCAAGGAGCTGGCAAAATTGGTTCGTAGTATGGCTTCTTCCTGGCTTGCACAGGGCCACCTTCTAGTGCACTACATCTCCACATGGCCTCTTCTCTGTGTGCAAGTGAAAAGTGAGAGGTCTCTGGTGTCTCTTCCTCTTCTTATAAAGACAACAGTGTATTGCATTAGGGTCTCACACTTTGACCACATTTAACCTTAATTACATAATTAAAATTACAGTATGGATCCATTGGATTTAAGGTTTCAGTAAATGAATTTCAAATAGGGCACAATTCGATTGATGACACAAATCAAGAGATGGTGAGAATCCATATATGGTAAAATGAGTCATGCAGGAACTTGTAGGAAAGTTCCTAGTAATTGGTGAAACCTCAACAGTAAACAGAAAAATTGTCTTCCTCCTTTCTTGCCTGCCACAAGGATGTGAGGAAGTAGAACCACAGATAATAAAGAGGAACCCTGGGGACATCTGAGGTGCTGGCGAGGAGGGAGACCACTGAGCTGATGAGGAAGCCCCGCCCTCCCTGCACCTGCTCCTAACCCGGCCTCGGGATCTGTGGGCGTGTAGCACACACCCTGAGCAGCACCTGCACCCGGTCCCTCTGCCTATCTGCAGGGAGGTTTTTATCTGGGCTCCCACTCAGCTCGCCTCACTGTGCCTCTCGCACAGTAATACACGGCCGTGTCCGCGGCGGTCACAGAGCTCAGCTTCAGGGAGAACTGGTTCTTGGACGTGTCTACTGACATGGTGACTCGACTCTTGAGGGACGGGTTGTAGTTGGTTCTCCCACTACTAACGATGTACCCAATCCACTCCAGCCCCTTCCCTGGGGGCTGGCGGATCCAGTTCCAGCCATAATCACTGAAGGACCCACCATAGACAGCGCAGGTGAGGGACAGGGTCTCCGAAGGCTTCACCAGTCCTGCACCCCACTGCTGTAGCTGCACCTGGGACAGGACCCCTGTGAACAGAGAGACCCACAGTGAGCCCTGGGATCAGAGGCAGCATCTCATATCTTCATATCTGCATTCCTGAGACACTCACATCTGGGAGCTGCCACCAGGAGAAGGAAGAACCACAGGTGTTTCATGTTCTTGTGCAGGAGGTCCAGGACTCTCAGAAAGCATTTCCCATGTGAGCTGGACGCTGAATTTAAGGAAATGTGTAGTCACTTCCTGTAGGTGCCTAAGTGAGGATTTGCATGTGGGTGGTGCCTTTGTATGGAGAGGTGAAAAGGGATGAGGGAGGTGCCAGTCTTTCGGGCTCACCCTGGGAGGAGGATGCTGGCTGTGCCCTCTGAGAACTCAGTTCTCTTCCTGTGGCCTCCCCTCACCAACCCCAGAGTCCTCTTCTTCCAGGTAGGAAATGTGCTGAAGGAGCTGGTCTGAGAAATGAGTGTGATCATGGATCAAGGACAGATTTTGGAATACAGTCAATACTGTTCTACCTTTAAAGATTCATATAACACCAACCATACACCCAGGTCACCTAAATTGTCATTTACCCCTTCAGACACATTGAAACAGCTGCTGAGTGTAATAATCACAGTGAACTGAGACAAACCTGGATCCATGCAATGTGTACTGTAGTTCAGAACATCCATCTTGGTTAGAAGGATGCTACCTGTCCCAGGAAGCGGGTTATTTTTAAATAGCACCTGAGAGCTGCCCTTCTGAGACCTTTTGAAATTTGGGATTCTGTCTGAGACCTCAGGAGAAGGTAGTGGAATATATCTCCATCCTTCTCAATGTGGGATCCTGAAGATGTGGCCTGACCTCTAAACACTTCTGTGTGAAAAGATGTACATTGGGGATACCAGTGACAGCTTCAGATGAAAACTCTATAGTACATCAGCACTGGAGGATAGTCTCATCACCAAGATTAGTGAAATTACCTTTCCTGGGAACCAGAGAGGACCTCTGTGAGCTCTATCCTCTGAGAGAACAAGGAACTCTGGTTCTTCCCTGACAGGTCACACCTGTGAAACATGGCTGGACAATGACACTCAAGCCCAGAATTCGTACCCACATATTTACCAATTCAGATCCATCTGTCTCTGAAAGACTTTCTCCTCCGCTGAATTGCATGAACATACCCTAGGGTGTGCAGTATTGAAACTTGGGCATTTCACATTAGTTTGGTGTATTATATAATACATAAAATATCTCCATGGATGTTGTAACAGGAGAGTCATCAGAAGCTGGTTGTGTTGTATAATCCGGATAAACCTGGGCTCCCTTCTTAGGAGCTGAACAAGTGGGCTGACCTTCTGTGAGACAACAGAGGGAAAGAGACAGACTCAATATCCAGAGCGAGGTGAGCTCTCTAACTACCTACCAGGTGGTCTCTGGGCCATGTGTTTGAACAGATCCAGAAATACCTTCCTCACCCTCAGGAGAATTATGAACATTGAGGGAAATTGAGATACATTTTTTTATTTACAAGGAATATTTCATAGGCTTGCAGACATCTACATGGGTGTGTACAGGGATGCTAGGATGTGCTCATACACAGAAGAGCAAGAATTACTTTTCATGGAAAGAAAACCAAAGAGCTTCTGAATTTGTAGGTATTGTTTGCTGCAAATGTCTCAGGTCACTAGATCATGTTATGATGCTAGAGGAAAAACTTCCCAACATTGTCATGGAGACAAAATGCAAAAGAGTAAAGATTCAACTGAGATTCCCTTGAAAATCAACAGTAATGAACAGGCCAAAAGAAATCAACCATTATGGAAAGAGTGGTCACTAAATGAAACAGTAAATTCCACGTTGTGGTGAGAAGGAAGATCCGTCTGACAGCTCATTTTCACCTCTGCGAAGACTTCAGAACATAGACTAAGAGCAGAGAGTGAACTTAGGGCAAACAGGGGCCAGATGTTTGAGGAGGATGGAGAGTGAGCCGGAGTCATTGTGAGCCATTCAGAAAAGCAGAGTGTTCCAGGGTGTATGGAGTCCTCCTGAGTTAAGAGATGCTGAATACATACCAGTTTCACTGCCCTCATGGAGAAACTCTCTTGGATGTCCAGATTTGAACACGTGCAGTGTTGATGGAACTCAACATAACTAGGAAGTTTTCAGTGAAGATGTAGGTAACAATGTGGGTACAATTAAATTCGGTTTACGAAAATATTATTATCTGAAGTATCAAAGTCAGTATCTACTAATTTATCTTTCTTTTGTATTTTATAGACAAGGCTTGTTCTGTTGCCCAGGCTGCAGTGCAGACTCACCTATTAATTTTATAGCATAAAAACGATCAGTCCAATTTATGTAGTCCTGTTATCTCCATCAAGGATTTAGGTCCATGTGGCCTGTGACAGAGCTCTAGTCACAGAGGGAAGAGAGTGGTTTGTTGGGTTGATGCTGCTTCTTCAGAGGGGAATTTAAACAATCAACTCCTCACCTCACCAAGTCTATTTTTATAACAGTGCAAGACCCTTGGGAATGCACTCACCATTTCTTAAATAACGGGAGTTGACTGCCGTGAAGGTAACAGGAAGATGTGTACATTTGAAGCCTGGTTACATAACCTGTTGAATTTAAAACGCCTGGAGCCAATCACATTCTGGCATCTTGTTTAATTAGTTGTGAATGTATTTTCAGTTGGTTAGTTCAAGTTCCCATAACTCACTTTCTGCTAAAATATCACATACAATAATCTTGAGATATTAAAATAAAAAAATAACTAATTTGAAAATGAATCCAACTTCCAGGAGAGATGAAAGTTCCTTTGTGGTGAAGGGTGGAAATATGATTGAACACTGAGGTTGTCTTCACAATTGTTTTATTTTAATTAGGGGAACTTCTATACATCCCTTATGTTTATTAGAAACTCCCAGTGAGAACCTTGAACTAACGTAATTGGTTGATGGAGCACACAACAACGATGCTGAAGGTTATTAAGCAGGAATTGCTATTACAACATTAGCCTTGCTTTACAGCACATATTTCTACCTGATGTGAAATTAGCCCAGGTGCGGTGATGAGAGCTTGTCAGTTAACCAAAGACCAGGAAATGGGTACACATGGTTCTGGAGCAGGGCATGGCTTTGGGATGCTTTGCTAACAAAGTGGCTTCTCACGTCTTCTGGAAAACCCATCAAAATGGGCAAGTTAAGGATCTCTTAGGAGCACCCGTCTATCCCATATTCTTGGCTAATATTAAAGCGGAACTCAATGCAAAATGAGATACTATGGAAGTTAAGAAAACTGCTGTACCACTGCCTCAGCTCAGCACAGCTGCCTCCTTCCTCAGGCTTTCTGAAACTCTCGGGATGTGGGTTTCCACACTGTGTACTTCGCACAGTAATACTCAGCCGTGTCCTCAGCCTTTAGGCTGCTGATCTGAAGATACGCCGTGCTGACAGAGGTGTCCATGGAGAAGACAAACCATCCTGTGAAGCCGTGGGTATATGTCGGGTTCCCAGTTTAGGTGATGATCCATCCCATCCACTCAAGGCCCTGTCCAGGGGTCTGTCATAACCAATTCATACCATAAGTGGTGAAGGTGTAACCAGAAGACTTATAGGAGACCTTCACTGAGGCCCCAGGCTTCTTCACCTCAGGCCCAGACTGCACCAGCTGCAGGGAGTGGGCACCTGTGGAGTGGACACAGGAGTGGGTGAAGTCTCACATGACTGGCCTGGTTTCTTCCTCATCCCTGAGACTGGGGAGCCCCTTACCTGTTGCTGCTGCCATCAAGAAGAGGATCCTCCAGGTCCAGTCCATGGTGAGGAGCTGTGATCCAGGGGCTTCTCCAGAGGAGGGGTGTGGTTGTCGGGTGAGGCTCTCAGGGAACAGAGATACTATATTCACCTCAGTTATTTGCATATTCATGAAGGATGCTATTTAATAGCCCAATTCCTGACCCAGTATGAGAAACAGACACATGGATGACACAATTGTAGAAGCTGAGGGTTCAAGCCACAAACTTGTTAGAGGCCATGCGTCCCCTACACATCCCTGAACTCTGTGTTGACAGAGCTTCCCCCACTGAAGAACAAGCTCCTCGAGGACAGCACCTCACTTTGAAACCACATTTGACTGTCTCAGGGTCAACTTGCATCATTTCTAGACCATAATATGTGAATGCGTTATTTAGGGAATGAGTGTGTTTATCCAAACATTGCACTTATTTATAAGAAAGGATCTCTTCCTGAACTCCAGCAGTTTGAAATCCCCATTGTAAAAGTGGTTCTCATTACAACATCCAGTTTGATAAATGCTCACAATTGAATAGATATTTATACAAACTTCAGCACTTTGTGAAATACTTATTTTAGATATTTTTAAAGGAAGTCCCAGGCCCTGGGAGGAACCTCTTCCCAGCCTCCTGTGCACCTGCTCTGGGGCGGGAGCCTGTGCTGGGTGTATCCGGAGCGCCCCCTGCAGCCCAGCCCCCACCATACAGGGAGGTTTCTATCTTATCTAAGCTGAGAGTATATTCCTACCAGTGTATCCAGCTCAGTATAAAGTGGTTGTGCCCTGGCTCAGAATTCTCCTTTAGGGACACCACGTGCTCCTCACACCATCTTTTGAAATAGTGAATTGCATTTAGGAAACCCAGTGAACTCTGCAGAGAGACTCCAAGAAAAGATATCATGCATCACCAGGGAGCCCTTTCCTGGAGCTCAAGAGGCACTGAATCATTGGACACACGGTGAATCCAAAAACTCTTCAGAGGCTTGGGGGAGACTCTTATTTCCTTTAGGGTCCTACAGTTGATTATTGCACCTGAGAAAACCTTCAGGTGCAGATGCATGTGGATAGAAGCCCAGTCCAACTCTGCTATTCAACTCACACATGTGCACGCGCATGTACACAGACACACACACATACATATATATATACATTGTGGCTAATTTTTATATTAACAGATCCCATGTTTGCCATTTTTTTCTGGTATCCATCTCATGGAAAGCTCTCCCTACACTGGTACTAAGACTGAATATGTGTCTACTTTGTGCAAACAGAAGAAAACAGAATACAAGTGGATACTTGGGAAGTGCATGCACATTGAATTCACCTGGTCTCACTTTGGAACCCTGCAGATGCCCCATGAAAACTAAATTTGAGGCCAATGAGGGGTAAATCATTTCATTAGTGGTGAAGTTGCTGAAGTCAGAGGCTTCAAATTGCTCTATTTTTCATAACATTTTTTATCCTATTTTCCTCCTCAGATAGAGCTTGCGAATTGCCACACTCTCATATTTAATCCATATTGACTAAACTGGTGAGACGTAATGTGTGGAACACAGAAGCATTACATGTTCTTACAGTTGCATTTTAATGCTGTGGTGATCTTCTTTCTCTGGGCTGTGACCGATGCAAGAAGTCTCCAGGTGTGAAGCTGATTTTTGCTCTTTTCTGGCTGGAACATCACAGGAAAATTTTCTTAAATGTACTCCTATTGGCTAATTTTACCCATTTTCATGACAAAGGAAGGTTGCTGGTAAGGCTTGTAATGGGGATAGATTGCCTTTCCCCACATAGATAAGGATCTAAAAATGTCCTTCGCCTGTTTGTCTGTATGAACAAGGTCTGGGTGTATTTATCAGAGATTTTGGTCTCCTGGTAATAGAGCCATGAATGGATCTATGTGGATTCTCACCCTGAGAACCTAGAGGTTCCTGGAGGAAGGGAGATAAGAGTATGTGGGGCTGGGGCTCCCAGGATCTCTCACCCTCACGCTAGTCCAGACATGCCCTTCATGTTTATTTAGTTCAGATATATAACAAACCACACAGCCAGGCTCGCTTAAATTATCCATCCTCAGTCTATATTGGGGCAGCAGCTGAGTATAATAATTATATTGAACTCAGACAAATCGGCCCAATCCAATTTTTACTGTAGCTCAGAGCCGCTTTACTGACTCACTTAACTTGGAGATTATTTCTTCCCTGAAAGAACTGTAAGGGTTGCTGTGGAGCCTCTGTGGAGTTGGATTTTTTGCATCAGCCTGTCATGCAGGGTGTTCTGAATTATGTAGACCTTTATACTTAGAAGGTAATTATTCCTAGTGATGTGGAAATGGCTGGCAGCCCTCAATTCTGTTTCTTTCTTTTGTTCTCCTGAGTGTCTACAAGAATCCGATGAACCTCAGGACTCTTCTTCATGGATGACTCTGAAGATTGACAATCGACTCAGTGCTACAAACAGAGGGAGCTAAGTGAGGATTCTCAGTTAACTGATACGTTGAGCCAGCAACATAGGACGCATCCAAGAATGAACAATTTTGTCAATACCTATCAATATTAAATTCGAGATTTATGATTTTCAGTACATTGGAGTTAAAATTTTTATGATTCTTGACAATGAGGTCTCAAACTTGATGGTTTGCAGATGAAACGAACTCGTCATGGTTAGACAGAAGCTTCTTTTTCTAGGAAGCTAGTCTTTTAAACTAAAGCACCTGAGAGGTGGTTTCCTGAGATCTTGTGGACATGTATCTATTAGAGAAAAAAATCAGGAAATCTGGTCTCAAATAATTGACAGAAAGCTTATGAAAATTTTTATCAACACAGCCATGAAACTCCGGTTAGTCATTTTTTTGGTTCTTTTGTTACAACTGAAGAAGCAATTAAGAAATCAACACAATCGCAAGCCTACTCCAAAAGAGATCATCTTTCCACACTTCAAAAACAGACCAGTATTCATAAAGACACACTTCTCCATTAGATCTACAGCTTACACAGATTTCTGTAACCTGAAGAAGTTTCTCTAAGAAGATTATTCTCTAGACATCTATGTATGCTAAAATACATTGTGTTTATGATTAATCTGTGCAAGCCCTTGGCACATTAAACAAACTTCATGTAAATGTGATAACTTTATCACTTACTGTGCTCTCACACTTTACTGGTTTCAAAAGTTCATCACCCTTGTGATGAAGCAATAGGTGCCTTTGAGAATATGCTGTTGCTTCAAGCGAACACATTCTAGATCCTCACTTGATTTCATCATTTCATATTGAGTGTAGGTGTGTCTATGACTGAAAACCCAACAGTTTTATCCAACAGATTCTCCTCTTATGAGATCATCCTGAAACCTGCCAACCACCTTCATCATGCATGCTTCCAATCTTTTGCTTTTAGGAAATAAGAGGCATAATCCATCCCTGCTTTAAGGTGAGAAACCTTCCTGACCTTCCATCATATTTAGTAGAAACTCTCATTGAGAGCCATAAGCCAACATTATTTGTTTACGGATCAGACCTCAAAACTGAAACTGTTTTTCATAATGACTACACCATTCTACATTTTCACAATTAAGGAAAGCAGTATGAAGCCTCCTAAATGAATTAAAGCCAGAAATATTGTATGACCAGGAATCCTGTTTCTGGGAGTATACCCAAAGGAGATGAAGTTACCACCTTGTAAAGATATCTGCATCCTATGTTTATTGAAACACTATTAATAACAGCAAAGATATGGAAACAATCTGTCAGTAGACAGACAAATGAATAAAGACAATGTGGTATATATGCAAAATAGAATATAATTTAATGTAATCAAAGAAAGATGCTGCCATGTGCCACCATGGATCGATTTCCATAACCACTAACAGTGCACACCATCCATTATAGCTTCTCCCTAGAGGATGGCAGGTCCTTATCCAGTAGTAACCACTGGCTGTGGTGGGAAGACAACTTTTATGTACTGCTGAATTTTTCAGCATATCAATGTCTTAAAATATTCTGCTACGTCTGCATTGATAAAGTGGAGTCTAACATTGGAGGTAAAATTAAAAGTGCTTAAGTCATCTAGACACCAAGTCATCAGATGATCCTGGCTCTGTCCTTGAGGGAGTGGACCATATGTAGTACCACTTGGATTGGGGATTGGTGTGTTTCCAGTTGTACGAAGAATAATTGTACTATTAGGCATAATTATGACTTTATTCCTGTCTTTATTTGAAGATTATGTATAATCTCAGGAGATGTGTATGGGTTCAAGTTGACAAAGGGTGGATTTGTAATGCTAAATACTGAGTGCCAACTTGATCTCATTGAAGGATGCAGAGCATTGATCCCGGGTGTGTCTGTGTTGCCAAAGGAGATTAACCTTTGAGCCAGTGGGCTGAAAAAGGCAGACACACCCTTAATCTGGGTAGCACAATCTAATCAGCTGCAAGTGTGGCCAGAATAAAAAGTAAACAGAAGAACATGAAAAGATTAGACTGGCTTTGCCTTCCAGCCTACATCTTTCTCCCCTGCTGGATGCTTCCTCATCTCAAACATCGGATTCCAAGTTCTTCAGCTTTGGGACTTGGACTGGCTTGCTTGCTCCTCAGCTTGCAAATGGCTTATTGTGGACCTTGTGATAGTGTGAGTTAATACTCCTTAATCAACTCCGTGTGTGTGTGTGTGTGTGTGTATGTGTATCCTACTTGTTCTGTCCCTCTAGGGGACACTGACTAATGCAATCTTAATTCACAAGAAATTTAAAAAAAATAGGTGATTAGGAATTCCAGGATGGAATGCAGACTATATAGAAAATATCTTATGCCATTATACAAATGTATGACATCAAAAGAGGTACTAAGTAGGTTCAGAAATAGTGTAGTCCATAAGATTAAAGAAAAAGGAAACTGCACGTCAGCACTGGACTCCACTTGACGATGTTCCACAAAAGAGCACAACTTACACAATCGGGTTCCACTCTACAGGAATCCTGGAAATGGACTACAAACGAAATGGATGGTGTGTGGAGGGAGGGGGTTCCCCACGGTTGGAGTGCTAGGTTAGGGAAAGGCCTAGAAGGAAGGTGAAAATCATTCATGTGGTATTAACTTAGGGTATGTCAGTGGATTTGCAAGTTTAGCATAATATAGGGACACAAAAATCGTTTAGATGTGGGTATATATATGGGTTAATACACAACACACACTTCCTGTATTTATTACCTGAGATGTTCTACAAGAAATTATTGCACATTAACAAAAAATACATCAAGAATCAAGATATGAGTTTTTTTTAATAAATTTTACTTATCTTTTTTTTATTATACTTTAAGTTTTAGGGTACATGTGCACAATGTGCAGGTTAGTTACATATGTATACATGTGCCATGCTGGTGTGCTGCACGCCATTTAGCATTAGGTATATCTCCTAACGCTATCCCTCCCCCCTCCCCCCACCCCACAACAGTCCCCAGAGTGTGATGTTCCCCTTCCTGTGTCCATGTGTTCTCATTGTTCACTTCCCATCGATGAGTGAGAACATGCAGTGTTTGGTTTTTTGTCCTTGCGATAGTTTACTGAGAATGATGATTTCCAATTTCATCCATGTCTCTACAAAGGACATGAACTCATCATTTTTTATGGCTGCATAGTATTCCATGGTGTATATGTGCCACATTTTCTTAATCCAGTCTAACATTGTTGGACATTTGGGTTGGTTCCAAGTCTTTGCTATTGTGAATAGTGCCACAATAAACATACATGTGCATGTGTCTTTATAGCAGCATGATTTATAATCCTTCGGGTATATACCCAGTAATGCGATGGCTGGGTCAAATGGTATTTCTAGTTCTAGATCCCTGAGGAATCGCCACACTGACTTCCACAATGGTTGAACTAGTTTACAGTCCCACCAACAGTGTAAAAGTGTTCCTATTTCTCCACATCCTCTCCAGCACTTGTTGTTTCCTAACTTTTTAATGATTGCCATTCTAACTGGTGTGAAATGGTATCTCATTGTGGTTTTGATTTGCATTTCTCTGATGGCCAGTGATGATGAGCATTTTTTCATGTGTCTTTTGGCTGCATAAATGTCTTCTTTTGAGAAGTGTCTGTTCGTATCTTCACCCACTTTTTGATGGGGTTGTTTTTTCTTGTAAATTTGTTTGAGTTCATTGTAGGTTCTGGATATTAGCCCTTTGTCAGATGAGTAGGTTGCGAAAATTTTCTCTCATTTTGTAGGTTGCCTGTTCACTCTGATGGTAGTTTGTTTTGCTGTGCAGAAGCTCTTTAGTTTAATTAGATCCCATTTGTCAATTTTGGCTTTTGTTGCCATTGCTTTTGGTGTTTTAGACATGAAGTCCTTGCCCATGCCTATGTCCTGAATGGTAATGCCTAGGTTTTCTTCTAGGGTTTTTATGGTTTTAGGTCTAATGTTTAAGTTTTTAATCCATGTTGAATTAATTTTTGTATAAGGTGTAAGGAAGGGATCCAGTTTGAGCTTTCTCCATATGGCTAGCCAGTTTTCTCAGCACCATTTATTAAATAGGGAATCCTTTCCCCATTGCTTGTTGTTCTCAGGTTTGTCAAAGATCAGATAGTTGTAGATATGCGGCATTATTTCTGAGGGCTCTGTTCCGTTCCATTGATCTATATCTCTGTTTTGGTACCAGTACCATGCTGTTTTGGTTACTGTAGCCTTGTAATATAGTTTGAAGTCATGTAGTGTGATGCCTCCAGCTTTGTTCTTTTGGCTTAGGATTGACTTGGCGATGCGGGCTTTTTTTTTTTGGTTCCATATGAACTTAAAAGTAGTTTTTTCCAATTCTGCGAAGAAAGTCAATGGTAGCTTGATGGGGATAGCATTGAATCTATAAATTACCTTGGGCAGTATGGCCATTTTCACGATATTGATTCTTCCTACCCATGAGCATGGAATGTTCTTTCATTTGTTTATATCCTCTTTTATTTCATTGAGCAGTGGTTTATAGTTCTCCTTGAAGAGGTCCTTCACATCCCTTGTAAGTTGGATTCCTAAGTATTTTATTCTCTTTGAAGCAATTGTGAATGGGAGTTCACTCATGATTTGGCTATTTGTCTGTTATTGGTGTATAAGAATGCTTGTGATTTTTGTACATTGATTTTGTATCCTGAGACTTTGCTGAAATTGCTTATCAGCTTAAGGAGATTTGGGGCTGAGACAATTGGGTTTTCTAGGTATACAATCATGTTGTCTGCAAACAGGGACAATTTTAATACTATTCTTCTGTAAAAGGAACCAGCGGCCAGGTGCAGTGGCTCACATCCATAATTCCAACACTTTAGGAGACTGAGGTGGGCAGATCATTTGAGGTCAGGAGTTCGAGACCAGCCTGGCCAACATGGCAAAACCTCATCTCTACTAAAAATACAAAAATTAGCCCAGTGTGGTGTTTCATGTCTGTAATCCCAGCTACTTGGGAGGCTGAGATAGGAGAATTGCTTGAACTTGGGAGGTGGACATTGCAGACTCTGTCTAAAAAAAAAATGAAAGAAAAGAAAAGAAAAGAAAAAAGAAAGAAGAAAAAAGGAACCAGAATTTCTTTGCAAAATGGCTAATGGTAGCACTTTGGAAAAGAATATAGGATGATAGTCTACAATTTCTTATAGTACCAGAAAATGAGAAAGGGTTCCAAAACAAAGAAGTGCTACTTTTGCATTTTTCTTGTTTGTTGGTCAATCTAGCTAGCAGTCTAACAATTCTGTTCATGTTTTATTTCTGTTTTTCATAGAATCAGGGTGCACATGTGCAGAGCTGTAACATGAACATATTTCATAAAGGTGAGGTTTGTGCTTCTGATGTAACTGTTACCCCATAGTGAACACTGGAGCCAATAGCTGATTTTTTAACCCTCACTTTCCTCTCACCTTGCCTTCTTTTGCAGTACCCAGTGTCTATTGTTTTTCTCTATGTACATGTGTACCCATTGTTTACTTTCCAATTATAAGAGAGAATTTTTTTGAGTTATTTTATTTAGGATAATGTCCTTCAACTCTATTCATGTTGCTGTGAAAGACACAATTTCATTTTTTATGGCTGCATAGTATTCCATGATTTACATCTATCATATTTTATCTAATCATCCACTGATTGACACTTAGAGAGATTACTTTTCTATTGAAAATAGTGTTGCAATAATAATAGGAATGCAGGCGACTTTTTCTTATATAAAAGTTTCCTTTTGGGAGAAACATACCCACCAGGAGGGATTACTGGGTCAAATGGTAATTCTAATTTTAGTTCTTTGAGAAATTTCTGTATTGTTTTTCATAGAGGTTTTACCAATTTGTATTCTCATCAAGCATATAAAAAGCATTATTTTTCCTATGCTTTTCTGCAAACATCTGTTTTATTTTTAATAGCCATTCTGACTGGTGGAAGATGCTATATCATGTTGTCCGTAATTTACATTTATCAGATGATTTGTGATGCTGAGCATGTTTTCTTATTTGTGTTGAACACTTCTGTGTCTTCTGAGAAATATCTTGTTTTTGCTCACTCTTTAATGAAGTTGTTATTTCTAGTTGACTTATTTGAGTTACTTGTAGATTCTATATATTTGATGAATAGACTGCACATTTTTTTTTTTTACCATTCACAGGTTGTCTGTTCACCATATTGGTTATTTCTTTTGATGTGTAGATGATCTTTGGTTCAATTAATCCTGTTTGTCTAATTTTGTTTTCATTGCATTTGCTTTTGAAGTCTTAGTCATATTTTATTTGCTTAGGCCAACGTCCAGAAGATTTTTTTTAGATTTTTTTCAAGTATTTTTATATTTTGAGTTTATAAATTTAAACACTGAATCTATATTCAGTTAATTTGTGTCTATGATGATATAGAAGTCTCATTTTATTCTTCTACATAAGGCTATCTAATTCTCCCAGCACTACTTATTGAATAGAGGGTTGTTTCTCCAGTGTATATTTTTGTCGGTTTTGTCAAAGAACTGTTGGTTGCAGATATGTGGCTATATGTCTGGGCTCTTGATTTTTTTTCTACCACTACCATGCTGCCTTTCTTATTATATTTGTGTTGTGTAATTTGAAGTCAGGGAATGTGGTACTTCCAGCTTTGTTCTTTTTGGTTAGGATTGCTTTTGCTATTCAGACTGTTTTTCGGTTCTATATGAATTTTAGGATTTTTAAAAATACGTAATTAATTAGTTATTCCATAGAAATTGCATGGACTCTGTATATTGCTTTGGGCAGTGTATTAGTCTATTTTACACTGCCATAAATTAATACCTGAGGCCAAGTGATTTACAAAGACAAGAGGCTTATTTGGCTTACAGATCTGCAGGTTGTGTGAGAAGCATGGCACCAGCATCTGCTTCTTGTGAGGGCCTCAGGAAGCTTACGGTCATGGTGGAAGGCAAAGGGGGAGGAGGCTGTGTCATATTGTGAGGAGGGGTTACATGAGAGGGTAGCAGGATTCCAAGACTCTTTTGAACAATCAGATCTCACAGTAGCTAATACAGCAAGAATTCACTAATTACCATGGGGTGGATGCCAAGCCAGTCCTGAAAAATCTTTCCCCATGACCCAAAACCACCCAGTTGGCCCCACCTCCAACATTGTGGGTCACATTTCACCATGACATTTGGAGGGGAAAACCCCTAAATTATATCATTGCACTCTCGGACCCAAAGTTCTCATATTCTTCTTACATTGCAAAATATAATCACCTTTTTTCAATAGTTCCCAAAAGCTTAACTTGATCAACCTCCAACTCAAATGTCCAAAGTCTCATCTGAGTCTTAAGGCAATGTCCCTCCAGCTGTGAGCCTGCAAATTTAAAAAATGAAAGTTGTTTACTTCCAAGGTGCAATGATGATGCAGGCATTGGGTAAATAATTCCAATCCCAAAGGGATAAATTGGCCAAAGGAACAACCAACAGGCCCCACACAGATATAAAACCCAGCACTGCAGATATTAAATCCTAACGCTAAAAAATAATCTCTCTTGACTTTATGTACTTCAACCAGGGCACACTGGAACAAGGATTGGGTCCCCAAAACCTCAGGCCGCCAATCCCTATAGCTTTGCTAGGCACAGACCACGGGGCTGCCTTCACAAGTGGGAGTCAAGTGCTGGAAGCTTTTCTAGGCTGAGAGTGCAAGCTGCCCGTAGCTCTGCCATTCTGGGGTCTTGAGGGTTGTGGCCACATTCCCACAACTTTACTATGAAGCGCCCTAGTGGGGACTCTGAATGGGGGCTCCACCTCCATCTCTCCCCATCTTTGGCACTGCTCTAGCAGAGGCTTTCTGTGGTGGATCCACTCCTGCAGCAGGCTTCTTCCTAGGCACGCAGGGCTCTCTACACATCTGAAATCTAGGTAGAAGCTGCACAGGCTCCTTCACTCTTGCATTCTGCATATCTGCCAGAATCCAGTTATCCCAGCACCATTTACTGAATACAGAGTATTTTTTTTTCCATTGCTTGTTTTTGTCAGCTCTGTCAAAGATCAAAGGGTTGCAGGTGTGCAACTTTATTTCTGTCTTCTATTTTGATCTATTTTTTTTTTCCTGCAGGTCTGCTCTCATACCAGTACAAGCTGCTTTTGTTAGCAAGATATTAGGTGTAGTTTAAGGTCAGTATCATGATGCCTCTGGCATTGTTCTTTTTCCTTAGGAAAAAGAACTATTTGGCTATTCAGGGTCTTTTTTGGTTCCATATAAATTTTAGAATAATTTTTTTCTAATTCTGTGAAGAATGATGATGATAGTTTTATGTAAATAGCATTGAATCTGTGAATTCCTTTGGGCATTATGACAATGTTTACAATATTGATTCTTCCAATCCATGAGCATGAAATGTTTTCCCATTTATTTGTATCATTTATGATTTATTTATGCTGTGTTTTACAGTTCTCCTTGTAGGGATCTTTCACCTTGTTATCTGTATTCCCGGGCATTTCATTTTCTTTGTGGATACTGTGTTGGATAGGACTGTGATCTTGATTATACTCTCAGCTTGGATGTGGTTGGCTTATAGAAATGCTGGTAATTTTTGTCCATTGATTTTGTATCCTGACACTTTACTAAAGTTGTTTATTGTAGAATTATTTTGGCAGAGTTTTTAGGATTTTCTAGATATAGAATTATATCATCAGTGAAGATGGACGGATTGACTTCCTTTCCTATTTGGATGCTGTCTTAGTCCATTCTCACACTGTAAAGAAACACCTGAGACTGGGTCATTTATAAAGACAAGTGTTTTAATTGGCTCATTTAGTATGATGTTAACTGTGGGTTTGTTGTAGATGGCTCTTATTCTGAAGTATGTTTCTTTGATGTCTAGTCTGTTGGGGGTTTTTATCACGAGTGGATGTTAGATCCTATCAGAAGCTTTCTGAGCATCTATTGACATAATCATATGCTTCTTGCTTTTACTCTGTTTACATTGTGAATCAGAGTTACTATGGATATTGAATTAGCCTTGCATCCCAGGGGTAAACCCCACTTGACCATGATGTATTACATTTTAAAGTGCTTCTGGATTCTATTTGATGGTATTTTGTTGAGGACTTTCAGGTCTATGTTCAGCAGGACTATTGATCTCATATTTTCTTTTGTCATTATGTCTCTCCTGATTTTGTGTGCCAAGAGCACACAGTAGGGAAAGGACAGTCTTTTCAATAATGGTGTAAAACTGGCATTCATATGCAAAAGAAATAAAATTAGGCCTTCTCTAACTCCATATAAAAAATCAACTAATAGGCCGGGTGCGGTGGCTCATGCCTGTAATCCCAGCACTTTGGGAGGCCGAGGCAGGCAGATCACAAGGTCAGGAGATTGAGACCACAGTAAAACTCTGTCTCTACTAAACATACAAAAAAAATTAGCTGCATGCAGTGGCTGGCGCCTGTAGTCCCAGCTACTTGGGAGGCTGAGGCAGGAGAATGGCGTGAACCTGGAGGCGGAGCTTGCAGTGAGCCGAGATTGCGCCACTGCACTCCAGCCTGGGCTACAGAGCAAGACTCCGTCTCCAAAAAAAAAAAAAAAAAAAAAAAAAAAAATCAACTAAAAATGGACATAATACCTGAAGCCATAAACTCATAAATGACATGGAGGAAAAAAAATTCCTGCCATTAATTCAGAACTGATTTCTTTGAATTTAATAACAAAGCACAGGAAAAACTATGTGCAATTATGTATCTGACAAGAAGTTCTATCCAAATGTATAAATAACCCATACACCTCAATAGCAAATAACAAATGAACTGATAAAAAAGGGCAAAAACCTGGATAATTTTTTTCAGAAGACACATGCATGGCAAACAGAAAATGAAAAGGTTCTCAACATTCCTAATTATCAGAGGAATTCAAATGAAAAGCCCAATGCAATATCAACTCACACCAGTTAATATGGCTATTATCAGAAATGTAACAGATGACAAATGTTGGCAAGAATGTGGGGGAAAGGGAATATGCTGTGGTAGGATTGGTTACTCGATAAGTTGAAAATAAAGCTATCATATAATCTGGTGATCCAACTTCTTGTTATATATGCAAAGGAAATAAAATTACTTTGCCAAAGACATGTTCATTGCAAGATTATTAATAATAGTGTAGATTTGTAAAATAATGACTGTAAATGGATGAATGTATAAAGAAAATGTGTATACATACATCTGTATTTTATTTGGCTTTGAAAAGAGAGAAATTCTGACATTTGCAACAACACGAATGGACCTGGAGGACATGATGCTAAGTGGAATAAGCCAGATGCAGAAAGACAAATGCTGCATGATCTCATTTACGTGTGGGATCTAAAATATCCAAGCTCTTGAAAGCAGAGAGTAGAACAGTGGGTCTCAGGACCTGGGAGGAGAGGGAAATTGGGTGATGTGTATTAAATCGTACAGAGTTTCAGTTGTGCAGGTTGGATGAGTTCTGGAGATCTAACGTACAGCAATGTTCCTATAGTTAATACTGTATTGCAAAAATGATTGTTGCTGAAAGGGTAGATCTTAGGTGTTCTCATCACTCACTCATGCAGTAAATTAAAAAAATAATACAATGGTAACGCTGTGAGGTGACAGAAATACAAATTACCTGACCATCATGAGTATTTCACAATGTGTATCTGATACGGTTTGGATCTGTGTCCTGCCCCAAATCTCATGTTGTATTATAATCCTCAACTGTGAAGGGGTGACCTGGTGGGAGGTGACTGGGTCATGGAGTGGGTCTTTCATGAATGGTTTAGAACTGACTCCTGGTGCCGTTCTCATGAAAGTGTGTGAGTTCTCACAAGGGAATCCCATTGAGGTTACTGTCCTGAGTCTGACTGGAGAAGACTCACCAGGCACCCCTGAGCTTCCTCACAACTCTGATGCTGGTGACCATGGTTGAGGACCTTTCATTCCTGTAAGTGGCAATATACATATTGTGCATGTGAGAATGAGTCCTTATATTACAATGATTAAAAAAATGTAGAGATGACATTGGTGGGCACAGAAATCTATTAAAGAGTTTCCCTAGAGAAACTGTCAGAAGCAGAGGAAGTCCCAAATCCTGACAGGAAGCAAACCCAGCCTCCATGGGCACGTGCTCTGGGGTTGACTCTGATGAGTGGGTCCTGAGCGCCCCCTGCAGCTGATTTCCCCCAACGTTCCTGCAGGAGGTTTGTGTCTGGGCTCACACTTCTGTCCTCTCACAGTGTTTCTCACACAGTAATACACAGCTGTGTCCTCGGCCCTCAGGCTATTCGTTTGCAGATACAGGAAGTTCCTGGAATTGTCTCTGGAGATGATGAATCGGCCCTTCACGGAGTCCGCATAGTGCATCCTACCACCATTCCAACTAATACCCAAGACCCACTCCAGCCCCTTCCCTGGAGCCTGGCGGACCCAGTTCATGTCAGTGTTACTGAAGGTGAATCCAGAGGCTGCACAGGAGAGTCTCAGGGATCTCCCAGGCTGTACCAAGCCTCCCCCAGACTCCACCAGCTGCACCTCGCACTGGACACCTGCAAACACAGAGACACCCTGGTCAGAAACTGCCATACATATGCACTGTTTCTCTCACTCATGTCCACTCACACTCAGTATCCTTAGTTCTCCATGAATCACCTTTTAAAATAGCAGCAAGAAAAACCCAGCTCAGTCCAAATTCCATGGTAATTTGTTTGTTGCTGATGACAAACTGGAAACACCTGAGAATCCCAGAGCTGGAACTTCTCTCCCAGGGCTGCAGGGTCAGGGCTGGGCTGCTTTTCATCAGGAAAGGGGGGCCCTATTTGCATATCTCCTATTTCATAGCAAGCTCTGAAGTGGGACACCTGAGGAGAGGACTGGGCCCAGAGTAATGAGAGTGAAACAACAAACCTGAACAAATACAAATGAAGAAAAAAAAAACACTTCAACATATCAGAGTTGATGTCACAGAGCAAATATAAACTGTAAATTTGAGGAGATACAGCTTGGCAGGGAGACCCAGGATGCATATGTGAGTGTACCTGGGGCAGGTGTTGCTCCAGGGCATTTAAGCTAACCTGGAAACATTTAGAGTTCCTTGAGGATGTGCGCATTAATGGTGCTAGAGTGTGAAGCTTCTAATGCCATATATTGTTGCAGGCTGTCCTTACAAAGTTGGGAAATATCTCAGATGACCACACACTCACCCAAGGTGACCTCGCACATCCCCAAGGTCACCTCACATGTGCCCTGAGTCACCTCACACATCCCCAGTGTCACCTTACACATCCTGCAGGTCACCTTACACATCCACCAAGTCACCTCAAACATTTCCCAGGTAACCGCACACATACCCCACATCACCTCAGACACACCCTGGTCACCTCATACATATGTCAGGTCACCTCACACTCACCCAAGGTCACCTCACACATCCCGCAGGTCACCTCGCACATCCACCAGGTCACGTCACACATCCCTCAGTCACCTCGTAAATCCCCCAGGTCACCACACACATGCACCAGGTCACCACACACATGCACCAGTTCACCTCACACATTCCTCAGGCACTTCACACCTGCCCCTGTTCACGTCACACATCCCCCAGGTAACCTAACACATGCACCAGGTCACCTCACATGCACCCAGGTCACCTCACATGCACCCAGGTCACCACACACATGCCCCAGGTCACCTCACACATTACCCATGTCACCTCAAATGGTCCCAGGTCACCATACACATTCCACAGGTCACCTCACACATGCCTTAGGTGACTTCACATGTGCCCACCTTACACATTCCCCAGGTCCCCACAGATGCCCCAGGTCACCTCATACCTCCTTAGGTCACGTCACACACACCCGCATCACCACCAATCCCCGATGTCACCTGACATGTGCCCAGGTCACCTCACACACACCCAGGTCACCTCACACACACCCAGGTCACCTCACATCCATCCTGGGTTACCTCACACACACCCAGGTCACCTCACACTCACCCAAGGTCAGCTCACACATCCCCCAGGTCACCTCACTGGTGCCCTAGGTCACCACACACATCCCCCACGTCACCTCACATGTGCCCCAAATCACATGCATCCAGGTCACCTCACACGTGCTCTGTGTCACCTCACACATCCCCCTGGCTTACCCGACATATCTCCCATGTCGCCTCACATGTGTCTCTGGTCACCTCATATGTGCCGTGTTCACCTCACACATACCCCCAGGTAACCTTACACAGCCCCCAGTTCACCTCACCTCCATACAGGTCACCTCACACATACTATGATACATGTATATATTATGGAATTGTTAATCAAGCTATTTGACATATCCATCACCTCACACATCTATCACTTCATTCTTTTTTTTTTTTTGAATTGGAGTCTCACTGTTGCCCAGGCTGGAGTGCAGTGGCGTGATCTCAGCTCACTGCAACCTCTGCCTCCCAGGTTCAAGCAATTCTCCTGCCTCAGCCTCCTGAGTAGCTGGGATTACAGCCACGTGCCACCACACCTGGCTATTTTTTGTGTTTTTAGTGGAGACGGGGTTTTGCCATCTGGCCAGGCTGGTCTTGAACTCCAGACCTTGTGATCCGCCCATCTCAGCCTCCCAAAGTGCTGGGATTACAGGTGTGAGCCATCGTGCCCAGCCTGTATCATTTCTTAGTGAGAAAATTTTTAACATTTGCATTTTTAGCCATTTTGAAATATATAATGCATTATTAGCCATATTTTCCATCTTGTGCATTAGAACACTGTAACTTACTTCTTCTAACTGGAACATTTTACCCTTTGACCAAAATCTCGCCTTTTCCAGTCCACCCCTCCAGACCCTGGTAACCAACACTCTACTCTACTTCTGTGAGTCTACCATTTAAACAAACTACAGTGAAGTCATGAATTACTTGTCTTCTGATCCTGCCTGTGGCACTTCACATATGGTCCTCTAGAGTCATGCCTGCTGTTGCAAATGCAGGATTCCCTTCTTATTTTAGGATGAACATTACTCCATTGGGTACATACTGCATTTTCTTTAGTAATTCATCCATTGATGGTAATTTAGGATGTTCCCACATCATTACTATCATAAATATTCCTGCAATGAACGTGGGGGTGCAGATGTCTCTTTGACATACTGATTGCACTTCCTGTGGATACATAGCCAGTAGTGGGCTTGCTGGAAACTATGGTAGTTCTATTTTTATTTTTTGAGTAACCTCCATAGTATTCTCCATAATGTCTGTACTAATTGACATTTTCAGTAACAGTATATATAGGCTCCCTTTACTCCACATCTGCCCCAATACTGGTTATCTTTCATCTTCTTTAAAAATAGCTGTTCTAACAGGTATGGGGTGATAATTTATTGTAGATTGCATTTGAATTTTTAAAATTATTACTCATATTTAAAATTGTATATATCTATATGTCATTTGTATTTTTTGAAAAATGTGTATTCTAGTCATTTGCCTATTTATTAATAGGATGGTTTTGTAGTTGTTGTTGTCCTCATGAGACACGGCATCAGCTGCATGTATCCTGGACTCATTGCCACTGCACACCCCAGATCCAATGCCACCATGAACGTACTGGACTCAAGGATACTGCAAACTCCAAAATTGGTGTCCCCAAAACAGGAGCCCCTGAACACACCAAAGCAGCATCTCTGCATGTACCTAAACAAGGGATGCACAGAATGCCACTACAGTAATACACAGACCTATCCTAGGCTCTCACGCTGTTCATTTGCAGATACAGTGATTTCTTGGCATCATCTCTGGAGACGGTGAATCGACCCTTCACAGAGTCTGCATAGTTTGTGCTACCTACACAACAACTCATAAATGAGACCTACTGCAGCCCTTTCCCAGGAGCTTGATGGACGGCAGCTCATCCAGTACCTACTAAAGGTACTAAAGGTGAATCCAGAGGCTGCAAAAGAAAGTCTCAGGGACCCCCAGGATATAACAAGCCTCCCAAAGACTCCACCAGAAGCACCTCACACTGGACACCTGCAAACACACAGATACCCTGGTCAGAATCTGCCACACATATCCACTGTTTCTCTTACTCGTGTCCACTCACACTCAATATCTCTAGTTCTCCATGAGTCACCTTTTACATTAGCAACAAGGAAAACCCAGCTCAGCCCAAACTCCATAGTGAGTCCTCTGTGTTCAGAGACCTGACTACCAAATGGAAACTCCTGGTACTTCTGGACTGGGGCTCTTCTCCCGTAGACGCAGGCAAGGCTGGTTTTCATCAGGACAGTGAGGGCCCTATTTGCATGTCTCCTCCTCTATAGCAAGCTCTGGGGTGGGACACCAGAGGAGAGAGCCGTGTCCAGAGCAGATGTGAGAATCCTGGAGGAGCTTAGTGTCAATGACAGCATTTGGGAAAATATAATTTCTTATTATGTGATTTTGCCATTAAAATTACTTAGCAATTATTATTTCATTTATTTTTTACATATTTGTACAAAAAGAAATATAACTGCATTAAGCAAACTTTAAGAGACATGGAGAGATAAATAGAAAATAATAAAAATTAGGAGAAGACTTTAGCACCTCACTTTCAATAGTGGATAGAACGTCATTAAGAAAATTCTTAAGAAGCCAGTGGACTTGAAAAACACTATTGAACAAATTGACCTAATAGACATCTACAGAACCTTCCAAACAAGAGCAGTGTAATATGTATGCTTCCGAAGCAAAGACTAAATATTCTCCATGATAGGTCACATGTTAAGTGAAAAAAGGACTCTCAACACTTAAAGAAGTAATGCCAGCCATTCTCTAACCTTTTCAAAAATTGGTGAGATGCCAACCTTCCAGTCTTTCTATAAGGCCAAAATTAGCGTATTTTCAGTAATAGACAAGGTCACAAAAAAGTAAACTACAGACCAATATTCCTAGTAGACATAAATGAGCCCCCTCCACACACCAAATAATAGTCAACTAAGTTCTACAGGACTTTAAAAGGATCATACACCATGACCAACTCACATTTATTTTTGAGATGCACAGACGATTCAAAATCCTCAAATAAATACATTTGGTATGCCAAATTAAATATGAAGAAGAAAGTCCCATTAACTTCTCAGACAGAAAATAACATTAAAAAATTTCAAGGTTTCACCATAAAAACTCTACCCAAAATAGAAATACAAGAAAATAACCTAAACACAATAAAATTCATTATGAAAAGCCATAGCTGTTATCATACTTCATGGTGAAATGTTAAAATATTTTGTCTAATATCTGCAAAATGGCAAGAATAAACTTGGAGGCATTTTACTCTCAGACTTCAAAATTAATTACAAACATAATCAAAACAGGATGGTATTGGCATAAATACATATAGAGAGCTCAGAAATAAACCCACGTATTGATGGCAAACTCATTTTCAAGTTGAGAACCAATATGAAGGCAAACTGATTTATAACATTTTCTACGCAACGGCTAAATCATACTCTCTCCCAAAGAGGGTGTTAGACAAACTGGGTTTTCACTTGCAAAGAATTAAGAATTTTTGGTTAGAATAAACACAAAAAATCAACTCTAGATGGGTTAAACAGTTAAATGTATAGCCTGAAACTGTAAAATTCTCTCCCACCAAAAGGTTAGCAATGATTTCCTAAATTTAAGATTAAAAGCACAGACAACAAAAGCAGAATTGAAGGACTGGAACTACATCAAAATATAAAGATTTTGCAAAGCATGGAAAAAATTCCAAATCTACAGAATGGGAGAATATAGTTGCAAACCAGGCATCTGAAAAAACTGTTAATATTTAAAACATACATGTAACTTCTACAACTCATTAGCAAAATCGTAACAGCCTGATTGTAAAACCATCAGTTTTATATGTAAAAAAATTAAGAATTGTAGATGTCATGTTAAAGATTCTCCATGTATAATAGTAATAGTCTGCTTTATGATATACTTGGCTCAGCTATACTTTGTAGTTATTCAAATACTAATCTAGGTGGTGTTGCAAATTTACTGCCTAGATATTTAACCTGTCATCAGTTGACTCTAGGTTAGGTAGAGTGTCATTCATTACACAGGTGGGCCTGATTCCATCAGAGCAGAACTAGAGAAGATGAAATTCTATGGTGATTCAGCAGCTTCAGCTCTGAGACTTACAGCCTGCACTTATTGAGGGTCAATCTTATGGACATTGTACTTCCCCAGCCATGCCTGAAAACTGTCATCCACTAAATCTTACAGAAATGTGATGTGTCCATCTGCAGCTTGTCAAATCTGAATAACAGATAAAAAGAGACTCTAAAGTAAAATGAAATTATTTGAAGATGGACATTGCAATGGGAATATGCATGGGTTCACTCAGGCAGGTAAAGAAAGATAAAGGTTCAAAGAAAAATGAGGAGGGTTACATAAGCTGTTTTGAGACAATTTCTCCGGGATAGAAGAATCAATAACAAGGGTGGCATCAGTCCAATCTTAAACAGAGAGTTGCTGGGAAGATTCCTCAGAGAAGTAATTCTTTTAAGGTTGTGGGCACCTTTGTGCAAGATTGTGGTTTTAAGAGTCTATTTACGATAGTTCTTGGTATCAGGGATATGAGCATGAGAACATTCCGTCACGGCCTTTCCCAGCTTCATTCAGCAGAGTTTTAACACAAGTGACCCAATTTTGATTCTGACAACTTTCTCAAGTTTTTTCTAACACGATTGTTTAAGAAAGTGACTCTGTGACAGTTTGTACAGCACAGGGTGAATTCCATATTTGTAGCTCATTTTGACCAAACAAGCTTGTCCCCTTCAGCTCCCACTGGCCACATCTATTCTGAGATGAGTCTCCACACAATGTAGTGGAGGGCCCTGAGCAATGGGAGAGAAGAAAGTCCCATCAGCCTCCCCAACGTGGCTGCAGGAGCCACAACCTGAGACCCACCTGAGCTCCAAGAAAAGGGCTTGAGCCCTGGAATTTAGACCACACAGAGACAACATCTTTTTTCAGGCAGCAGGAAAAGCAAATGAAAAACGGACAACTCAAGAAAGAACACAGATTGGGAGCAAAAGAAGCACCAGATCAGTGTTGATGCTGATTTGCACACTTTAGTGTCAGGAGAAGGGTCAGATGTGAAACCTGTGAGGTTCTACATGACACTGACCCTGGCTCAGTCTCTCTATTTTTTAAAAATCCATAAAGCCTGTTCTAGTCATGGAATCTCACTGAGGTGTCTTTCCTGGGTCTGATTGGAGAAGACTCACCAGGAACGCCTGAGATTCCTCAGGAGTCTGATCCTAGTGACCACGATTGAGGACTTTTCATCTCTGTGAGAATCAATCTGCATTTCGTGCAGGTGAGAATAGTTAGTTCCTTACATTAAAATGATCTTTTTTAAATATGTAGAGATGACACTGGTAGGCACAGAATTCTAAACTTAGAGCGGTTCCCTGGCGAAACTGTCAGAAGAAGTTGAAGTCCCACATCCTGGAAGGAATCCAGCCCCTAATCTCCATGTGCACCTCCCTCTGGGGTTGACTCTGATCAGTGGGTCCTGAGCGCCCCCTGCAGCTGATTTCCCCCCACCCCAGGGTTCCTGCAGGGAGGTTTCTGGCTGGGCTCATACTGACTTCCCCTCACCATGTCTCTCACACGGCCGAGTCCTCATCTCTCAGACTGTGCATTTGCAAGTACAGCATGCTCTTGCCATTGTCTCTACAGATGGCGAATCTACCCTTCAGTGTCTGCATAGTATAGGCTACCACCACTAGCACTAATGTATGAGACTCACTCCAGCCCCTTTCTTGAAGCCCGGTGGACCCAGTTCATGTCATTGCCTCTCAAGGTGAATCCACAGGCTGCACAGGAAAGTCTCAGGACACCCCCAACCCCGCCACAGCTGTACCAAGTCTCCCCCAGACTCTACCAGCTGCACCTCATACTGCACACCTGCAAACACAGAGACATCCTGGTCAGAAACTGCCACACATATGCACTGTTTCTCTAATATCCACTCACAAACAATATCTGTAGTTCTTCATGTATCACCTCTTAAAATAGTAACAAGGAAAGCCCAGCTCAGCCCAAACAACATGGTGAGTCCTCTGTGTTAAGTTCTGATCACCAAGTGAAAACACCTGGGAATCCTGGCGCTTGAGCTCCTCTCCCAGAGCTGCAGGGTCACGGCTGGGCTGGTTTTCATCATCAGCAGAGGGAGGGAACTATTTGCATGTCTCCTACTATATAGGTCTCTTGGGCTGGATGTCTGAGGACAGGGCAGGGCACAGAGCAGATGAAGTTTTCTGGTGGCTGGTGGGGCTTGAAGACAATGATAATATTTGGAAAAAAATGTAATTTCTTATTAAAAGATTGTGCTGTGGCAAACACTTAGCATACATTATCATAACACATGAAAATACATTGTCAGAGGCAGATGCCCATTGGTCCTCCATTTACAGATGAGAATGTAAACCCAGAATCATAAGGGAGCTATGAGATGTGTCCTGGAGCTCATATGTGACAAGAATGGGCTCCAGGATCGGGGTCTGTGCTCCTCTCCACCGGATCCCACTGCTCCTTTAACCAACTTTAGCCCAGAGTTACACACACCTGGTGTGGTTTGAAGAAACCCTTCTTGTAATAAAAACATTAAAAAAAAAAAAAAAACTGCTGCATTTCAGAATCTACCAAAAAATACAGATAGGGCTAAGGGTTATTCATTGTACATTCAGAAATATCTGACTTTTTATGTGATTTATCCATCTCCCTCACACTGTCCCTAAGAAATTTATACACGTATTTATTTGTAATAGCTTGAATGATATAAAATTATAATTAACACACAAAATGTACAATTTGGAAATTATTGATGTAACCATCACCATTATTAAGATAGAAAACAAATCAATTACCCTCAACATTTTCTCTTGTTCTCTTGCAACTCCTCCTTCCTCCCTCTTTTCTCTCACTTTCTCCATTCAACTCCCAACCTTCATGTCACTTTAGTTTCTATTCTGTAGAATGCATAAAAGTGTAATCATACAGGATGTAGTTTTTTTTTTGGCTTATTTTACTTACATGTACTTGTGAATTTAGTTCGTTTATGCGTCTATCAAACGTTCATTAATTGTAATGATGAGCAGTATTCCAATGAATGATTTTGTTTTCTGCTTTTTGAGACGAAGTCTCGCTCTGTCGCCCAGGCTGAGTGCAGGGGCGCAATCTCGGCTCAGTGCAACTTCTGTCTCCCGGGTTCAAGCGATTCTCCTACCTCAGCCTCCTGAGTAGCTAGGATTACAGGTGCGCACAACCACGCCCGGCTAATTTTTGTATTTTTAGTAGAGACGGAGTTTCACTATGTTGGTCAGGCTGTTCTCAAACTCCTGACCTCATGATCCACCCGCCTCGGCCTCTCCAAGTCCTGGGATTACGGGCGTGAGCCACAGTGTCCGGGTGAATTTGTTAAATTTGGTGTTTAATCTGACATCCTTCTGGATTTGCTCACACTGGAACGTAAAAGAAAATAATTTCCAAGACTTACTTGTAGCCAAAACAAAACCAAAAATTTCCCGTCACTAAGCTACACCTACCACTGGATTTTTAACTGACAAAAGATGAGCCTGAAAGAAATCACAAAAGCAGCTAATTCAAGGAAAAGCCAGCTGAACTTAAGACCACAGTTACCACGAAGGCAGCTTCTCCAACTCCTGAGCTCAAGCGATCCGCCCGCCTCGGCCTCCCAAACTGCTGGGATTCCAGGCCTGAGCCCCGCGCCCGGCCAGGGAAGGCAACGTCTAAAAAACTTCTCACCTCCTGTCACCATTTCAGTGACAAAATCCCGAGTTTTCAGAGGACATGCCGAATCCAGCACAAAACATTGACTCTGAGGAGCTCCCGACGCCGCTGGCGCCTCAGCTGGCAGCAGCTGCTCCAAGTTCGGACCCGCGGGCGGTGGCGGAAGGGCCTTCTCGCGGGCGTCGGGCAGCAGCTGCAGCCCTCGGCTCGGCCGCGGCGGCTCCGCGTCCTTCCTGGAGGCGCCGGCGCGAGGTCCTCACACCCAGGCGACTCAGTGGAGGCGCAGCAGCCCAAGGAGCACGGCCCCCAGCGCCCGCGCCCATCCTCAAGAACTGCATCTGCGCAGGCCCAGAGCGTCCTCCTGGGGCAGGCGAGCCAGGATGGCGCCTCCTCACTCCCAGCAGGCGCCCCCACGCGGCCCGCGCCGAGCCCAGCAACCAGGGCCGCGCGAGCCTGTGGCGAGCCTGTGGCGAGCCTGTGGCGAGCCTGTGGCGAGCCTGCGGCGCACCTGCGTGGACACGGGCTCCTCCGCCTTCCCCGCAGCCAGCAGCAGCTTGTGCCGCCCACCTCACTCTGGCCAGGTCTTCCTGCAACTGGCGCCGGAGGCTGCGGCGGGAGGGCCCAAGGGTCCTTTTCAGAAGACGGGCTTTTTATGAATTTTAACTCAATGTGAACAAGCTGCTTTCCTTTAATAACGCTATTTCCGTCATACACTGGCAACTTAACACCTGAAAAGATGTTATAAATAGGACTTGTTCATCCTTTATACACGGGATATCCATAGATAAATAAAACAAACACACAGACAGAAGAGATGATCATTAATCTCGCCTCCCAGTGCGCACAGAGGCCTAGAAGTCTGCACTTTCTCCTCCTCTCTCTTACCCAACCAGAGCACAAACACAATGTGTGTTGATCAAGCAGGGATTTGGCCATTCCTCCCCACCCCCCACCAACATCGAAATAAAATAAAACACTACATGTAATTTTAACAAAAAGATATTTACGAAATTTATTATTTTACTACCTGTAAGTTTAACATATACCAGGCACTTCAGAACATCTAGAAAGACTAGATATTTCAAAAGAACATTTAGCATTTCCAGTGATGTGTACAATAGCGAGGAATAAAATGCACACAAGAAAACAATGACAATGATATGAAAATGTCTTTTAAATATGAGCAGTCTGGCATGAAACCCTCTTCCCTTCCTGCCCAGGTCTCCCCTCCATGTCCTCTCACCCACTGAACGAACGTGGACGTGTGGTTACTGTGTCCCTTCCAGGGGTGGTCTAATAACTCCATTTCAAATGTCATTTCCAGAAGACACCCCTTTGCTATGATTTTTTAAAAAGCACGTGGTAACTTATGGCCGGGCAAGGTGGCTCACACCTGCAATCCCAGCACTTTGAGAAGCCAAGGTGGGTGGCTCACCTGAGGTCAGGAGTTCAAGACCAGCCTGGCCAACGTGGCAAAACCCCATCTCTACTAAAAACTACAAAAATTAGCCAGGCATGGTGGTGCACACTTGTAATCCAAGCTACTCGGGAGGCTGAGGCAGTACAATTATTGAAACCCAGGAATCTGAGGTTGCAATGAGCTAAGATCCTGCCACTGCACTCCAGCCTGGGCGACAGAGTGACACTCCGTCTCAAAAAAAAAAAAAGAAAAAGAAAAACAAAAGACAAGCACATGGTAACTTACAAGGCATGTAATTTTCTGACTCTATCATACATTGGGAACCTCCTTACATCTAGGCGGGTTAGATGCAGCAAATGTTTACTTTTAAAAGGTCAGGGGAAGGTCGAGAGCGGCTTTTTCAATGTGTCATGCACAGGCCTTCTAGAAAGGGCTGGTAAAGGGTGGTGGGCATGTCCAGTGGGGCAAACGTGGAGGGTTCTTCTCTGTTTCTCCCCATCCATGTCAAGGTCTTGTAGAAGAATGATCACCATCCGGTGGCCGCTACCCGTTCCTCACATCGTCTTCCAGGACTCTGCTAACATTTCTTGCCCTAAGGCCTTTGTCCCTTGCCAGGACTGGGTGGGTCTCTTCCAACATGGACAGGAGTCACCCCAGGATTCGAAGCTTCGGGGCTGCATGGCCTGAAGAGAAGGCGGATCTAAGTCCTAGACTCCGCTTCCCGGCGACCCCACGCGTCCCCGGAACGCCCACGTCCCAGCTGCCCCCTCGCATCCCTGGACCGCCCACAACCCGCCAGCCCCCGCGCGTCCCCGGACCGCCTGCATCTCAGCTGCCCCCGCGCCTCTCCAGATCGCCCACGTCCCAGCTGCCCCCTGGCATCTCCGGATCACCCACGTCCCGCCATCCCCCGCGCGTCCCCGGACCGCCCACCTCCCAGCAGCCCCGCGCCTCCCGGACCGCCCACTTCCCGGCAGTCCCCGCGCATCTCTGTGGCAGCTGCCCAGTGCTTCTCGCCCCGCCGCGCCCGCCCACCCAACGGCGCTGTGTCCAGGTAGGTCAGCGCGGACTTCCTTTAGGTTGTACAGGGTTGGGCCTGGAGACCCGGAGGCCGGCGGGGTCCTGGCTGGGAGAGGCCGCCGCTGCCTTCAGGTTCCCGAGGTGGGCAGAGAGGTTCCCGCTGCTTTGAGGTCAAGGCTGCTCGGTGGCGGCCCTAGCAAAGGCTCCAGTGTCTTCAGGGCAGAGGCCGGGCCTGTCTGGGGACCCCCGGCTCATCTGAGGCTCAGGGCGGAGGGTCCAGTGAGCTGACCTTGCCCCGCTTCTCACCACGCGCCCAGTGTCACTGTATTCAGCCACCACTGCACAAAGGCGGCACAGCTCTGTGCCCTGAGAGGCCCCCTCATTCCCTGAGTGACTCCACAGGGAACACCGGGTGGGCCCCTGGATTCACAGCCCTGTAGGACGCTGCCCAAGGGGCCCCCTTGCTCTCCCACCACCCAGAACACCGAGCCCGTTGTCAAGGCTGAACCATCCGCGGGCAGCTGGGACCAGGGAACATGGTGAGGGGCTCACGGCACCTGACGTGCAGATCCCAGTAGCTGGATGCGGTTCTGCTAATCACTAACAGGCTTGCAGGCTTCCCCAGGAATCCACCCATAAACTTCACAGAACGCAGCGTCTATGAACCACCCAGTATGTGCATTCAGTTTCTAACCTCACTCTGGTCCAGAATCTGCCACCTGCAGGATCCAATTAAAAAGAGCGAGATCTGGTACAAAGATAATTGTATTAACCATAATGGTGAAGGGGAAGTGACCGTATTCCCATCCAAAGCAACCACTTCAATTTTGAAGGAAAGGCAGGGCTTTAAAAAAGGAAAAGTTGATAAGAAAGGCATGCAAGATTTGGACTGAGAACCAGGTCTGTGCCTCTTGTTCTGGCGGCTCTCTGGCGTCCCGGTCCACCTGGATCTTGGGCTGGCATCATCTCGGCAATGCCTGGGTTGTTAACTAGCAACCTTGAAGTCACCTCTGGAATTTTGCATCAGGGTCTCCCGACTTTGTCTGTCTGTCTCAAATTAGCTTCCGGAACGTCCAAAAAGGCACATAGTTCAATGCAAACATAAAGTTAGATTAATGTGAAGGGAATATTTATGGTGAAAGGGAGAAAGGTGGATTCTATTTTAAGGCGTAAGAAAATTGATTCTGCTGTTTGCCTCAAGATTATATCTTTACACCCAAGAGAGACAGAAAAGTTTAACCTCTCCTGCCACCATGTATGACTTCCTTGCTTCCCCTTTTCCTTCTGCCATGATTATAAGTTTCCTGAGGCATCCCAAGCCATGCAGAACTGTTTGGTGTGGAGATTACTGAAGAAGGGTTTTACTTACTACTTGACAGAATTCCCCTTGGTGAAGAGGAAATGTCAGAGATCTTTAATTCATGACGATGTTGGATTATTGGCAGTTGGCTCACTAAGGATCCCATGTCCAAGAGCAGGATTCTCCTTCCAAAGTGTGGGTGTGGACTTGAGGAGCAGCCTTGAAAGATGGGGCTCCTAGACTTTATAGAACCTCCTTTGATTCCTTGGAGGTTTGCAATCTCCAGGTTGTCCATCATCCAGGACTTTGACTGTTTGTGAGAAAGAGTGCTTCCTTTTGGGTGAAGAATTCTGTATGAATTTCCTAGGGCTACCAAAATGAAATACTACAAACTGGGTGGCTTAAAAATGACAGGATTGTATTCTCTCACAGTTCTAGAGACTAGAAGTCCAAAATCAAGTGTGAGCTGGGCTGCACTCCCTCTGAGACTCAGGAGAATTCTTCCTTGCCCTTTCCTCACTTGTGGAGGTGACTGGTAATCCCGGACATGCATTGGTTTACTGCTGCACCACTACTTTGCTTCTGCTGTCATATGGCACACGGTATGTCTCTGTCTCTGTGTCCAAATTTCCTTGTACTTAGAAAGACACCAATCTTCCCACATTGAGGGCCTGCCCTGCTCAAGTAAGACCTCATTTTCACTAATAACATCTCCAGCTACCATATTTCCAAATAAGGACATGTTCTGAGGTGCTAGTTGTCAGGACTTTGACATATCAATTGGGTACACAATTTAATACATGACAAACCCTGTTACAGAGCTATCATGTCTAGTGTCTTACACATTTTGTTTGGAGGGGGAGGGTAAAAATAACAATGGACTCCTGTGTGTTCTCTGATGATAGCAATACCAATAGCTAACATGTAATGCCTACTAGTTGTTAGGTACTAAATATTAACCAATTTCATTCTTACAACAACCGTACTTTACATATGAGAAAACTGGGATATAGGAAGTAACTGGCCCATTGTCCTCCAGTGAGCAGTGGCAGAGACAGTATACAGAGCCAGATTTCCCAGCTCCAGAGGCCACATACTTAATACCACCCTGCCTTCTGGACAGTCAGGACAAGCGATTATGCCTATGCTAACCATACTGTGCTGACAAGTAAGGTTACACTTGAAGTGTGGCTTACAATAGAAGGTATAGAGATTACAGGCAATCCATGTGTTCTGGTTATTTGTTCCTATTAAGTCTGAATTAAAATGTAAGTGTGAAATTTCAGGTTTCAAAGAGTATAGAAAATAATATTAAAACCTCAAAAAAATAAGTTTAAAATGCATTTTGAAATTAAGCTTCCTGTATATAATTCCCCACCGTCAAATTCCATTTCGTTTCTATGGAAAACGTGTGTCATAGTCAATCTGACTACTTAGAAAGGGCATAGCTTGTATGTATTGGAAGGGAATCCATTAAACTGGAGTTGGAAATATTCTGGAGTCTCCGGAATTACAGTAGGTGTTTGTTGGAGCATTATGGTGCAAGGACCTAGGAGTTTTTGAGAAGGTCAGTATTACATTCTCACTTAAAGTGCAAGATACCAATAAAATCCACAGCAACTGAAGATAGCAATTAACAGTATACCAGCTCTACTATATATGAAAGTCTTCCATGTGTTAGGAAGTCAACTAAACCATGCTGTCACAGGGTCCTGAGAGAGGGCATCCATCTCTAGCAGAAATATGGGTATCTAATGCTTGCATAGCTTGAGTTATATTGTGGGACTCATCTTGTATATATATGCAATATTCAGTGTTCATTAATACACAAGTGTTACCTTTGGCTGTAGTTGCAATACCTAGGGTCATATAGCTTCATAGTGTCACTTGTCAAATCTGTGAGGTTTCTTCAGTAAGAATGATGATGGCATGGTAGCTGTTGTTAAAGGGACTGGTGGTATGCTTAGCCAGGGCCTCTACTTGTGATTCTAAATCTCTGACTGCCACCTGGGGGGAAGAGCTGGCTAGTGGGTGGAACAACTAGGATGTCCGTTTATGAGAATAGTGTCTGTCTTTCACACTTTTCCAGTTGACATAAAGAGAATGCAGTTTGGACACTTATGTCCTGGGATATAAGGTCATATCCAGTTGCTTTGTTTCGTCCAGTTGTAAGGAAAGTAGGGCCAGCCATGAGTGCCACAGGCCTATAGCTAACCCCAGAGGGAAGAACAGGTTCCACTCTGCAGGCTGGCATTGCCTTCTCATCCCAGCCACATGTTAAGGGCTCAGTTACATTGCTGAGGAAGCAACCATTCCATATCATGAGTGACAGTGTAGAGTATGCTGTGGTGTTTCTTCATGCATAGCAGTGCTTGACCAATTACTTGGATTCGCACCACTGTCAGCCATCCTACCTCACTGGATATGGCATAGCCTATAGTGGGAGTGATATTAATGAAGTGTCTTCTGTTTTTATAATAGATGGAAAAGATGGCTTCTCCAATGGGTGGAAAATCATAAGTTCTTAAGTTGGGAGCTTGTATTATGCCAGGGCAGGCCTATAGTGGAAGAAATCGGCGAACTTTTTACAGAACTAACTATGTTTTCTTTTGCAGGGAAGCCACCATCTTCCACCCATTCAGCAAAAAAGATTAGTTTTAATAAGGAGAAATAATGTACTTATAACTATAGAACTCATTAAGAATTTCATATTAGATCCCATTTGTCAATTTTGGCGTTTGTTGCCATTGCTTTTGGTGTTTTAGACATGAAGTCCTTGCCCATGCCTATGTCCTGAATGGTATTGCCTAGGTTTTCTTCTAGGGTTTTTATGGTTTTAGGTCTAATATTTAAGTCTTTAATCCATCTTGAATTAATTTTTGTATAAGGTGTAAGGAAGGGATCCACTTTCAGCTTTCTACATATGGCTAGTCAGTTTTCCCAGCACTATTTATTAAATAGGGAATCCTTTCCCCATTTCTTGTTTTTGTCAGGTTTGTCAAAGATCATATGGTTGTATATATGTGGCATTATTTCTGAGGGCTCTGTTCTGTTCCATTGGTCTATATCTCTGTTTTGGTATCAGTACCATGCTGTTTTGGTTACTGTAGCCTTGTTGTATAGTTTCAAATCAGGTAGCGTGATGCCTCCAGCTTTGTTCTTTTGGCTTTGGATTGACTTGGCAATACGGGCTCTTTTTGATTCCATATGAATTTTAAAGTAGTTTTTTCCAATTCTGTGAAGAAAGTCATTGGTAGCTTGATGGGGATGGCATTGAATGTATGAATTACCTTGGGCAGTACGGCCATTGTCATGATATTGATTCTTCCTACCCATGAGCGTGGAATGTTCTTCCATTTGTTTGTATCCTCTTTTATTTCATTGAGCAGTGGTTTGTAGTTCTCCTTGAAGAGGTCCTTCACATCCCTTGTAAGTTGGATTCCTAGGTATTTGATTCTCTTTGAAGCAATTTTGAATGGGAGTTCACTCATGACTTGGCTCTCTGTTTGTCTGCTATTGGTGTATAAGAATGCTTTTGATTTTTGCACATTGATTTTGTATCCTGATACTTTGCTGAAGTTGCCTATCAGCTTAAGGAGATTTTGGGCTGAGACAATGTGGTTTTCTAGATATAAAATCATGTCATCTGCAAACAGGGACAATTTGACTTCCTCTTTTCCTAATTGAATACCCTTTATTTCCTTCTGCCTGATTGCCCTGGCCAGAACTTCCAACACTGTGTTGAATAGGAGTGGTGAGAGAGGGCATCCCTGTCTTGTGCCAGTTTTCAAAGGGAATGCTTCCAGTTTTTGTCCATTCAGTATGATATTGGCTGTGGGTCTGTCATAGATAGCTCTTATTATTTTGAGATACGTCCCATCAATACCTAATTTATTGAGAATTTTTAGCATGAAGCATTGTTGAATTTTGTCAAAGGCCTTTTCTGCATCTATTGAGATAATCATATGGTTTTTGTCATTGGTTCTGTTTGTATGCTGGATTATGTTTATTGATTTGCGTGTGTTGAACCAAAGAGCTTCTGCACAGCAAAAGAAACTACCATCAGAGTGAACAGGCAACCTACAGAATGGGAAAACATTTTTTCAATCTACTCATCTGACAAAGGGCTAATATCCAGAATCTACAATGAACTCAAACAAATTTACAAGAAAAAAGCAAACAACCCCATCAAAAAGTGGGCGAAGGACATGAACAGACACTTCTCAAAAGAAGAGATTTATACAGACAAAAGACACATGAAAAAAATGCTCATCATCACTGGCCATTAGAGAAATGCAAATCAAAACCACAAAGAGATACCCTCTCACACCAGTTAGAATTGTGATCATTAACAAGTCAGGAAACAACAGGTGCTGGAGAGGATGTGGAGAAATAGGAACACTTTTACACTGTTGGTGGGACTGTAAACTAGTTCAACCATTGTGGAAGGCAGTGTGGCGATTCTTCAGGGATCTAGAACTAGAAATACCATTTGACCCAGCCATCCCATTACTGGGTATATACCCAAAGGATTATAAATCATGCTGCTATAAAGACACATGCACACGTATGTTTACTGTGGCACTATTCACAATAGCAAAGACTTGGAACCAACCCAAATGTCCAAAAATGTTAGACTGGATTAAGAAAATGTGGCACATATACACCATGGGATACTATGCAGCCATAAAAAATGATGAGTTCATGTCCTTTGTAGAGACATGGATGAAATTGGAAATCATCATTCTCAGTAAACTATCGCAAGAACAAAAAACCAAACACCGCATATTCTCACTCATAGATGGGAATTGAACAATGAGAACACATGGACACAGGAAGGGGAACATCACACTCTGGGGACTGTTGTGGGATGGGGGGAAGGGGGAGGGATAGCATTGGGAGATATACCTAATGCTTGATGATGAGTTAGTGGGTGCAGCGCACCAGCATGGCACATGTATACATATGTAACTAACCTGCACATTGTGCACATGTACCCTAAAACTTAAAGTATAATAATAATGAATAAATAAATAAATAAATAATAATAATAATAAAAAAAAGAAAATGTGGCACATATGCACCATGGCATACTATGCAGCCATAAAAAATGATGAGATCATGCCCTTTGTAGGGACATGGATGAAGCTGGAAACCATCATTCTCAGCAAACTATCGCAAAGACAAAAAACCAAACTCCGCATTTTCTCACTCATAGGTGGGAATTGAACAATGAGAATACATGGACACAGGAAGGGGAACATCACACACCAGGGCCTGTTGTGGGTTGGGGGGAGGGGAGAGGGATAGCATTAGGAGATACACCTAATGTTAAATGACGAGTTACTGGGTGCAGCACACCAACATGGCACATGTATGCATATGTAACAAACCTGCACGTTGTGCACACGTACTCTAAAATTTAAAGTATATAAAAAAGGATGATTTCCTATATTTCAAATTAAAGGCACAGACAATAAAAGCAGAATTGAAAGGCACAGACAATAAAAGCAGAATTGAACTACATCACAACAAAAAGATGCTGCAAAGTGTGGAAAAAATTCCAACCTCCAGAATGAGAGAATATAATTCTAAGCCGTGCATCTGAAAAAGTGTTAATATCCAAAATATACATGCAACTTCTACAACTCATTAGCAAAATCATAATTGGGTGGTTGTATAGTGGTCAGTTTTACACCTTAAAACATTTAAGAATATAGATTTCATGTTAAAGATTCTTCCCTCTGGGTAATGGTAAGTTTGATGGTACATTTGGTTAGGGTAGACATTGTAGTTATTCAATCCAACATTAATGTAGGTGATGTTAGCCGGGCACAGTGGCTCACATCCTTAATCCCAGCACTTTGGGAGGCTGAGATCAGGAGTTTGAGACCAGCCTGACCAATATTGTGAAATCCGGTCTCTACTGAAAATCCAAAAATTAGCTGGACTTGGTGGCCTGCCCCTGTAATCCCAGCACTTTGGGAGACTGAGGTGGGTGGATCACCTGAGGTCAGTAGTTTGAGACCAGCCTGACCAATGTGGTGAAACACTGTCTCTACTAAAAATACAAAAATTAGCCAGACATGGTGGTGTGTGCCTGTATTCCCAGATACTGGGAGGAGGCTGAGACAGCAGAACTGCTTGAACTCGGGAGACAGCGGTTGCAGTGAGCCAAGATCACGACATTGCACTCCAGCCTGGGTGACAGAGTGAGACTCCATCTCTCTCTCTCTCCCTCTCTCACTATATATATAGTTATGACTTTACTTAATAGATGATATTAATACTGTCATCAGTTGACTCTAGGTTAGGTAGATTGTCATTGATAAAATGGATGGGCCTGATTCCATCAGAGCAGAACTGGAGAAAATGAAATTCCATGGTGATTCAGCCGCTTCACCTCTCTCTGGGACCTCCAGTCTGCACTTACTGATGGCTGATCTTATGGACATTGGCTATTCCTAGACATCTCCAAAAACTGTCATCCTCTGCGTCTCACAGAAAAGTGGCATGTCCGTCTGTAGCTTGTCAACCTGAATAACAGACAGAGACTATAAAGTATAATAATATTTTTTCTAGGATGTGCATTTCAATTAAAATATGTATGGGTGCATTCAGGTAGGTAAAGGAACATAAAGAATTAAGGAGAACATGTGCACACAGGGTGGGGAACATCACACACCGGGGCCTGTAGTGGGATTGGGGGAAGTGGGAGGGACAGCATTAGGAGAAATACCTCATGTAAATGACGAGTTAACGGGTGCAGCACACAACATGGCACATGTATACATATGTAACAAACCTGCACTTTGTGCACATGTACCCTAGAACTTAAAGTATAATTTTAAAAATAATAAAAAAGAATTAAGGAAAAATGAGGAGGGTGACAGCAGCTATTTTGAGACAGCGGTGTAAGGTTGAACAGGCAGTTGCTGGGCAGATTTACTTGGAGAAATAAATCCTTTAAGGCTGTGGTGGCCTCTGTGTAAAAGGTTGTGGCTGTGCAGAGTCTATTTATGATAGTTCTTCTTATCAGGAATATGTGTGTTAGAACCCTCCTTCATGGCCTTCCCCAGCTTCATTCATTAGGGTTTTAACACAAGTGGATCCATTTTGATGCCGATAAATTTCACAAGCTCTTTCTAACACTACTTCCGAAGAAGATGACTCTACAGTGTGCACAGAACAGGGTTAATTCCACATCCACATCCCATTTTGATCAAACGAGTTTATCCCCTTCACTATTAACGGCCAATTGCATTCCCAGATGAGTCTACACACAATGCAGAGGAGGGTCCTGAGAATATGGGGAGAGAAGGAAGTCTCATCAGCCTCTCCCGCGTGGCTGGAGTAGCCAAGCCTGAGCCTTGCCTGAGTTCTAAGAAAATGCCTTGAGCCCTGGAGTGTAGACCACAGAGACCATGTGTTTCTTTTTCAGGAAGCAGGAAAAGCAAATAAAAAAGGGAGAACAAACACTCCAAAGAAAGAACATGTATTGGGAGCAAAAGGAGCACCAGATCATGCTGATGCTGACTGGCTTTAGGGTCAGAAGGGTCATACCTGAACCCTGTGAGCTTCTAAAGGACACTGACCCTGGCCCAGCCTCTCTATTGGCTGTGATCAGAATCCCTGCCGTTCTGGTCCAGGAATCTCCCTGAGGTTTCTGTCCTGGGGCTGAATGGAGGAGACTCATCAGGCACCCGTGAGCTTCCTCAGGACTGCGATCCTGGTGACAATGGTTGAGAACTTTTCATCTTTGTAAGCATCAATGTGCATTTGGTACATGAGAGGTTATGTCCTCATATTAAAATGATCTTTTGAAAATATGTAGAGATGACATTAGGAACCACAGAATTCTAAAATTAGAGAGGTTTATTACAGAAACTGTTGGAAGAAGATGAAGTCCCACGTCCTAACAGGAAATCAGCCTCCCTCTGCACCTGCCTCTGGGGCTGACTCTGATCAGTGGATCCTGAGCGCCCCCTGCAGCTGCTTCCTCCCAGTGTTCCTGCAGGGAGGTTTGTGTTTGGGCACACAGTGACTTCCCTTCACTGTGTCTCTCGCACAGTAATACACAGCCGTGTCCTCCACTCTCAGGCTGTTCATTTGAAGATACAGCGTGTTCTTGGAATTGTCTCTGGAGATGGTGAATCTGCCCTTCACGGAGTCTGTGTAGTATGTGCTACCACCTCTACTAATGGTTGAGACCCACTCCAGCCCCTTCCCTGGAGCCTGGCGGATCCAGCTCATCTCATTGCTACTGACAGTGAATCCAGAGGCTGCATAGGAGAGTCTGAGGGACCCCCCAGGCTGTACCAAGCCTCCCCCAGACTCCACCAGCTGCACCTCACACTGGACACCTGCAAACACAGAGACACCAAGGTCAGAAACTGACACACATACCCACTGTTTTGCTCACTCATGTCCACTCACACTCAACATCTGTAGTTCTCCATGAATCACCTTTTAAAACAGCAACAAGGAAAACCCAGCTCAGCACAAACTGCATGATGAGTTCTGTGTGTTCAGTCCTGATCACTGAATGGAAGCACCTGGGAAAGCTGCAGGGTCAGGGCTGGGCTGGTTTTCATCAGGAGAGTGAGGGCCCTATTTGCATGTCTACTACTACATAGCAAGCTCTGGGGTGGGACGCCTGAGGAGAGGGCAGGGCCAAGAGCACATGAGAGCGTCCTGGGGGATTCTGATGACAATGATTGTGTTTGGGAAAATGCTGTCTTATTTTGAAATTGTTCTGTGATAAACATTGAACAACTATCACATTTTTAATTATTTTTACCTATGTATATAAATTATGTTATTTAGGAGTTGGTAGTTTCTTCATTTACAGATGTAAAAGTGAACCTACACATGGAGGGGCTATATATTTGTCCATGGGTTTATATCTGGCATGAGTGAGTCCTAATATCTGGGCCTATGCTCCTCACAACTGGCCTCAGTTGCTCTCTGAACCAAGTCTAGGACAGAGCTAAATGGGCCTAGTGTGGTTTGCAGAATCCACTTCCTGTCATGAGAACCTGTGTAATTTTCCTGCATTTACCTAAAAATACAGAGACAACTAGGCGTCAGGCAGATAAATATTTGGTGTATATGATATTTAACATATTTATTTGTTCCTTCCTATCATCCCTTTTTTGTCTAAGTTTTTAGTTGTTTACTTGCAATAAATTTTATGAGTTTTAATTGACAGATAATAAAATTCACATATTTACCCTGTGTAATAGTAAACTTTGAAAAAAATCTCTATTTTAAAGAAGGTGACAAGTCTCCTCAGCATTTCTCTTGTCCTTTTATATTTTTTTGATTTTTCTCCTTCCTTCTACCATTTCCTTGTAAAACTACTGATGTTTTCATATTTCTTTATACTAGCTTTTATTTTCTAGAATTTATAAGAATGAATAATATGATATGTACTCTTATCTATTTGGCTTATTTTTCTCAATAGAAATACTGGAAATTAAACCTTTTATGTTGTATGTGTTTCTGATAAATAATGGGTAGCATTTCAGCCAACAAATGTAGCATAATTTGTTTTTCTATTAAGTTGCTAATTGGTATTTGAATTATTCATTACTCTGGGTCTTAATAATAAATATGCTACTCAGTTTGGTAATGTACATAGATTATAAATTATATATAAATTTTATAAATATATTTCTTTTTGCAACAAAAAAACAAACGAGAATATGCTATTTGGCAAATTTTCTTTAATATTTCAGATAATCAAGTTATGCAATAGAAAACAAACCTGTAAACCAAAGAGTATCTGAGACTAATCTCAATAGATTTAGGAAGTTCATTTTCCAAGATTAAGGACATGCCTGTGACACCACCTCAGGGAGTCCCGACGACATGTGCCCAAGATGGCGGAACACAGCTTGGTTTTATACAATTTAGGGAGACATGAAACATTAATTAATATATGTAAGATGTATATTGATTTAACTCAGTAAGGCAGGACAACTTGAAGTGGGGAGAGAGCTTCCAGATCATAGGTAGGTATGAGACAAATGCATTCTTTTGAGTTTCTGATTAGCCTTTAACTAAATGTGCAATTAAAGGAATATTCACATGGGCCTTAGTCTGGCTTAGCGAAACAATGGAGCAAAGGTAGCAATCAGATATGCATTTGACTTATGTGAGCAGAGAAATGACTCTGTCTGTCCTTGGTCCACTAGGGTTCTCCTTTGGGTCAAATTTTGAAGGAGGTATGTAGCTTTTTAAAACCTTAGTAGCTATCATTTTAGGGAAAGAATGGAGGTGGGTTTGCCCTAAGCAGTTTTCAGCTTGACTTTTCCCTTTGGCTTAGTGATTTGGGGGTCCCAAAGATTTCTTTTCCTTTCACAAACATGGAAATCTTGGGAGAAACAAGTTCTTGTAGAGAGAAAAAAGCCATGGTGTTAGCTAAACTGAGGCAAGAAGCTGCCACATGACATATAGCCTATTACAAGATAAAACTACAAACATGTTGGATTGCTTAAATTCCAGTGTGGTAAATGTGTTGCAGTGTGAAATTCTTAGGAACCATATGCTGAAGGGCACTGATAAAGTGCATTAAATATGGCCTGAGAAGGACTCCCTACTTCTTTGTTTGAGTCCTTGTGGACAAACTGTAACCTACCTGAATAGGTGGACAAGATTGAAAACCTAACTTAGGAGTATGCACCTGTAACAATAGCTGAGCCTTAGCCAATTCCAGCAGCCATACCTCAACCAGTCATACACTCTTGAGTGTGCAAACTGTGTTTAAATAGACAAACACCCACCTGTAACCAATCCACCTTTTTCTGTACCTCACTTCTGATTTCTGGACATTGTTTTTAAAATATATATTAATCTTCTTCCACAACATGGCTGCACTGAAGTCTCTTTGAATCTGCTGTGATTCTGGGGGCTGCCTGATTCATGAATCATCCATTGCTCAATTAAACTCCTTTAAATTTAATTTGGCCAAAGGTTTTCTTTTATCAGCATTCCTATCCAGTTGAATCCCTTTGCTCTAGAATGGGGACAATCAGAAAAATCTTCATTTCCCAAAGTGTCTGTATGAGAGAGAAGGAGAACCCATACTTCTGAAATGCATTCAGACCGAATCCCTCATTAGCACTACAGAACCAAGGAATTATCTACCCTGCAGGGGCAAGCCACTGAAACCGTGCTTCCACAGGCACTTGTGGAGCCCCAGAGGAAATGAAATAAAAACAGAGGTTCTCACCAAAGTTCCATGGACCTGTACCTCCTCTCAGTCATGGAATCAAATCCTTAACCTGCAGGGCATGGCAATACAGAAGGTGATGAGAACAGCGGAGAATATTACAGCTGTGGGAGGGAACAACTGGGAAAAACAGGAGAAAATATACATATTTAACTCTGTAGACTTCAATCTATTTCCATGTTAATTAGGTGGAATATTTCATAGCTAAAGACCTGATCTAGCATGAGAAATGCTAGAGAGATGACGCATGGAGAATGCCACGGTGGGAAGCTGAAGTTCAAGTTCTGCTGTTTGTTTACTGATACTTGTCTCCTGGCATGTCCAGAACTTTACGAGTACAGAACTCCTCTAATAGAGAAACAAACTCTCACAGGACATGGTCCTCAAAATGATCTCACCTTCAAATGGAACATTAACAACCTCAACGTTTTTTTGGGTTTTGCCCTCAGCAGGTTGAATTCTTGGCATGAATGTGTCTCTCAGTATTTGTACACATTGGATTGATAAAATTATTTTTGTTCTACATCTTCCAACTATTAAGATATCTGAAAACTCTAAAATTTTCTTTTTTCAAATTTCGTTCTCATTGACTCATTGGGTTAATTTTTTTTTCCAGAAATAAAAATGAAGCCTCACTATTTTTCACAGGCTGATCTCAAACTCCTGGGTTCATGTAATCTTCCCACTTCAGCCTCTCAAATTTCTCGGATTATAGGTGTAAGCCACTGTGTCTTAATTACTTATTTTAACTTTTTAATTGCATTTTTGTTTTGAAATAAGTGTAATTCAGGTGCTGGAAAAATTTTATCCTCAGACTCCTCTGCAGCAGCTCCAGGGCTGACATCTGTGTTGAGTGGGTTCTGGGCCTGCCCTGCAGCTCTGCCCTCACCCTGCAGGGGAGGATGCTGTTTGGGCTCCCAGAGCATATTCTCCCAATATCACTCTCCCAGAATGAAGGGGCTGTCCCCTGGTTCAAAATGCTCTTTCAGCAGCATCTTATGTTTTGAAATTATCTCTTAAACAGTGATTTGGCATCACTATACCCAGGAAACTGCAGGGGGAACCCAAGCACAGATTTTATGAAACCACCAGAGAGTCTCTTCCCTGGGACTGTCAGATGCAATGACACAATCAAGATCATTGGTGAGTCCAGAAATTTTCATAGAATTCACAGGAGTCTCTTATTTATTTTAGAATTCTCTATTCAAAGCTCACACCAAATCGACATGGCTTAAAGCACACATGTACACACACATACACACACACACACACACACACACACACACACACACACACAGTGGTATGGCTGAGTTTTACAGTAATTGGCTCCTAATTTGGCATCTTTCCTAGTGCAAACCAAAGAGTTCTGAGACAGATCTCAATCAAATTAAAATTAATTTTGCCAAAGTTAGGACATGCCTGGAAGAAAAGTAAAAGTAATCACAGAAACAGTGTGTGGTCAGTGCCGTTTCCCAAAGACAGTTTTTAGGGCTTTCAATATATAAAGGGGAAAAGCTGGCTAGAGGGGAAAGAAGGACGGTATGAGAATTTACATGTTGTAATGAAAAAGAAGCGCATAGGGAAACAGAAAATTATGTAATTCTCCTGCAGTATTTCAAAAATGAACAAATAGTAGCTATCTGTGAAGCTGTTTAACCTTTTATCTGTGGCTATTTTCTTAGGAATGAAAGGAAAATCAGTTTCTTACATGACTCATCTTTTAGTTTTTTTTTTCGCCTCATGACAGAATGATTTTATACTTTCCCCACCTTTTCTTTTTCAAAATCTTTCAGAGAATGTATTTTACTAAAAAAATTTGTCTCTGGTCTCCTGTGTTGTTGTATCTTTCATGGGTTGGATGGTTTATTCCTTGATAAATAGGTCCCAGTTTGTTAGGATAGCTCACTTTTACCCATATTTCAAATGTTGTGAAGTCTCACAACCCATTAATAAAAAAATAGGGGGAAAGAGAAGAAAAGCATATAAAGGAGGAAATAACCAACAACAAAAAGGGGAAACAATCCTGGAAACTGATATAAGCCTTGTAACTATGAAGGCTGTACATTAGTAGGATAAACAACAAATATCTGATACAGGTCTCAGTCAACTTAGGAAGTTTATTAATATGGTTTGTCTGTGTCCCCATCCAAATCTCATCTTGCACTGTAGTCCCACAATTCCCACGTGTCATTGGAAGGACCCAGTGAGAGGTAATTGAATCATAGGGGCAGGTCTTTCCCATGCTGTTCTGATGATAGTAAGTCCTGGTTTTATGAAGGGGAGTTCCCCTGCACAAGCTCTCTCTTGTCTGCCACCATGTAAGATGTCCCTTGCTTTTCTGACATGATTGTGAAGCCTTCCCAGCCATGTGGAACTGTGAGTCAATTAAACCACTTTTCTTTATAAATTACCCCCTCTTGGTTATGTTTTTATTAGCAGCATGAGAACAGACTAATACACTTATTTTGCCAAAGAACCCAACCCTGACCAGCCTCAGGAGGTCCTGAGACATCTGCCCAAGGTGACTGAAGTACAGCTTGCTTTTATGAGACATCAATCAATATATGTAAAATGTACATTGGTTTTAAATGTAATATGAGACATCAATCAATATATGTAAAATGTACATTTTTTTTTCCTGTAAGGCAGGACAAATCAAAATGGGGGCTTGCAGGTTAGAAGTACATAAGAGACATTAGGTTACATTCTTTTGATTCCTTTATCAGCCTTCCACTGAATACATAATTTAGTCTGGCTCAGTGAGTCTTCATTTTCATATAAATGATAGTGTAGAGAAAGCAATCAGATATGTATTTGTCCAGGTGAGCCTCAGAGGAATGACTTTGAATAGAATGGGAGGCAGATTTGCCCAAAGCACTTTCCAGTAAAGCAGCCTTGTTGTCTGGAATATCACCAGAAGTTCTTTGTCTCATGGACCTGAAAATCAAGGATGCAGACCCACAAAGGGTGAGGTTACAGCAGAACTTTAATAGGTAAAAGAAAAAAGAAGAAAGCTCTCAGTCACAAAGAGAGGTTCCAAATGGGTTGCCGTGCTGAAGTAAAATGTAAGGATTTTTATAAATGTGCTCATGGAAAGAGGGTATCTTATCAACATAGGGTGCAAGAACAGTTAGGATAAGGTGTGCCATCTGCATAGAGCGAAGTCTCTGGCAGCCTCACCTCACAGTTACTTTATGCAGATGGGCTCTTAGCTTGGTCTACTCCATGCTGCTTATCTCCTTCCACCATGCATGTGCCAAAAAGGGGAAGAGGATTTTCCATGCCAGGTCCCAGGTACCTCCTTGCAAGTGCGGGCATCCCAAACCTTATGCAAGTTTCCAGCTTTCCTATGTTATAGTGCCCCCAGAAAAGGAAAGGAAAGTGCTCATTAAGGCCCACTGTTTTTACTAGGACCCAATGTATGTATGTGAAGTTTGGTGATTACACCTAGAAACACCCTCTCTGTGGCAGAGTTGCTTACATATGTTTTACAGCCTGGTCTTTCAGGCTGCTTTTTGTTAGAAGTGATTTCTTTGAACTGCGTGCAAATAGAAAATAAGTAATTGCCAAGCTGATTTTTGTTAGAAGAAAAGTTTTTGCCAGAGACTCTTTCATGCTATCTACCGAAATATTGTTTTTCTATCTCCTGTAACACCAGCTTGACTCTTCCATTTAGCTTAGTGATTTTGCAGTCTCAAGATTTATTTTCCTTTCACAGTAGGCAGGTATAAAAGAGTTTTTGTATATAATTATGTTGCTTATATTAGTCTGTTTTCATGCTGCTATAAGGACATACCCAAGGCTGGGTAAATTATAAAGAAAAAAGGTTTAATTGTCTCACAGTTCTGCATGGCTGAGGAGGCCACAAGAAATTTACAATCATGATGGAAGGGGCAGCAAACACGTGCATCTTCACATGGCTGCAAGAGAGAAGTGCCAAGTGAAGAGGGAGGCCCCTTATAAAACCATCAGATCTTGTGAGAACTCACTAACAGGAGAACAGCATGGAGAAAACAGCCTCCATGATTCAATTATCCCGACCTCGTTCCACCCTTGACATGTGGGAATTATTCCAATCCAAGATAACATTGGGGTGGGGACACAGAACCAAACCATATCATTGATTTTATTTTCTTTAGAGTATAAGATGTCTAGCTGTAAGAAAGCACAGTTTAACTTCTGGTCATTTTAAATCAGGAAAAATATTTTGGAGGCTTATGCAAGTATACATTTTTGTAGAAACTAATATAAATTTTAGAAAATAATATAAATTGAAAAACAAGTGGCCAACATTAGACTATAATAACAGAAGCACTATATTTTATTTTGAAACAATATTTCTCTCTATAATTCCCCAACGTAGAGACACAATCATAGTAGGGCAAATTTATTTGTAATATAAGTTTTAGGTTTATTATACTTGGTCTGATTTTTTGTATAAGTTGCGGCAAAAATAGTAATTTAACATATTAGCTCTCATTTTTCTATTTTTTTTGTACGTAGGCTATTTAATTCATAAATTGGCCTTGCTGGAAATTTTTTATAAGAAATCTAAGGGTAGAATATTTAAAAGCCTAAAGCTCAGCCAATGTTTTATCTGTGCCTTCAGATGGCTATATGAATTGGGTTACTTCCTCTTTTTTCAAGTTTCCAGGACAACTTGGGATTCCTGGGCCTATCAGAGAGTAAAATTATTGACTTACTACAGCTCAGGGCCCTGAACAAAACAGGTTACATGCCAGTTTTCCCAAGGGGCTTTTATCAGCTATACAGCTTAAATTCATTTTATAAACTAAATATGAAAATATGTCATTTAAGTTAAAGTCTCGGTAAAATGAGCATTGTCTCCAATTGTGCCCTGTTATGGAAGAAAGCAGATTTATACTGAACCTATGTGAATTAATATTTTGATATGACAATACTCACAGTTTTCCAATTTTGGAGAAATTATGTAGAGAAGAAGAAATTATGTTTTTAAATTTTCTCACTAGAATGTACTATACTCAATTGTTAAAAATGATGAATAGCTTAAGAGTATTTTTTTGATTCTGAAAAACACAATATAAGTAATTTGCAAATGCTTTAAAGAATAAACCATAAAATTTATTTCAGTCTCCTGTTAGTTCAGTTCATGCAATTAAGTCCTGTCCTTCTTGATGTTAGATTAACAATCATCATAAATGCATCAGGTCTCAATGAGAGTCTTGGAAGTTTTTCTCTCTATATCAATGGCACAATTTATAAAATTGTCACAATTGTATATTTAAGAGTACCCCTCAAAATTCTATAAATTATTATAAGCCACCTGATAAAGAATCAAATTAAAACAATTGTGGATGGCTGATGTTTTAGAATAGCCATGGTTAAAGACAGAATTGAGGAGAAAATTTGGTTATTTCTGCAATGAACAAAAATTTTACATAATAATCATAAGTACTACTGACAAAATATACTGATAAATCAAAATCAATTGAATCTTATATCATTTTAGAACATATACTCTAATTTATATGAATATACTCCAATTATATAGTCCACATTTATACAAATATAGTCCAAAGTTAAACACCATTTCAAATTTGACATTGCTTCCTGTGTAATTTAATTATACCAAATAAGCTAAATATGTTTCTTTTTGGCTTCAGGGGATCAAATATCAAAAAAGAATAATGAGGTCAAATGACTGAATTTAGAATTTTATTTTGTGTAGCAGGTCAAATATCAAAAGTTTATTTACAACACTTGATATTACAAAATGGAATTACAGATTATTATAAAGTAATTAATTTAGCCAAGTGAAAACTTAGTGATTTCTAAAAAAAAGCAAAAACTTTTATTTTTGAAAGAGAAGAATTAATTTTCTATACAATAACCCCTTATAAGAACAGCATGACAAAAATTAAAACTATCTCAATTCTAAGAAATAAATCTATTAAGTTATAATTACTTTTACCATAAAATATAATTTTCATAGGTCTTATAAATTTTTATAATTTTTTTAAATTAAAAAGCAGATTAGTTCTTCAAGAAACCCTTGTCAATCTGTCACAGGGGCCCAGATGCTAGACTTCCATTAGTGTGCATTTAATATTAATGCTTAATTTACAAGAAACTCTCAAATAATTTTATCTCTCAAAATTAGCTTTTACAATCTTACAAATCCACTTCTATAGTAGTCCCTGGGCCTGGAGTTGTTGAGTAGTTTCAATTTCTGGCCTTATGTCTTAAGGGTATGATGAATTTTTATTGTCATTTTCTTCCATGTCTGTAGATGGAGCTTTAATTGCTGTCAGTGTTTAAGATTTAGCAGGACTTGGTGTCCTTTTTATTTTATTTATATATTTTTTCTGAGATGGAATCTTGCTCTATCACACAGGCTGGAGTTCAGTGGCACGATCTTGGCTCACTGCAGCCTCTGTCTCCCAGGTTCAAGCAATTCTCCCTGCCTCAGGCTCCCAAGTAGCCGGGATTAAAGGCGTCTGCCACCATGCCTGGGCAATTTTTGTATTTCTTACAAAGACAGGGTTTTGCCGTGTTGGCCAGGCTGGTCTCAAACTCTTGAGCTCAGGTGATCTGCCTGCCTCAGCCTCCCAAAATGCTGTGTGTCCTTTTTAGACCTAGGAGTCAAAGGTCAGTAATGTGGCAGCACAAGGCCTTTAAAAGTAATGCAGATAGTTACATGAATGTAATAACATTAATTTATGTTTTCTTAAAATCTCAGTAAGTTGAAAAACATAATAACAGTAACATAGGAATTATTTCAATAAAATATAAAATTTGTTTTATGCCAGTTACCAAATGGCGAAACAAAACCTTCTACAGTGTGATTGTTTTTCCCTATGGGGAAATCCATGTAGATTACCTGCAAGTCAACTCTAATGAAAAAAGTATTGGAATTAATTAGACATAAGAAGAATGTGACTCAGATTACAAGAGATTTTGGTTTCATAGAAAAATGTAGACATTTAAAGATAAGCCAAGAGTGCAGAATGTTACATTGAAAGGAAACATTTTATTTAGAACTTAAAGATAAAATGTTTTTAACATCAGACAATAATAGCAGTTAAAAGCTAACAACAGTTAGAAGTTAAGTCAGTAAGAAGCTAACTGCTGTAAGAAAAAAAATGTTAAAGGACCTGAGGAAAAAACGGAGATCCTCTCAAGTCCTCTCAAAGGGAAAAAAATAAAAATGGCAAGATGCAATGAAAGTTAAATTTGGGGGTTAAAAAATTAAAATATCTTATAATTTTATTTTGTAAATCAACACTGTAAGACAATTTTGTCATTCTAACCAGTCTTCAGTGTATGAGTATATTTTTATATAAAAGCCAGATCTCTATAAAGAGTATTATAAATACTTCCCTTTTAATTATAGTCAACTTGATAATATAAAGTTTTTTTAATAAATTAACTTTTTATAAACCTTATTTTCACTTACACAAACCGTTTGCAGCATAGATCAACATCTTCTTTTATTCTAAACGTCACTCTTTCTTAAATAGTCATTTTATTTTAGGATAAAAAATTACCATGCAAGATTTTTTCTCATATAAAATTTTTTTTTATTTTAACCTTTCTTACCAAAAGTACTTCTCTATGTCAATAAATCTCTTTAAATCTATCTTATTTACTTTTTTATGATGTTATATAAACAACTTTGAATTAAATTCTTTTTAAAGAATAAATTTTTTAGAAAAATATTTTCTTATAGTATATTTTTTAAAACAATTAGTAATGACCTATTTAGTCAATATCTATTATTTAATTAAACTTTAGATTTTTAAATTGTAGAACAAGTTTATTTAAAAGGTTTATTTTATTACATTTACCTATTTTATTTATTAAGTAGCTTACCTAGATTATTTATGAAAACTGTAATTCATCCTTTCAAGTTTTTTCTCTGTTAACCATGTTACAACCCATGAATTTCAGGTGTTTGCCTGAGTAAAAACCTTATGATTAAACAAATAATTGTTTTTCTAATAACTATTTACCTGTTTTTTATTAAAACAACAATATTAAACATCTTGTTTGTCAAAAAATTACAAAGATCATTCTGGTTTTAATGAGGTTTATAAATGTTGTATTTTTTAGACGGAGGCTCGCTCTGTCACCCAGGCTGGAGTACAGTGGCGCGATCTCAGCTCACTGCAAGCTCCGCCTCTGGGGTTCACGCATTCTCCTGCCTCAGCCTCCGCAGTAGCTGGGATTACAGGCACCTGCCAGCACACCCAGCTAATTTTTTTTTTTTCTTTTTGTATTTTTAGTAGAGATGGGGTTTAGCCTTTCACTGGGTTAGCCGGGATGGTCTCGATCTCCTCATCTCGTGATCCACCCACCTCAGCCTTCCAAAGTGCTGGGATTACAGGCGTGAGCCACCGCATCCAGCCAACGAGGTTTATAATTTTATCATCTTCATAAAAAATTTTGATACCATATAATATCTAGCTGTGATTTTAAATATGAAATCACTTGATGAATTAATATAAACTATAAGGTGTGCTGATAATTGTTAAAATATCTCTAATTTGTTTTTACCAATAATTTTAAAGCCAACTTATTTATTAAATATTTATTTAAGTCACATGTACTTCAAATGCATTGGGCTCATTTACTTAATTTAAAAATAGTTATTTATTTTAAAGCCAATTTTTTACTTAGTAGCCACAACACTTAAATATATATGTATATATATACACACACACATATTAACACATCTACAAACACACACACTAATACAAAGATACTAGAGCTTTTACTTTGAAACTCTAGCTATGGAATATGTATAGAAACTCAGCAGTCATTTACAAAAAAAAAAAAGGTTTAGATGTAAACAGTGGTTGTCTTAAAACCGGTTGAAAGGCCCTGTGAACTGGAAAACAAAATATTTTTAAGCAAAAAAAAAAAAAAAAAAAACTCATCCTTCTTTATAAACTTCACCAAAAACTAATTGTAATCTCTTACTATTCTAATTCTTAGTAACCCTTATTCACAGTGAGAAACCTAGGATTACTTAATTTAACATGACATGCCTTTAAGATTTTAAATTACTGAAGATAATTATGATACTAAATTTGACAAATTAATATTTGTGAAGTAGTGTAAAGTTTAAAGCTAACTCTAAAAAAACAGATGTATATTTTCTTTACAAAGTGTTCCATTAAACAGAATTAACTTGATTGGTGGTCTTTGAAACACAGCTTAATTAGATTACTGGACTTAGAGTGGAGCCATTTAAGAAAAAAAAAGTGTAGTTTATGCCCAAGAAAACATGCAGTTTTTAGGGCATAAACTACAATTGTTTATGGAAATGTGCAAAGAAATGGGTAGCCTATAGTGATGATCGTTTCCTGCTAACTGCCCTTAGCCACCCCTAACGTAGCTTTCAAAGCCACCCCTAACATTGGAGCTTTCATTCACTATTGCACACACCAAGAATGAATCCTCTTACAGTACAATGTAATTCTGGTAGCATCCAAAGCCAAAAACATTACATAATACAAGAAAGCAGAGCTTTATACATGAGAAGAATCTGCAAATGATTCTTGAAAACACAAAGGAAGCAGGAAAACTCCCAAAAGGTTAGTGGCAAGATCCAAAAGGAACCGCCCTCCCCACCCGGATCCAGGGACCTGATGTGGATCTGCCTCCTAAGGGAGCAGTGGTGTCCTCAGTGCCCCTTGGTGTCCTCAGTGCCCCCTGGTGGTTCTGAGCGAACACCAGTTTACTGAGTTCACCCTGGTGTCCTGAGAGCCCCCTGGAGGATCTGAGCACCCCCTGGTGTTCTGATCACTCACTCTCTGGTGTCCTGAGTGCTCCCTGGTATTCTGAGCATCCCCTGGTGGTCCTGAGGGCCCGCCATGTCCTGAGCACCCCCTGGTGGTTCTGAGCGCCCCCTAGTGGTTCTGAAATCCCCCTAGTGTCCTGATTGCCCCCTGGTGGTTCTGAGCGCCCCCTAGTTTCCTGAGTGCACCCTGGTGTCTTGAGAGCCCTGGTGGTCCTGGGCGCCCCCTAGTGGTTCTGAGCCCCTTAGTGTGCTGAGCGCCCCCTGGTGGTTATGAGCACCCGCTGGGATCCTGAGCACCCCCTAGTGGTTCTGAATTCCCCCTGGTGTCCTGATTGCCGCTGGTGGTTCTAAGCGCCCCCTACTGTCCTGAGTGCACCCTGGTGTCTTGAGAATCCTGGTAGTCCTGAGCGCTCCCTAGTGGTTCTGAGCACCCTGGTGTCCTGAGTGCCTCCTGGTGGTTCTGAGCACGCGCTGGTTTCCTGAGCGCCACCTGGTGATTCTGAGCACTCCCTCGTGGTTCTGAGTGCCTACTGGTGTCCTGAACGCCCTCTGGTGGTTCTGAGCAGCATCTACCATGCAGTCTCCTGTCTCCCTGCAGGGAGTTTTGTGTCTGAGCTCACATATATGTCCCCTCACTGTCTCCCTCACAGTAATACACGGACTTGTCCTGGGCTCTCAGTTTAATTATCTTAAAAGAGAATCTTCTGAACAGTGTCTCTGAGGACTGTTAATCTTCTTTGTACTGAAGGAGAGTCCCATTGAGAACTTCCACTTGAATTACTGTTATCTCCCACACCAACCCTTGTCATGAATCCTGCTGGACCAAACTTGTTCTGTTTTCAGTGAATCTAGGGGCTTTGCAGAACAGTCTGAGAATTCTTCGTCTGTAGGCCCTGTCTGACTCCACTAGTTAACTTCACAGAGGACTTCTGCACACACACAGGCAACAGACTGAGAATAGCAACACGTGGAGCAGCCACAGCTGAGCCTGATCCACGGGGAACCTGAATATTGAGAGTGATTACAAGAGAAGCCCAGATCAGCACAGACCCAATGGTGTGGACACTGAGGAAGGGCACAGATGTGGGATGGCTCCTTACCAGGACCTGCAGGGGAACAGCGGAAGAGCTGTTTTTCATTAGCAGGGGAGGGGCCTCAATTCCATGCCTTTCTCCCTGGGGACATTTGTGTACTGCTAAGCAGGGCTCATCCCATCTATATCTCTGGATTCCAGGGAGGGCAAGGTCAAAGGATTCCTGGGACTGGATGTTCAGTGTTGATCTGCCCATTATTCTTTCTTTTTCTCTTATGTGGACCCTGTTAGTATATCTTTGTAGTATCAATGCTTATTGACAAATAAGTACAGTAAACAAAATAAACCTTGCCCAGAGGAAATGGACATCTGCCTGTAGGCTTTGCAATTAGAGCTGTAAACCACTGTCCTTTACAATAAAGCAAAGTCTTCTGTTAGAATTTTGAAAAGGCAGATGTACTAATTGTCAGAACTGGAGTCCATAATTACCTCTATCCTGAGCTCATTTTGCCACACAACAGTTCAGTTTCAGATACATGTGCTTGTCTGAGGAAAAAGTAAATGCAGGGACATTTGTGCTTATCTGAGGGAAGAGTTCACGTAAGAACAGGTCTGATTGTCTGAGGGAAGAGTCCACATGAGGATGAATTTGATTTTCTGAGGGAAAAGTCCATGTAGAGACACGTGTGTGCACTGTTTGATGGTAAATACCCATTCACAGACAGTGTGTGCCTGGACTGAGCTGGAGTTTGAGGGAAATTTTTCTCAGTCGAGGGAAGATGTGAATCTTCTGGATTACTTCCTTGTCAGGAGGGAAACTTGGTTGCACATGAACCCGATTAAAGAAAGCTCTCGGCCAGGCGCCGTGGATCACGCCTGTAATCCCAGCACTTTGGAAAGCCTAGTTGGGCAGATCACAAGGTCAGGAGATTGAGACCAACCTGGCCAACATGGTGAAACCACGTCTCTACTAATAATACAAAAATTAGATGGGCATGGTGGCGTGTGCCTGTACTCCCAGCTACTCTGGAGGCTGAGGCAGGAGAATCGCTTGAAACAGGGAGTCGGAGGTTGCAGTGAGCCAAGATTGTGCCATTGCACTCCAGCCTGGCAACAGAGCAAGACTCCATCTCCAAAAAAAAAAAAAAAAAAAAAAAGGAAGAAAGAAATAAAAGAAGGTCTCTTGTGAATGGAAACATCTTATATGCAAATAGGGAAAGTTACCTCATTCTTTGTTGCCTTGTTGCCTGCATCTCATGCGGTTCCTTCCCCACACTGCTGTTATTTGATATTTTACTTTTATACACTCTGCATTTTATCCTGGGGTTCATGATGTGCTAAATAATTTTGTAAATTGTATATATTTAGATTCACACTTTACATCATAAAATTGTGAGACTTAATGAATTATGTCATGTGTTAACTACTGCAGATTATAAAAATTTTCACTGTTGTAAACAAGGCCTGTTTCTCCTAATGCATACACTCTCTCTAAATTTCTAGAAAATCCTCATATATTTATGTGATTTACAGTTTTGTCTTTTACAGAATGTCAAATAAAATGTACACACCTTCTTCACTGAAGAAGGTGGCACATAAAGTTTCTCACCTAGATAACTTCAGAAGTGAGGGAGTTCTGTAAATCTAAAGTATAAAGAAACTGCACTTAAACACCGTATTCTAGTCGATAAACATATTTCCAACAGGGGTACAAGTTAACAGTTCTAATACCACTATGCAGGTATTCCGAAATTGTACAACGAATTAAATGAATGGCATATGGTGGGAGGGGGTTCCTCACTTTGCAGTTGGTGGTTACGCACAGGCAAGTATGGAAGGCTAGAAACATCCATGTGGCATCATAATAAATTGTAGATGCCAGTGTTTTCTGAAGTTTGATGTAACAAAGGCACAGAAGATAAGGTACATAAATAGTTTAGATGTGCCTGTAAACATGGGTTAATATATACACGCACATTTTCTAGGCCTGTTGGCTTAGAGATCCTAGAAACACTGACACCGCATTAACAACACACACACCCAGTATCACAATTTTGTATTTTAATATAATTCTCTAATACCAGGAACCAGAAATCCTTGGAGAAATAACTGATTCTATGTATAGAACATATAATAAAGAAAATGAGCTTGGACTTTCTTTTAATACCAGGAACTAGGAACGTGTTCAAAAACAAAAGGATGGGGTGTGCTGTAAGGATGCAGGATCCAAACTAAATGAGATCACAGCACCTAATAAAGCTGTGGTGATTTGAGCAATAAAATCAATAATGCAGCATCAGATTTTCTACATCGTAAAAAATAAACATTAATGAACCAACACGGATATTAACAGATAATTAATGATGGCTCATGCCTGTAATCCCAGCACTTTGGGATGCTGAGGCGGTCAGATCACCTGAGCTCAGGAGTTCAACACCAGACTGACCAACATGGAGAAACCCCGTCTCTACTAAAAATACAAAATTAGCTGGGTGTGGTGATGCATGCCTGTAATCCCAGCTAATCGGGAGGCTGAGGCAGAAGAATCACTTGAATCTGGGAGGCAGAGGTTGTGATGAGCAAAGATTGCACCATTGCACTCCAGCCTGGGCAACAAGAGAGATACTCTGTCTCAAAAAATAAATAAAATAAAATAAAAATTTTTGAAAAAAAGGATATTTTTATTCAGAGGAATTCCAAACATCTTAATAATCCTCCCATAAAGTAGGTGAAATTTAAACACTTATGCTGTAATTGTGGCCTGAGATTAGAGAGAAGAGTTTTGTGTTAGGGTTGGTTTCATAATTAGTTTTAGATATAATGCGAAAAGTATAATCTCTGAAAAAATAAAATTATCCAAGTTTACACACGCATGCACACACACATGAATGTGTGTATATACATATATATATGCAGAGTATTTTTCTGCCACAGACACTGATAAATCAGGGAAAAGACAACTATGGATTTGGAGAATACACTTGCAAATCACATATTTGTTAAATGACTTCATGTTAAGTTGGTAATTGACTTTTTTAATGGGTATAAAAGGAAACTTACGAATGATCAAAAGAAAACAATGAAATTAAAAATGAGCCAAATATCAAAATAGACACTTCTTCACAATTATATAAGAATAGTTAAATATGGAATTTTAATTACAGACATGTGCATTTAAACAACAATGATATACCACTACTGATCTATTAGAATGTTTAAAATACACAATACTCATAGTGCCAAATGGCAATGAGGATATGGAAGAATGAGATCTATCATGCATTGCTAGTATGAAACCAAAATCATAACTGCACACTATGGAAAACATTAAAACATCTTGATATTTTATATAATGGAGGTAAATGTTAAGTTAGAATGTGATCTAGCAGCTGTGTTCCAAAATATTTACAACATCGATTCAAAAACTCAAGCTCACACTAGTATCTTCAGAGAAATTCTTGTATCAGTTTTATAAATTTGATTGTTTTTCACTCCTTGAATTTTGCTTACAGAATAAACATTGGAAAATTTCTCAAATAATGAGTGCATTCACATTTCTATTGTTCCTTTTCTTCAATGACTTAACCTTACTTTCTAAGAAAGTCTTCAATCAAATAATCCCTGTCATCTCTTCAGCCCCAGCACAGCTGCCTCTTTCCTCAGGCTTTCTGACACTCTCAGGATGTGGGTTTTCATACTGTGTGTCTTGCATAGTAAAACACAGCCATGTCCTCAGATCTCAGGCTGCTCAGCTCCGTGTAGGCTGTGGTTGTGGACATGTCCCTGGTCATGGTGAATCTGCCCTGAAACTTCTGGGCATAGCTTGTGCTACCATCGCCAGGGTTGATCCATCCCATCCGCTCAAGCCCTTGTCCAGGGGACTGTTGCACCCAAAGTATACCGTAGCTGGTGATGGTAAACCCAGAAAAACTACAGGAGACTTTCACTGAGGCCCCAGACTTCCTCACCTCAGCACAAGACAGCACCAGCTGGACCTGGGAGTGGGCACCTGTGGAGAGGACACAGGAGTGGATGAAATTCTTTTTGACTGAAAAGAGTCCCCTCCTCATCCCTGGTACTAGGTGGTCATTTTCCTGTAGTTGCTACCACCAAATAAAGGATCCTCCAGTTCCAGTCCACGGTGAGGAGCTGTGTTCTCAGCTGCTTCTCTAGAGGAGGGACATAGTTGTTCGGTGATGCTCTCAGGGCACAGGCATATCCATATTTACTTCAGTGTATCTCAGGTTATTTGCATATTCATGGGACAGGGCATTTCATAACTCAGGACCTAATCCAGGATAAGAAAGGGAAGATAAATGACACATCATCCATACAAGAGTGAGATGCTGATGGTCCAAGTCATAATCCTGCTTGAGGAAATGCATGTCCTGCTCCATTTCCAAACTCCTTGTGAACAGAGGTACTTTTAATGAAAAACAAGCCTCCACAGGACATGTTTTTCACTGTGAACACACCTTTGATTAGCACAGAGACCACCTCTGTTATTTCTGGGACCGTCACTGTCCATGACACTGAGCAGGGGCTTTGGACTCCTGCTGGTCTTAGGCACCAGCACAGTTCACTGGTGACTCTGAGAAACTGACTGCTGGATGTCCCATGTGAGTGTCCAGCAGGTCCCTCTGATATTTGGGGTGCTCTTAAGACAGTGTCTCCAGTGCTTGGTGTCCTGAGATCCCAGTCTCTTCAATAGAAATACTGTTGGTTTACAGATTTGCCCTGTGATGTGTGATTAGAACTGATTTTCTCATCTCACAGACAATAGGAATCAGAAGATGAAACAGGAGTTTGGAGTTCTTTATGAATTCATCGTCTGAAAATAATTACCAAGTAATTTGTGTTTTGAATAAGTTTGGGTTTTCTTTCCTACTGCATTTATGAGAATTTTGTGAAGTGCTTACATACTTTCAGTTCATATCCATAGATCCTCATCTTTACATATAGGTTTCCCACTCACTTGGTCTGTGCACCTGCCACACTCTCAGATCCACCTCTGCCCTGTCACTCACACAATGTAGGCAACATTACTTAACACTGAAATCTTAGTTCCTTATTCATAGAAATATGCTGCCTCCAACAATTCTGTACACATTGAATTAGTAAAATCATTCCCATCTTTCATATTCTCACTATTAAGATATTTATAACCGTAGAAACCCACTTTAAAAAATAGTTCTCATTCCATGTCTTCGGTATTGAATGAGAACTATTTTTTAAAGTGGGTTTCCAGTTATAAATATCTTTGTGAGGTTGGGGGAGGGAGAGCCTTAGGAAAAATAGCTCATTCATGCCTGGCTTAATACCTAAGTTATTGGTTGATAGGTGCAGCAAACCGCCATGGCACACAATTATCTATTCAACAAACCTGCACATCTGGCAGATGCATCCTGGACCTTAAAATAAAAATTTAAAAAGTTCTCATTGCCTTAAGTTCTCTGAATGGTTATGATGTAAAGGGATACATAAAGGCAAATCAGCAAGTTGTTGAACAGTTTTGTTTTGTTTTGTTTTTGTTTGTTTCTTTTTCTGATAAAGGAAGACCTAGACTCTGAGAGGAAACCTCCTCCCAAGCCTCCGGTGCACCTGATCCGGGGCTGGAACCTGTGCTGTGTGACTCCTGAGTGCCCCCTCCAGCTCACCCCTTGACTTGCAAGAAGATTCCTGCCGGGACTCAAAGCATTTCCCCCCAGCATCTCTAGACCGGCGTGAAGTGGCTGTATCCTGGTTTAGAATACTCCTTCAGTGACACCATATACTTTTGATAGCATCTCTTGAAACAATCAATTAGCCCTACTAAACCTATTGAACTCTGCAGGGAGACCCAAAGCAAGGATTCTATGACACAGGAGGGAGCCTCCTCTCTGAAGCTCCAGCTGCACTGAATCAGTGAACCCACAATGCACAATGAATCCAAAAACTTGCAGGAAATTTTGGAGTGCTTTGTTTCTTCCTTGGGCTGTTGCAGTTGAATGTTGTATCCGAGAGTACCTGCAGGTGCAGCTAATTTCACACTAAAGCCAATCTCTATCTACTATTCTAATAACACAGATTTTCCCTTCTTATTAGTGCCTAGCCTAATACAAAGTGCCTCCTGCACTGATATTAGGCCCAGGTCTCTGACTTTTTTTCCTAGAAATCTAAAGCCAACAGGATACAAGTGGAGACTGGGGAAGTGCATGCAGGTTGTTATTTTCCTTTTCTGAGCTAGGAACCCTGCAAAGGCCCCGTGATAAAAGAAGCTGAGGTCCATGAAGGCGTTTTCAAGACCTTGGTCTTAAAAATGGTGATGGCAGAAGCTTCAGATTGCTCCACTGTCCTTGTCTAACTCTCTGCCATTGTCTTACAGTTTCCCTGTGTTCTCCTCAGAGTTTGCGCATTGCCACACTTTCATCCTTCATCCAGAGCCATCATCCTGATTAGAAGGGATTGTGTGGGACAGATAAAATACCTGTGTGACCCTTCATCTTGGACCTCAGATGACCACCTTGAAGAGGGCACTCCTGCTTTGTTTCCATCACACACATGGTATTAGAACTGGAAAGTATGTGTAGCTTGTTTTAGAATTTATCTTAATTATGTTACATTGGATGAAATTAGAATTAGTAAGTGACACTTAGAAATTTAGTTGAGGACATATCTAAGCAAACTGTTGATGGTGTGTCTTCATTTCTCCCTGCTTATTATAGATAAAGTGAGAGGAGAGAGGTAAATTAAAGAGGAAACTATTGACCAATGTGGAATCAGGTACTTTAAAAATAAAGGAGTTTTCACATCTTCTGGAAACCACATTAAATTAAGCAAATTAAGGAACTTTAAGACATTTTTCTGCATTCTAGAGACAGAAAATGAAAATTCTGCAGCAGATCATTTTGCCAAATAGGCAGCTTTAAACTAGTTTGTAATTTGACATAAATATGCAAAGAAAAAACCCCAGGTGCAAATAAGAAATTATAAAATTTCAATGTTTAATGACTGGTTAAGAGAAGCTTGAACTAACCTTATTTTGATGAATCATACCTCAAAAATAAAACTGTGTCCAGTGGTCCAAATTTTCAAGGGGCTACATGAGTGCATAGTTTCTACCTCCCTTACCTGTGAGTCCTGGCACAATCTATCATCCTCTAAAACCTAGGGGCCACTAAGAACAGACAGAAGTTTGAATACTATGAAGTTTTGAGAGACCCACAATTACTGTCTGGGCTGATTGGTGAGGGTGATCTCTATGAGGCTAGTCTTTGAAGAAGTGTATGATGGCTTTTGTTATAAAGAACAGATAACAACAAAGACAGTCAAGGAAAATGAAGAAGCAGGGGAACATGGTTCAAACAGAAGAACAACCTAAAGGTCCATAAACTGACATCAATGAAAAGGAAGAACATGGATTACCTGATAGAAACTTTAAAGTAAATGTTAGAAACATGTTCAATGAGCTAGTGGCAGCATGCAAGAACAATGTGATAATTTTAATAAAGATAAAACATTTAAAAGATGACTAAACAAAAATATTGATCCTGAAGAATACAGCCAAAAATTTTAACAAGATTTTAGACCAAACTAGATCAAGTAATAGAAGAAAAAGTAAACTCAAAGAAAGATCATTTGAAATAGTATAGACAGAGAAGAAAAATTTAAGTGAAAGAAATAAAAAAGAGTTCAAGACTTATGGGCCAGGAAGGACACTGAGCACTAAATTACACATTTGAGGAGTTATACAAAGACAAGACAAAAGGGGTAGTGAAGGAAGAGAGAGAGAGAGGGAGAGAGGGAGAGAGAGAAGAGATAAATTATTCAAAATAATAGCAAAAAATATTTCCAAATTTGGAGAAGGGAAGCAAATATTCATCCACAATGAAGAAGCTCTATAAATTTTACATAAGATAAACCCAATGACAAAAAATGTGACACAGTTTAAAACCACATTGCTGGAAATAAAAGAGGTTTTAGAAAACAGAAAGAAAAGGAACATTTCTCAGCAGAAGGTTTTCAGTTCAGAAGGCACAGGGATTATATTCAATGGTGTGTGGTTTAATGACAGAGGTTCTTTTTGAGAAATGTGCCTCTGGGCAATTTCATCATTGTGCAAGCATCAAGGGTGAATTTTCACAAACCTACAAGGAATACCCTACTACACACAGGGTATGTGGATTAGCGCAGTGTTCCCAGACAACTAACCTGTACAGCATGTTACTGCACTGAACACTGCAGGAAACGGAAACACCATGGTAAGTATCTCTCTATCTAAACACATCAAAACATGGAAAAAGTTTAGTGAAAATATGGTATTACAACATTATGTGGCCATAAACATATATGTGGTCTCTTGTTGACTGCAGCATTGTTACGTGACACATGACTTTACTCAAATTGACGGGCATTGGGGAGGACTAAAAATAAATAAAACCCTGGCAAGACGAATCTTTACCATGTAAATCCTTTTCAGAAATGAAGATTAGATTAGAACTTTCCCAGACAAAAACTAAAGGAGTTCTTCACCGCTGGGCCTGCCTTAAACACCAAAGGGTCTCAGCTAGGTCTGCAGAATAAGGATGTAGCTGCATCAGCTCCATTCTGGCCTCTGCCATGTGACAGTTTTGTGTGGATTTGCTTTCTACACCCTCATGACTTTTTTCTCTCTAAACTTCTAAATTCATTCTCCTTTTAATCTGCAGTTTATTGAAAATATTCATATTTAGCTTAGAACATAAAAAAACTTTGGAAAAAATTCATCTTAAACCCACCAAGTCTAATTAACTCTCTTCAGGGATGCCCATTTTCTTCTTGTTTTCCTATAGGATATGGCCCTTGTTTCTATCTCAGTCCAGTCCTTGTTTTCATATGCATGAGGTATGCAACCATCACATGCCCAGGAACACCTTGGAGGAACGTATCCTATCATCCATCCCTTCAGCCTTCATGTGCACAGGGGCCATTCTTTCAGCTGTTGTATGCTTTAGGATTTTCCATTTAAAAGTGTTTTTCAGTAGCCCCCCAAAGAAAGTTCTTGGACCTCAAAACATGATGTGGTGTTGGGGGCATTGACAGCTAAATTTCACTGAACGTATCTTCTGCCCGTGGTAATTGGGGAAGACTGGGAAGAAGGTAACAAAACTCTGACCCCATGTAGCTCCTCATTTAGCAATAGATTCAGCGCAAGTTTAGAAAGTTGAAGAGAGAGTAATGTTGCTGTGGTTTTCTGTGATATAATAAGGAGATAGCAGAAGATGGTCAGTGGTCAGTTTCCATCCAGCTGGTACTCATTGTTAATTAGTTAAGTCCTAATAAAGGATAAAATGCAACATTTGTGACAAAGCCCCAGGGCTTGTTTAAAAGACCTTGTCCCAACAGGGACATGACAGCTTTTATATGAGAGCTACTGATTTTGCCTTATTCATGTGAAAATCTGAGAGATGTGCCCAGCCTCAGGGTGCTGCTTTTCCCTCCAGGAGACAGAGATAACAGAGTTGTATGGTATTAGCCTGTCTGCGTCTTCGTAAGAAGACAAAAGGAGTGGGTGGCTTAAACAACAAATATTGATTTTCTTACAATTCTGCCGTCTGAATGTGGAAGATCAAGGTGCTGGCAGGGTTTTTTCTTGGTGCGGCTTCTTCCTGGCTTGAAGAGGCCCACCTTCTAGTGCACTATGTCTCCACGTGGCCGCTTCTCTGTGTGCACGTGAGAAATGAGAGGTCTCTTTTGTCTCTTCCTCTTCTTATAAAGACAACAGGTCTATTGCATTAGGGTCTCACTTATGACCACATTTAACGTTAATTATATCATTAAAATTCCAATATAGAGCCATTGGATTTAAAGTTTCAGCATATGAATTTCAAAAAGGGCACAATTAAATTGATGACACAAATCAAGAGATAGTGAGAAGCATTACTATATATATATATATATAAATAAGGTATAATGGGCCATGCAGGTACTTGCAGGAAAGTTCTTAGTAATTGGTGAAACTTCAATTGTAACAGAAAAATTTGCCTTACTCCTTTCTTTCCTGGCACAAGGATGTGAGGAAGTAGAATCACAGACAATAAAGAAAGAGGACCTCTACGGAAAGCTGAGGTGCTGGCGGGGAGGGAGACGACTGAGAAGATGAGCAAGCCCAGCTCACCCTGCACCTGCTCCTGACCCGGCCTTGTATTCCGTGAGCTCCGCGCGCCCCCTGCTGGTCCTAAACAGCACCTGCGACCGCCCCCTCCGCCTCCCTCAGGGAAGTTTGTGTCTGGGCTCACACTCACCTCCCCTCACTGTGTCTCTCGCACAGTAATACACGGCTGTGTCTGCGGCGGTCACAGAGCTCAGCTTCAGGGAGAACTGGTTCTTGGACGTGTCTACTGATATGGTGACTCGACTCTTGAGGGACGGGTTGAGGTAGTTGCTACCACCATAATGGATATGCCCAATCCACTCCAGCCCCTTCCCTGGTGGCTGCCGGATCCAGCTCCAGTAGTAACTGCTGATGGAGCCACCAGAGACAGCGCAGGTGAGGGACAGGGTCTCCGAAGGCTTCACCAGTCCTGGGCCCGACTCCTGCAGCTGCACCTGGGACAGGACCCCTGTGAACAGAGAGACCCACAGTGAGCCCTGGGATCAGAGGCAGCCTCCCATATCTCCATGTCTGCAGCCTTGAGACACTCACATCTGGGAGCTGCCACCAGGAGGAGGAAGAACCACAGGTGTTTCATGTTCTTGTGCAGGAGGTCCATGACTCTCAGAAAGCATTTCCCATGTGAGCAGGACCCTGAATTTAAGGAAATGTGTGGTGGCTTCCTGTGGGTACCTAAGTGAGGATTTGCATGTGGGTGGTGCCTTTGTACGGAGCAGTGAAAAGGGATGAGAGAGGCGCCGGTCTTTTGGGTTCACGCTGGGAGGAGAATGCTGGCTGTGCCCTTTGAGAACTCAGTTCTCTTCTTGGGGCCTCCCCTCTCCAAGCCCAGAGTCCTCTTCTTCCAGGTAAAGAGATGTGCTGAAGGAGCTGGTCTGAGAGATGAGTGTGATCATGGATCAAGGACAGATTTTGGAATAGGGTCAATACTCTTCAACCCTTAAAGATTCATATAAAACCAACCACACACCGAGGTTATCTAAATTGTCATTTACTATTTCAGACACATTGAAACAACAGCTGAATGTAATAATGGCAGTGACTTCAAACAATACTGGATCCATCCAATGTTTATTGTAGTTCAGAACATCCACCATGGTTATAGGGAAGCTCACTGTCCCTGGAAGTGGGTCATTTTTTAAAAGCACCTGAGAGCTGTCCTTCTGTGTCCTTTTGAAATTTGGGATTCTGTCTGAGATCTCAGGAGAAGGCAGTGGGACATATCTCCATGCTTCTCAATGTGTGACCTTGAAGATGTGGCCTGGCCTCTAAACACTTCTGATTGAAAATAAGTACATTGGGGATTGCAGTGAGAACTTCAGACAAAAACTCTGTAACAGGTCAGCACTGGAGGATAGTCTCATGAAGATCATTAAGATTAGTGCGATTACCTTTCCTGGGAACCAGAGAGGACCTCTGTGATCCCTTCCCTCTGAGAGCACAAGGAACTCTGGTCCTTCCCTGACAGAACACACTTTTGAAACATGACTGGATAATGATACTCAAGCCCAGAGTCCTTACCCACATATTTATCATTTCAGATCCATCTGTCTCTGAAAGACTTTCTCCTCCATTGAATTGCATGAACATACCCTAGGATGTGCGGTATTGCAACTTGGGCATTTGACATTAGTTTGGTGAATTATATAATAAATAATCTATCTCCATGGATGTGGGTAATGGGAGAGTCATCAGAAGTGTGATGTGTTTTAAAATCAGGACAAACCTGGGCTCTCTTGTTAGGACCTGAACAACTGGGCTGACCTGTGGGACAACAGAGGGAAAGAGACAGACCCCACATCAGAGCCAGGTGAATTCCTTACTTGCCAGATGGTCTCTGGGCATTTTGTTTGAACAGATCGAGAAGGACCTTCCTCACTCTCAGGAGAATTATGAACATTGAAGGAAATTGAGATAAATTTTTATTTACAGAGAATAATTCATAGGCTTGTAGACATCTATGTGGGTGTGTACAGGGTTGCTAGGACATGCTCATACACAGAACAGAAAGAATTATATTTTGTGGAAAGAAAAAGAGGTTCTGAATTTGTAGGTATTGTTTGCACAATGTGTCAGATCACTAGATCATGTTATGATGCTGGAGGTAAAACTTCCCAACATTGTCAAGGAGACAAAATGCAAAAGAGTAAAGATTCAAGTGAGATTCCTCTGAAAAATATCAGTAATGAACAGGCCAAAAGAAATGAACCATTATGGAAAGAGGGGTAATGAAATGAAACAATAAATTCCATGTTGAGGTGACAGGGAAGTTCCATCTGAAAGCTCATTTTCACCTCTGTGGGTACTGAGTGCCCCCTGCCACCCAGCTCCCACCCTGAAGGGAGGTTTCTGTCTGAGCTCTGTGAGTGAGCTGGAGTCATTGTGAGCCATTTAGAAAAGCAGCTGTGTGCCAGGGTGTATGGAGTCCTCCCGAGTTAAGAGGTGCTGAATATACACCAGTTTCACTGCCGTCATTGTGTTTTATTCTCTGGACTCTCTTGATGTCCAGATTTGAACACATAGAGCGTTGAAGGAACTCATCGTGATTGGGAACTTTTCAGTGAAGATGTAGGTAACATGTGGGTGTAATTAAATTTGGGTTGTGAAAATATTATCAAAAATTTCAAAGTCAGTACCTATTAATTTTTCTTTTTTAGATTTTACAGATGAAGACTTGCTTGGTTGTGCAGGCTGGAGTGCAGTGTCATCTATTAATTTTATAGCATAAAAATGATCAGCCCAATTTATGTAGTCATGTTATATCCATCAAGTATTTAGGTCCTGTGGCCTGTGACATAGCTCTAGTCACAGAGTGAAGAGAGGTGGTTTGTTGAGTTGATGCTACTTCTTCAGAGGAAAATTTAAACAATCAGCTCCTCACCTTACCCAGTCTATTTTCATATCTATGCATGACCCTTGGGAATGCAGTCACCATTTCTTACATAATGGGAGTTGACTGTGCCGTGAAGGTAACAAGAAGACATGTAAATTTCAAGTCTGGGTACATAAACTGCTGAATTACAAAGCCTGGAGCCAATCACATTCTGGTATCTTGTTTAATTAGTTGTGAATTTGTTTCCAGTTGTTTAGTTCAAGTTCCCATAATTCACTTTCTGCTAAAATAGTCACATACGATAATCTTGAGATATTAAATTGAAAAAAATAACTAATTTGCAAATGAACCCAGCTTCTAGGAGAGGTGAAAATTCCTTTGTGGTGAAGGGTGTGAAGGGTGGAGACATGGCTGAATACCGAGGTTGTGTTCACAATTGTTTTAATTAGGGGAAGCTCTATACATCCTTTCTATTTATTAGAAACTCCCATTGAGAACCTTGAACTAACATAATTTGTTGATAGATTACACAAAAACAATGAAGCTGAAGGTTTTTAAGCAGGAATTGCTATTACAACATTAGCTTTCCTTTAGAACGCATTCCTCTACCTGATGTGAAATTAGCCCAGGTGCACTGATGAGAGCTTGTCAGTTAAGCAAAGACCAGGAAATGGGCTCACATGTGTCTAGAACAGGGCATGGCTTTGGGATGCTTTGCTAACAAAGTGGCTTCTCACGTCTTCTGGAAAACCCATCAAAATAGGCAAGTTAAGGATCTCTTAGGAACACCCGTCTACCCCAAGTTCTTAGCTAATATAAAAGTAGAAGATGATGCAAAATGAGATCAAATGGAAGTTAAAGAAACTGCTGCACCACTGCCTCAGCTCAGCACAGCTGCCTCCTCCCTCAGGGTTTCTGACTCTCTTAGGATGTGGGTTTCCACACTGTGTCTCTCATACAGTCATACATGGCCATGTCCTCAGCCTTTAGGCTGCTGATCTGCAGATATGCCATGCTGACAGAGGTCTCCATGGAGAAGACAAACTGTCCTGGGAAGCCATGGGTATACATTGGGTTCCCAGTGTAGGTGATGATCCATCCCATCCACTCAAGCCCTTGTCCGGGGGCCGGTCACACCGAATTCATACCATACTGGCTGCATAGTATTCCATGATTTACATATATCATATTTTATCTAATCATCCACTGATTGACACTTAGATAGATTACTTGACTTTTCTATTGAAAATGGTATTGAAATAAACATAGGAGTGCAGGCAACATTCTCTGATATAGAAGTTTGGGAGGAACATGCCCACTGGGACGGCTTACTGGAAGAAATGGTAATTCTAATTTTAGTTCTTTGAGAAAGTTCTATGTTGTTTTTCATGGAGGTTGTACTAATTTACATTCTCACCAAGCATATATAAATCATTATTTTTCCTATGTTTGTCTGCAAACACCTGCTGTTTTTTATTTGTAATAACAGCCATTCTGACTGGTGGAAGATGCCATATCATGTTGTTTCTAATTTACATTTATCAGATGATTGGTGATGCTGAGTATATTTTCTAATTTGTGTTGGCCACTTTTGTGTATTCTTTTGATAAATGTCTGTTTTTGTCTATTCTTTAATGAAGTTATTTGTAATTTTTAGTTGACTTATTTGAGTTACTTGTAGATTCTATATATTAGCCCTTTGCAAGATGAATAGATTCCAAATATTTTTTCCATTTGCAGATTGTCTGGTCACCATGTTGGTTATTTCTTTTGCCGTGCAGAAGACCTTTAGTTCAATTAAATCCTGTTTGTCTACTTCTGTTTTTATTGCATTTGCTTTTGAAGTCTTAGTCATATTTTGTTTGCTTAGACCAATGTCCAGAGGACTCTTTTTAGATTTTATTCAAGTATTTTTATAGTTTTAGTTTATAAATTTAAACCCTGAATCCATATTCAGTTAACTTGTGTCCATGGTGATATGGAAGTCTCGTTTTATTCTTCCACATAAGGCCATCTAATTTTCCCAGCACCACTTATTGAATAGAGGGTTGTTTCTCCAGCGTATATTTTTGTCAGTTTTTTCAAACAACAGTTGGTTTTAGATATTTGGCTTTCTTTCTGGGCTATTTTTTTCTACTAGTAGCATGCTGTCTTTCTTATTATACTCATGTAGTATAATTTGAGGTCAGAGAATGTGGTGCTTCTAGCTTTGGTCTTTTTGCTTAGGATTGCTTTTGCTATTCAGACTCTTTTTTGATTCTGTAGGAATTTTAGTACTTTTTTCTAAATAGGTAATCAATTATATTGGTCATTTGATAAAAATAGTGTTGAATCTGTGTAATGCTTTGGACAATGTGTTAGTCTCTTTTGCATTCCTATAAATTAATACCTGAGGCCAAGTGATTTACAAAGAAAAGAGGCATATTTGGCGTACAGTTCTGAAGGCTGTGTGAGAAGCATGGCACCAGGATCTGCTTTACAATCATGGTGGAAGGCAAAGGGGGAACAGGCTATGTCACATGGTGGGAGCTGGGACATGAGTGGCAAGAAGGGTTGCCAGACTCTTTTTAACAATCAGATCTCATAGTAGCTAATACAGCAAGAATTCACTAAGTGCCATGGGGTGGTTCCCAAGCCATTCCTGAAGGCTCTTTCCCCATGACCCAAAACCTCCCAGTCAGTCCCACCTCCAACATTGAGAATCACATTTCACCATGACATTTGGAAGGGAAAACATCTAAACTATATCATTGCACTCTTGAGCCCCAAATTCTCATGTCCTTGCATTGCAAAATATGATCATCTTTTTTCAGTAGAGAAGCAAGAGCAAACACATTCAAAAGCTAGCAGAAGGCAAGAAATAACTAAGATCAGAGCAGAACTGAAGGAAATAGAGACACAAAAAACCCTTCAAAAAATCAATGAATCCAGGAGCTGGTTTTTTGAAAAGATCAACAAAATTGATAGGCCGCTAGCAAGACTAATAAAGAAGAAAAGAGAGAAGAATCAAATAGACATAATAAAAAATGATAAAGGGGATATCACCACCGATCCCATAGAAATACAAACTACCATCAGAGAATACTATAAACACCTCTACGCAAATAAACTAGAAAATATGGAAGAAATTGATAAATTCCTGGACACATACACTCTCCCAAGACTAAACCAGGAAGAAGTTGAATCTCTGAATAGACCAATAACAGGCTCTGAAATTGAGGCAATAATTAATAGCTTACCAACCAAAAAAAGTCCAGGACCAGACGGATTCACAGCCGAATTCTACCAGAGGTACAAGGAGGAGCTGGTACCATTCCTTCTGAAACTATTCCAATCTATAGAAAAAGAGGGAATCCTCCCTAACTCATTTTATGAGGCCAGCATCATCCTGATACCAAAGCCTGGCAGAGACACAACAAAAAAAGAGAATTTTAGACCAATATCCTTGATGAACATCGATGTAAAAATCCTCCATAAAATACTGGCAAACCAAATCCAGCAGCACATCAAAAAGCTTATCCACCATGATCAAGTGGGCTTCATCCCTGGGATGCAAGGCTGGTTCAACATACGAAAATCAATAAATTTAATCCAGCATATAAACAGAACCAAAGACAAAAACCACATGATTATTTCAATAGATGCAGAAAAGGCCTTTGACAAAATTCAACAATGCTTCATGCTAAAAACTCTCAATAAATTAGGTATTGATGGGACGTATCTCAAAATAATAAGAGCTGTCTATGACAAACCCACAGCCAATATCATACTGAATGGACAAAAACTGGAAGCATTCCCTTTGAAAACTGGCACAAGACAGGGATGCCCTCTCTCACCACTCCTATTCAACATAGTGTTGGAAGTTCTGGCCAGGGCAATCAGGCAGGAGAAGGAAATAAAGGGTATTCAATTAGGAAAACAGGAAGTCAAATTGTTCCTGTCTGCAGATGACATGATTGTATATCTAGAAAACCACATCGTCTCAGCCCAAAATCTCCTTAAGCTGATAAGCAACTTCAGCAAACTCTCGGGATACAAAATCAATGTGCAAAAATCACAAGCATTCTTATACACCAATAGCAGACAGAGAGCCAAGTCATGAGTGAACTCCCATTCACAATTGCTTCAAAGAGAATAAAATACCTAGGAATCCAACTTACAAGGGATGTGAAGGACCTCTTCAAAGAGAACTACAAACCACTGCTCAACGAAATAAAAGAGGATACAAACAAATGGAAGAACATTGCATGCTCATGGGTAGGAAGAATCAATATCGTGAAAATGGCCATACTGCCCAAGGTAATTTATAGATTCAATGCTATCCCCATCAAGCTACCAATGACTTTCTTCACAGAATTGGAAAAAACTACTTTAAAGTTCATATGGAACCAAAAAAGAGCCCGCATCGCCAAGTCAATCCTAAGCCAAAAGAACAAAGCTGGAGGCATCACTCTACCTGACTTCAAATTATACTACAAGGCTACAGTAACCAAAACAGCATGGTACTGATACCAAAACAGAGATATAGAACAATGGAACAGAACAGAGCCCTCAGAAATAATGCCACGTATCTAAAACTATCTGATCTTTGACAAACCTGAGAAAAACAAGCAATGGGGAAAGGATTCCCTATTTAATAAATGGTGCTGGGAAAACTGGCTAGCCATATGTAGAAAGCTGAAAGTGGATCCCTTCCTTACACCTTATACAAAAATTAATTCAAGATGGCTTAAAGACTTACATGTTAGACCTAAAACCATAAAAACCCTAGAAGAAAACCTAGGCAATACCATTCACAACATAGGCATGGGCAAGGACTTCATGTTTAAAACACCAAAAGCAATGGCAGCAAAAGCCAAAATTGACAAATGGGATCTAATTAAACTAAAGAGCTTCTGCACAGCAAAAGAAACTACCATCAGAGTGAACGGGCAACCTACAAAATGGGATAAAATTTTTGCAACCTACTCATCTGGCAAACGGCTAATATCCAGAATCTACAATGAACTCAAACAAATTTACAAGAAAAAAACAAACAACCCCATCAAAAAGTGGGCAAAGGACATGAACAGACACTTCTCAAAAGAAGACATTTATGCAGCCAACAGACACATGAAAAAATGCTCATCATCACTGGCCATCAGATAAATGCAAATCAAAACCACAATGAGATACCATCTCACACCAGTTACAATGGCGATCGTTAAAAAGTCAGGAAACAACAGGTGCTGGAGAGGATGTGGAGAACTAGGAACACTTGTACACTGTTGGTGGGACTGTAAACTAGTTCAACCATTGTGGAAGTCAGTGTGGCGATTCCTCAGGGATCTAGAACTAGAAATACCATTTGACCCAGCCATCCCATTACTGGGTATATACCCAAAGGATTATAAATCCTGCTGCTATAAAGACACATGCACACGTATGTTTATTGTGGCACTATTCACAATAGCAAAGACTTGGAACCAACCCAAATGTCCAACAATGATAGATTGGATTAAGAAAATGTGGCACATATACACCATGGAATACTATGCAGCCATAAAAAATGATGAGTTCATGTCCTTTGTAGGGACATGGATGAAGCTGGAAACCATCATTCTCAGAAAACTATTGCAAGGGCAAAAAACCAAACACCGCATGTTCTCACTCATAGGTGGGAATTCAACAATGAGAAAACATGGACACAGGAAGGGGAATATCACACACCAGGGACTGTTGTGGGATGGGGGGAGGGGGGAGGGATAGCATTAGGAGATATACCTAATGCTAAATGATGAGTTAATGGGTGCAGCACACCAACATGGCACATGTATACATATGTAACAAACCTGCACATTGTGCACATGTACCCTAAAACTTAAAGTATAATAATAATAAAATTTAAAAAAATGTCTTAAGTTGGTTAGCCTCCAACTCAAATGTCTAAAGTCTCATCTGAGTCTTAAGGCAATTTCTCTCCATCTGTGAGCTTGCAAAATTAGAAAAAAAAAACCATTGCAAATGTTGTGTATTCCAAGGTACAATGATGGTACAGGCATTGGATAAATTATTCCAATCCAAAATAGATAAATTGGCCAAAGGAATGGCCAACAGCCCCCCTCCACACACACATAAAACCCAGTAGAGCAGATATTAAATCTTGAAGTTACAGAATAACCTCTCTCAAATTCATGTAATTCAACCAGGGCACACTGGGACAAGGGTTGGCTCCCCAAAACCTCAGGCAGCCCATCATTGTAGTTTTGCTGGGTGCAGTCCTTGGGGCTCCATTTATGAGTGAGAGTCAAGTGCTGTAAGCTTTTCCAGGCTGATGGTGGAAGTTGCCCATGGATCTACCATTCTGGGGTCTTGAGGTTTGTGGCCACATTCCCACAGTTCCACTATGCAGTGCCCCAGTGTGGACTTTGAATGGGGACTCCAACCCCATCTTTCCACATCTTTGGCACTGCCCTAGTAGAGGTTCTCTGTGGTGGCTCCACTCCTGCAGCAAGCTTTTTCCTGGGCACATAGGGCTCCCTGCACATCTGAAATCAAGGTAGAAACTGCCCAGCCTCCTTCACTCTTGCATTCTGTGTATCTGCCAGAATCCAGTTCTTCCAGCACCATTTACTGAATACAGAGTTTTTTTCCCTATGGCTTGATTCTTGTCAACCTTATCAAATATCAAATGGTTTAGGTGTGTAGCTCTATTTCTGTTTTCTGTTTTGTTCTTTTTTTTCTGTGTGTCTGCTCTTGCACCAGTACCAAGCTGTTTTTCTTACTTTGTAATGTTAAATCTGGTAGCATGATGCCTCTGGCATTGTTCTTTTTGCTTAGAATTGCTTTGGCTATTCAGGGTCTTTCTTGGTTCCATATATATTTTAGAATATGTATGTTTTTTTTATTTCTGTGAAGAATGACGGTAATAATTTGATGGAAATAACATCGAATCTGTAAATTACTTTGGGCAGTATGACCATTTTGGCAATATTGATTCCTCCAATGCAGGAGCATGAAATTTTTTTCCCATTTATTTGTGTCATTTATGATTTCTGCAGTGTTTTGTTGTTCTCCTTGTAGAGATCTTTCATCTTGTTTGTTACCTGCATTCCTAAGCATGTCATTTTCTTTGAAGATATTGTACATGGGATAGGATTGTGTACTTGATTTTATTCTCAGCATGGATATGGTTGGGATATAGAAATGCTGGTGATTTTGTACACTGATTTTGCATCCTTACACTTTACTAAAGTTATTTATCTATTCTAGAATTACTTTGGGGGATTTTCTAGGCATAGAATTGTATCATCAGTGAAGACAGATGAATTGACTTATTTTCCTGTTTGGATGCTGTGTTAGTCCATTCTCAGACTATAAACACCTGAGACTAGGTAATTTATAAAGACAAGAGTTTTAATTGCTCATGGATCTGCCAGTTGTACAGGAAGCATGGCTGGGGAGGCATCAGGATCCTGACAATCATGACAGAAAGGGAAGCATCATGTCTTACATGGCTGGAGCAGGAGGAAAAGACAAGGGGGAGGTGCCACACACTTTGAAACCAGATCTCCTGAGAGCTCTGTCACCAGAACAGCCTGAGAGAGGAAAACACAACCCCATGATCAAATCACCTTTCACCAGGCCCCACCTCCAACACTGGGGATTACAATTTGACATGAGATTTGGGTGGGGACACAAATCAAAACCACATCAGCTGCCTTTCATTTTTGCTCCTGCCTGATTGCTCTAACTAGGATTTCTAGTGTTATATTGAATAGGAGTAGTGAGATACAGCATCCTTCTCTTGTTCCAGTTCTCAAGGTGTTTGAGCTTTTGCTCATTTAGCATGATGTTTTACCGAGTTTGTCACAGATGGCTCTTATTATTTTGAGGTATTTTTTGATATCTAGTCTGTTGAGGGTTTTTATCATGAGTGGATGTTGGATCCTATCAAATGCTTTCTCAGGATCTACTGAGATAATCCTATGTTTTTTGCTTTTATTCTGCTCACATGGCGAATCACAGTTACTGATTTGTGGATGTTGAATGAACCTTGCATCCCAGGGTAAATCCCATTTGATCATGATGTATTACATTTTAAAGTGCTTCTGGATTCTATTTGCTAGTATTTTGTTGAGGACTTTTAGATCTATGTTCATCAGGAATATTCATCTTATATATTTTTTTCATTATGTCTCTTCCTGATGGAGTGTGCCAAGAACACACAGTAGAGAAAGGACAGTCTTTTCAATAATGGTGTAAAAACTGGGCATCCATATAAAAAGAAATAAAATTAGACCTCCTCTAACATGATATAAAAATCAACTAAAAATGAACATAATACCTGAAACCATAAACTCACAGACAACATGGAAAAAGAAAAAACTTCCTGTCATTGATTCAGAACGGATTTATTTGAATTTAATACCAAAACACAGGAAAAACGATATGTAATTATATATCTAACAAGAAGTTCAAACGAAATATATAAATAAGCCATACAACTCAATAACAAATAATAAGTGACCCGATTAAAAAAGGCAAAATTCTGGATAGATTTTTTTTCAGAAGACACACACATGGCAAATGGAAAATGAAAAGTTTCTCAACATTCCTAATTATCAGGGGAATTCAAATAAAAAGCACAATGATATATCACTTCATACCAGTTAAAATGGCTATTATCAGCAAGACAAAACTTTAAAAATTTTGGCATCAATGTGGAGAAAAAGGAATCCTTATATGATGTGGTAGGATTGGTTACTCAACAAATTGAAAATAAAACTATCTTATGATCTGGTGATTCCACTTCTTGCTATATATTAAAAGGAAATAAAATTATTATGCAAAAATGTTCATTGCAAGATTATTAATAATAGTGTATATTTGTAAAATAATTTAAGGGCCATACATTGATAAATGTATAAATAAAATATGTATACATAAAACTAAATTTATGAAGCATTGAAAAGAAGGAAATTCTGACATTTACAATAAAATGGATGGACCTGGAGGACATGATGCTAAGTGGAATAAGCCAGATGCAGAAAGACAAATGCTTCATGATCTCATTTACGTGTGAGATCTAAAATATCCAAGGTCTTAAAAGCAGAGAGTAGACTAGTGGGTGTCAGGACCTGGGAGGAGAGGGAATTTGGATGATGTTGATCAAAGGGTACAGAGTTTCAGTTGTGCAGGGTGAATGAGTTCTGGAAATCTAATGTACAGCAATGTTCCTATAGTTAATACTTTACTGTAAAAATGATTTTTGCTAAAAGGGTAGATTTTAGGTGTTCTCATCAGACACACACACATATGCAGTAAATTTAAAAAAATAAAATTGTAGCTCTGTGAGATGATATATATACAAATTACCTTGACTATGATGATCATTTTACAATGTGTATCTGATATGGTTTGGATCCGTATCTTGACCCAAATCTCATGTTATATTATAATCCTCAATCCTGAAAGTAGGACCTGCTGGAAGATGACTGGGTCATGGGGTAGGTCTTTCATGAATGGTTTAGCAACAACTCCTGCTGCTGTTCTCATGACAGTGTGTGAGTTCTCACAAGATCTGGTGTCTAACAGTGTGTAGACCCACCCCACCCCCACCCCCCGCACGCTTCCTGTGGCCTGCTCTGGCCATGTGATTGGCCTGCTCCCCTTTGTCTTCTGCCATGATTCTAACTTTCCTGAGTCTCCCCAGAGAATAAGACGCTACATTTCCTATACAGCCTGTAGAATCATGAGCCAATTAAACATCTTTTTCTTTTTTTCAAATTACTCAGTCTCAGGCATTTCTTTATAGCAATGTGAGAATGGTCTAAGACAAAGCATCAAGTGGTGCATTGTTCCTCAACCATATACTTTTAAAAAATTTTTTCAGATATACCTCAATGAAACTGAAAAAAGTTAAAATTACTCTTACAAGAAAGAAATGCATACGTCATGTTTTCTCAATAAAAATGAGACAACATAGGAAAACTTACACTAAGGTATTTGTAACAGCTTTGCTTAAAATATTCATAAACTAGAAACAAATTTAAAGTCCATCAACAAAAACTAGATCAATATATTGTTATGTATGGGATGTCAATGTCACTTTATTACATTCTTTATTTATTCTTTTAAGTTATCTCTAAAATCTCTAAAAATTAATTTTTCCAAAGCACCACTCAAAACCAGGGTATTATTGGAACTTGTGGGTGTAATCGTTGGACCAATATTAATAATAAATTCAATTTAGTTCACATGCTCTCAAATATCCTTTTTTCTTTAAAACTTGTTCACAGTTATAATATCAGACAAATATTAGTAATCTATACTTATGACACAGGTTAAAAAGTTGTTTAAATAGTTTAATGACATTTGATTGGAAAAAAGAATACATGTTCCACATATGTCTTGACTACTTTTTTCTTCTCTATGAAATGTATGCTTATTAATTTTGAAGTTACGGATGTTACCCTTATCTTTTTATTTTCTGGAAGTTAATTTCAGTAGGTATATTTGAATGGATTTTATTAATTCATATAATAATTTTCATTACTGAATGTTTTGGATAGGCATGTAATGTCATTTTTATTATGTTCTCAATTTTAAATTATTTTATACATTATTTTTTGTTTTTATGAGAAAATTTACATATAAGAAGAAATGCATAGATCTAAAATGTATCACTAGAAAGTTTCTGGCAAATGTGAATACTCTTGTCCCCAACACCTAAGGTAGCCTGAAGAGCAAGTCCATCCCCCAACACAGGTCTTTCTCTGTGCCTGTGGTCAACTTCTGAGTAGGGAAATGTTTAGATTTCTGACAATACAGATCCATGTTTTTCTCTTTTGAACTTCTCATAAGTGGAATCTAACATTATAGAGCTGTTTTTGGTAAGGGGCTACTTTTGCTATTGTTGAGGTTTCTTCATGCTATTTAATGTATAAAATTAGATCAACCTATTATCATACATTCAATGAATGGACTGATTCAACTGAAACCTCAAAGTCGTTATGTATATATGTAGAGAGAGAGGAAGGAAAGAAATTTTATATCTGAGTTAGTCCATTAAAGATTTATTCTTAATATTGGTCCAACGATTACACCCACAAGTTCTAATAATACCCTGGTTTTGAGTGATGCTTTGGAAAAATTAATTTTTAGAGATTTTAGAGATAACTTAAAAGAATAAAGAATGTAATAAAGTGACATTGACATCCCATATCAGAAAGCAATTGAAAATAAGTAATACATATAAATTCCTGAGAAGAAACCTTGAATTATAGGTAGGGTATCATGTATAGTAGGTTGTAATATGTTTATTGTTAAAATTATCACCTTTATGTTGTTTTGAAAAATTAAAGGTGAGCATAAGAAAATAAAGTGCTTTTGTGTTTATTTGGGGCAACAACAGCATGTTGAGAAAACTGAAGAGCCCTGTAATCCTGAGGAGGTGGCCTAATCTAAGGAGAGAGAGGCTCCAGTCCTGTGGACACACAAAGTTAAATCGATTCTGCCCATCTAGGAGCTACTTCCTGAAGCCTATTTTTTTTTTTTTTTTTAATGAGACGGAGTCTTGTTCTGTCGCCCATGCTGGAGTGCAGTGGAATGATCTCGGCTCACTGCAACCTCCGCCTCCCGGGTTCAAGCGATTCTACTGCCATAGCTTCGGAGTAGCTGGGACTATAGGCACCTGCCACCACTCCTGGCTAATTTTTTGTATTTTTAGTACAGACGGGGTTTCACCGTGTTAGCCAGGATGGTCTCGATCTCCTGATCTCGTGATCCGCCCGCCTCGACCTCCCAAAATGCTGGGATTACAGGCGTGAGCCACCGCGCCCGGCGGAGAGGAGATTTCTACTCTGGAAAGGAGTGAGTGGACGGCACAACTGGTTTGGAAACACGACAAACTGCATCTGCATTTACAGAAGCAACGAACACAAGGAACGTCCTAGCGCCATCTGGTCTCGCACACATGCTTGGGACTCACGGTGGGGATCCCGGGCCTCGGCCAGCCCTAGTTGTCGGTGCCCAGCTTGGGAGGCCCGGGCGGAAGTCACGCAGGTCGTGGATCTCTCCCGTCCAGCTCCTCCAGGAAGCTCTTCACCTCCACCTCCAGGTGGCGCTGTCGAGATTTATTCTTCTCAGTGTCTGTCTTTAGGGAACTGTAGGTTCATCCAGGTTCTGGAAAATCTCATTTCCTATAGGATTTTTTTTTTTAGAAGGCTCTTGGTACATTTCTCAGTAATTAATCCTCCCCAATTCAGACCCATAAAAAATTATTTGGATTTTGTACCTGAGAATCTGGAAGATTTTGAAAGAAAGTCCAGAAGACTATGGAGTGTAGGTCCCCAGGAATCTCACCCTAGTCCACATCTGCCGTTCAGGCTTTCATAGCATTTACCATGTGTGTGCTCTCACCAACTCGTGCTTTCTTCAAGTTCTGTTCCAGTTCAGCCAGTGTCAACTCTGATCCTGGACATGTCTGTATCTTCAGTATTTGGAATGGGTAATTTCCCTTGCAATTTCAATTCTTTGATAGATTTCAAAAACTGTTGATGTTCAAATTGTGCAGATGTTTTTTGATATAAGAATGAGCTTGATGACTTTCCTAATCTTTACATGTTGGAGCATGTAAAGGTGTTCTCATGTGTGTATTATGAATGCTATGTGTGATGTTATGTATGTAAAGGTTATGTAAAAGTTATGATGTAAAGGTTATGTATCAGATGATACCATGTTCTTATAGGCATCCTTAGTCCTGGGCTGGATCCAGTGGGAGAACCTGGGCCTTTGCACCTGTGACAGGAACTCTCATTCCTTAAACACAAGGCATTCTAATGAGAAAGCTGATATCAGGTGAGGTGCAAAGCAGTGGCGAAGAGACAGAGGTGCCCTTTAATTTCAAGAATTGCTGGAACTTGAATACCAAGGTCATCTCTGAAAGGCAGTGGTCTACTGGTGAGGATATCAGTCAGCTCTGCCTTCAGGAATCTTTGTATGTGTGGAAAGGATCAGGGGTGTGATTTATTTTCTTCCGCTCATCCAGTGTATTTCAGAGAAAAATAAAATGCAAAGTAAGTAAGCATGTTCAATATACATGTTAAGAGAGAGAGAACATGTATAATTCATGGCAATACAAGTGCTCACTTAATAGCTTGCAGAAGGAGCAGGTGCACAATTGACAGGAGGACGCTCCCTGCCCCAGGAAGCAGGTGCCTTAGAACTGCACTCTAGATGCCTTGCATCAGTGGAACCTGGGCACGTGTCTGGGATCTTGTAGGTAGTGTGGAGAGCAGAGCACAGCTCCATTTCTCCTCACTCTGTGACCTAGCATGCGGCCCCTCCCTCTGGGCTTTATTCTAGTAAGGTGTTAATTTGAAATAGCAGCAGTGGCTTTACCTGCAACCTTTCAATGAAGGGCCAGTGCTGTTCAGAGTCGTTATTACTATTGTCCCCACCCTTGTAAACCAGAAAAATACCTGTGTAACCCTCAACTCAGACCTCAGATGACCCTTTGCAGAGGGAGCACCTACTTTGTTTCTGTCACAAACATGTTACTGTATACTGGATAATATGTGTAACTTGTTATAGAATGTATCTTAATTATGTCACCTTAGTTAAAGTTAGGATTAGTATATGACCCTCTGGGAATTTAGCTGAAGATATTTCTTAGCCAAGTGTTGATGATGTGTCCTGATATCTCATTGCTTATAATAGTACAATATGAAAGGAGAAAAAAATTAAAGAGGAAATGTTGGGAACAGACCCCCCAAAATATGGCCATAAACTTGCCCCAAAACTGGCCATAAACAAAATCTCTGCAGCACTGTGACATGTTCGTGATGGCCATAACGCCCATGCTGGAAGGTTGTGGGTTTACCGGAATGACGGCAAGGAACACCTGGCCCGCCCAGGGCAGAAAACCGCTTAAAGGCATTCTTAAACCACAAACAATAGCATGAGCGATCTGTGCCTTAAGGTCATGTTCCTGCTGCAGATAACTAGCCAGACCCACCCCTTTAATTTTGTCCATCCCTTCATTTCCCATAAGGGATACTTTTAGTTAATTTAATATCTATAGAAACAATATTAATGGCTGGCTTGCTGTTAATAAATACATGGGTAAATCTTTCTTCAGGGCTCTCAGCTCTGAAGGCTGTGAGACCCCTGATTTCCCACTTCACACCTCTATATTTCTGTGTGTGTCTTTAGTTCCTCTAGAGCTGCTGGGTTAGGGTCTCCCGACCGAGCTGGTCTCAGCAAGGAAACTATTGAGCAATGTGTTACCAGGTATTTTATACACAAGGGAGGTTTTCTCATCTTCTAGAAACTCCATTGAAATGAAAAATTCGAGAAAATGTAAGACATATTTTTACATTCTAGACACACGAGTAATATAAACTTGAATTTAAATGCAAAAATGCACAGCAAGGAAGTCAAAATTCTGCAGCAGATCATTTCACCTAGTAGCCAGCTTAAACTAATTTATAATATTACCTAAATATTCAAAAGATAAACTTCAGAGCTATCCAAATAAATAGTTACAAAATTTCAATGTTTAATGACTGGTTGAGAGAAGATTGAACTAACATTATTTTGATGCATCACACCTCAATAATAAAACTATGTCCAGTTGTTCAAACGTTTCAAGAGGATGCCTGAGGAAATAATTTCTATCTCCCTTATTTAGGAGTGCTGGCACAACCCAACATCCCCTAACACCTGGGGTCTACTGAGAATAAAGACAGAAATTTGAATTAGCATGAAGGATTTAAAGGCCTTACTCACTGACTGGGCTGATTGGTGAAGATGTTCTCCATGAGGCTACACTTTGAACAGTGGGTATGGTCTCTGTTTGTTTGAATGAAAGATAATGAAGAAGACAAAAGGATTCATGGATCAGGAACCACACTGAAAACTAAATTATGCACTTTAGGAGATTTACATATGAAACACCTGAAAATGAATTATGCCGTTGCATTCTCTCATTTGTATTTGATATGAGACATATTTTCTTTTTTAGAAACCTATTTTAAATCATGGATTTACATCTCTACTGTGATAGATTACTACCGCCCCTGGTGAGCCTCATTATTGAGTCTCTAATGTGCACTTGGCATGTGCAGAGAGTTGGGAAGAAGTGGCCAGGGCTCTGACCATTGAAGCTGAAGTCCTAGGAGAGAGTCTGTGAGAATGTAGACAATACAAGACAGAGGGCAATGTTGGGTGAATTTCTGAGGAATAGGGAAGAATAGCAGAATGAGGCAGGGATCAGGACACCATTCAGCTTGAATTTCTCTATGTGCATTCTCCTAGTGGAATCAGAGAGATACAGCTTAGGACATAGCCCCAGGGCAGCTTTCAGAGACTCTGCACAGAACACAGCCCAGCAAGGTAGTGACAAGTTTTATCTTTGTGTTTGTCTTCCTGCCTCCATCACAATAAATTCTGAGAGCTGCCTGCATTTCTCTTGGGTGAAAATGCTGTGCACCAATCGCCATAGTGTGAATGAGAAGTGAGAGGTTAAAATTATTCTTGGAGGACAGGGAACTTTGTGAGACAGAGGTGAGAAACTGATTATAACAACATGGGGACACGTGTGCTTGTCAGAAGAAAGAGTCCACATGGGGACATGTTTGCTTGTCTGAGAGAAGAGTCCATATGTAGACAAGTGTACCTTTCTGAGGGAAGGGTCACAATGGAGACAATCATGCTTGTCTTAGTGAAGAGTCCCTGTGGGAATATGTGTGCTTTCCATGCGGAAGAGTTCACATGGGAAAATGCGTGCTTGTCTAAGGGAAAGGTCTACAATGGAGAATGGGTGTCTGAGTGAAGAGTCCCTGTGGGAATATGTGTGCTTTCCATGTGGAAGAGTTCACATGGGAAAATGCGTGCTTGTCTAAGGGAAGAGTCTACAATGGAGAATGGGTGTCTGAGTGAAGAGTCCCTGTGGGGACCTGTGGGCTCATCTGAGAGTAGAGTGCACATGTGGACATGCAGACCTATCTGAGTGAAGAGGCCGTGAGGAAATATGTGTGCTTGTTATACGGGAGTTCACATGTGGTCACGCAGACCTATCTGAGTGATGAACCCGTGAGGAAATATGTGTGCTTGTTATACAAGAGTTCACATGGGAACATGTGTGCTTGTCATATGGAAGGGTTCACATGGGAACATCTGTGGTTGTCTAAGGGAAGAGTCTACCTGGGAATACGTGTGCTTGTCTGAGGGAAGGGATTACATGGGGAAATGGGTGTTTGTCTGGGAGAAATGTCTATGTGGGGACATCTGGGCTTGTGGGAGAAGAGTCTACTCAGGGGAAAATGCATTTGTGGGAGGAAAATGTCCACATGAAACAATGTGTGCTTGTCTGAAAGTACAGTCCACAAGAAGCCACGTGTGCTTGTGTGTGGCAAGAGTCCACGAGGGGACAGACATATTTGTCTGAAAGAAGAATTCATGTGCAGACACATCTGCTTGTCTGAAGATAAAGTGCATGTGGGAACATGTGGGCTTGTCTGAATTCATGAGGAGTGGGCTGGAATTCGTCCTCTGCTCATGACGTATGCACCTGACCCACTCCCGTGCTTTCCATCCAGTGCCTACAGGAAGCACTGATTGTGATGGAGAATCCACAGGCAGCACAGGTGAGTGAGGGGGTTTGCAAGGGCTTCACTAGGCTGATAATTGACTGAGAAACACAGTTGTTAGTGTGCACAAGTTCTGGACAATACATTGGAAACCCTACATACACACATTTTGGGAAAAATAATAAAATCCACTTCTGTTCAATTTGTAAGATTTCTAGACCAATTCAGTTGATTCTGAGGTTAGATTCAGGCAAATATGTAATAAACTTGCACTAAATTAAAAACAAGGATGAAATGCTGTCAGGGAAATGGATATTGAATTATTTCCATTTTCTATGATGAGGCTGATTTTTAGAATAGAAATGGTTTGAGAGCCCAATGGTGTCCTAAATCTGAAATCACAGTTAGATCTGAGCAGCAATCACAGGAAGTGGAGGTCACACCCCCCATGAGAAAACACCTGTGGCTATAAAACTGTACTGGGAGGTCTCTGCAGGCTCTGAGGTGTGTAGGACTAGCTCCTACCCCAGACTCAGGAGACATGAAAATCTCTGCTCTTTTTGTCGAGAAGGTCAGAGTTAGTGTGCAGAAAGAAGCAGATTACTCCACTTAAGATCTCTGCACATGGACAGGAATCAAAGAATATGAGAAACAAGTGATCTCACTCTAAATTTAACAATCCCTCATGAGAAAGGCTACTATGTGCCCAGACCCTGCACAGAAATAAGTTATAATTCATTTGGGGTAAATGTGAAAATTACAATTGTTTGTAGACTGCATGCTTGCTTCTCTATGTCATATGAAAGAACCGAATAAAATTAGGTATTCCATGAGATCCAGTCATTTGCAACAACATGGATGGAACTGGAGGTCACTATGTTAAGTGAAAAAGGCCAGGCACTGAAAAAAAAGCATTGCAGGTTCTTACTTATGTGTGTGCTCTGCAAATCAACAGAATTAAACTCTGGAACATGGAGGGTAGAAGGATGGTAACTGGAGGCTGGGAGGCTAGTGGGGGCCTGAGAACAGTGGATATGGTTAATGGGTACAAAATATAGAGTTAGAAAGAATGAATAAGTCCTACTATTTAGTAGCACAATAATGTGACTATAATCAATAATGACTTAATTGCACATAATAAAATTACTTCAAAAGTGAAATTGGGGCCGGGCGCGGTGGCTCACGCCTGTAATCCCAGCACTTTGGAAGGCCGAGGTGAGCGGATCACGAGGTCAGGAGATCGAGACCATCCTGGCTAACATGGTGAAACCTCATCTCTACTAAAAATACAAAAAATTAGCCGGGTGTGGTGCTGGGCGCCTGTAGTCCCAGCTACTCGGGAGGCTGAGGCAGGAGAATGGCGTGAACCCCAGGGGGCGGAGCCTGCAGTGAGCCAAGATCGCGCCACTGCACTCCAGCCTGGGGGACAGCGAGACTCCGTCTCAAAAAAAAAAAAAAAATGAAATTGGAATGTTTTTGTAAATCAAAAGACAAATGATTGAAGAGATGAATACCCCATTAACCATAAACCAACAAATAAAATGTGTTCTGAAGTAAATATCCCTAGAGTATGTGTTGGCCCAGAGAATGCACCTCCCAACCCTCCAACATCAGGGATGCCATGGACCAGACACCCAGCTGCCCCTCTCTGACATCCATGACCTGGTTTGTGCCAAAGCCCCACATCTTGGGAGCTTGTCCTAGACAATGACTGCACAGTGGAGGTACTAAGGTGTGGCTGCTGTTGAGCACATGGGTTATCCCTGAAGGGCAACTGTGGTTAGGGAGGCACTGAGGGTCTTGCTGGGCTCAGCTTGAACCATACCGTAGTTAGGATGATCCATCAACCTCCTGCCCTTTCTCCTGCACTTGTGGTGAGATTTACATCCTGGGCTGACAGTGTCTACAGCCTCACCTGGCTTCCTGGGCATTTTTTCTGCCTCCATCAGTGACACCTGCAGATGAGAATTTTTCCTCCTATAATAATGAAGTTTTTTTGGCTGGGCACGGTGGCTCACGCCTGTAATCCCAGCACTTTGAGGGGCCAAGGCGGGAGGATCTCCTGAGGTCAGGAGTTCAAGACCAGCCTGGCCAACATGGTGAAACCCCGTCTCTACTAAAAATACAAAAATTAGCTGGGTGTGTTGGCAGTCACGTGTAATCCCAGCTACTCGGGAGGCTGACGCAGGAGAAATCGCTTGAACTCGTGAGGTGGATGTTGCAGTGAGCCGAGATTGTGCCATTGCACTCCAGCCTGGGGCACAAGAGCAAGATTTCGTCTCAAAAAAAAAAAAAAAAAGAAAGTGTTTAAACTTAGCAACCTCATTAGTGAGGTTAGCACAGAAAAATAAATATAGAGTCTCACCAGGAAACCGTTAGATGCAGAGGAAGCCACAGTCCCTCTTGACCTTCATCTGCACCTGCCTTTGGACTGTGCCTGTCTTCTGGGGATCCTGGGCACCCCCTGGTGGCCGCACGTACCCCTGCAGGGAAGTTTGTGTCTGGGCTCACACTCACTTCCTCTCACTCTGTCTGGTACAGTAATACATGGCCGTGTCCTCAGCTTTCAGACTGTCCATTTGCAGATAGAGCATGCTCTTAGAATTGTCTCTGGAGATCGTGAATTGGCCCTTCACAGAGTCTGCATAGTATTTCTGACTTCCATCATTCCATATATGTACCACCCACTCCAGCCCCTTGCCTGGAGCCTGGCAGACCCAGTCCATGCCATAGCTACTAAAGGTGAATCCTGAGGCTGCACAAGAGAGTTTTACAGACCCCCCAGGCTGTACCAAACCTCCCCCAGATTCCATCAGCTGCACCTCACACTGGACACCTGTAAACGAAAAGTAACTGTGGTCAGAAACTTCCACACATATCCACTGTTTATCTCACTCTTATCCACTCACACTCAATTTTTCTAGTTCTCCATGAATTACCTTTTAAAATAGCAACAAGAAAAACCCAGCTCAGCCATGACTCCATGGTGAGTCCTCTGTGTTCAGGCCTGATCAAAAATGAAAGCACCTGAAAGTCCCAGAGCTGGGGCTCCTCTCCCAGAGCTGCAGGATCAGGGCTGGGCTGATTTTCATAAGCAGAAGGAGGGCTCTATTTGCATGTCTCCTACTACATAGCAAGCTCTGGGATGAGAGGCCTGAGGAGAGAGTGGGGCTCAGAGCATGTGAGAGTGTCCTGGGGGAGATTTGTGATACTGATAGCATTTGGAAATTGTGGTTTCTTATTGTAAGTTTGTTCTATGATAAAACCTTAAAACCTATAAAACTTATACTTTTGTAATTTTTATTTTAAATCAGTTTTATTGAGGTACAATTGATCTACATAAACTGTGTATTTAAAGTTTGCACCAATCATCTTTTATTTTTACATATGCACAGAAACCATGATATGTAGTATCAATGTTATTTCCATGTTACAGATGAAAAATTACCAGCAGAAGCACAGATGGGTTGTACAATTTCCCCAGAGCTCACATTTGGTCAGAGTGAGCCTAGGTATCTGGGCCTGTGCTTCTCACCACTGGACCTGACTTCTCCCTGAATCAAGCCCAGCACACAGGTGGTCGCACCTAGTGAGGTTTGCAAAATCTTTTCTGTGTAATGAGAACGTGGTGTGATGTGTATGCACTGTTGCAATTACCTAAAAAAAAAAAAGTAAAAAAAAAGCATGTTTCCTACAGTTTTATTTTCTTGATTGTCATACATTTATCATGTGTCTATATTTCCATCAATCTTAATTGAACAAATTATCCATCCACTTATTTGCAATACCCTTATTGAGGCATTACTGCCATGTAATAAATGCTGCATAAAGTGTCTAGTTGAATACGCACTGAAGCTGAGCATGGTTGTGCACACTTATAGTCCCAGCTACATAGGGCAGAGGGAGGAAGATTGCTGGAGACCCAGGGTCTGAGGCTGCGAAGAGCTATGATCTCACCATTGAGCTCTAGCCTGGATGACAAAGCAAGACCATGTCTCCAAAGGAAAAATATGTAATTTCACATGTGCTCACCTGTGCATCCCAAATAACAACCAAGATAACGATGAGTTACACTTAAAAGCTTCCAAGTGTTACTCTAATTCCTGCCTCCCAGTCATTTTCCTCTCACCATACTGAGTCAATCTGTCATCTTTGTTACTTTGGATCTATTTTTCAAGATTTTGTTCAAGTGAAATCTTGTAGGTTCAATTTCATTCGTGTGGTTTGTTGCTCAGTATAATTACTTGTGAGCCAGTTATTTGGTTCTGTATAAATAATGTGTTTTTTAAATTGTACTTTAAGTTCTGGGATGCATGTGGAGAACATGCAGGTTTGTTACATAGATATACATGTGCCATGGTGGTTTGCTGCACTCATCAACCCGTCATCTACATTAGGTATTTCTCCTAATGCTGTCCCTCCCCTTGCTCCCCACCCCCTGACAGGCCCTGGTGTGTGACGTTCCCCTCCCTGTGTCCATGTGTTCTCATTGTACAGATCCCACTTATGAGTAAGAACATGCGGTGTTTTGTTTCCTGTTCCTGTGATAGTTTTCTGACTATGATGGTTTCCAGCTTCATCCATGTCTCTGCAAAGGACATGAACTAAAGAATGTGTTGATTCTAATGAGGAACAGTATTCCAGTTAATGAGTGCACCCTTACTATTTATTTACAATGCTCCTTAATAGATGTGTTAATTCTAGTTACTGAGTACTACAAATAAAGCTTCTACTCAGCCTGGAGATGTATGCATCCCATAAAAACATATTATTTTTGGCCGGGTGCAGTGGCTCATGCCAGAAATCCCAGCACTTTTGGAGGCCAAGGCTCCTGTAGTCCCAGCTACTGTGGAGGCTGAGGCAGGAGAATCGCTTGAACCAAGTGGGCGGAGGTTGCAGTGAGCCAAGTTCACACAACTGCACTCCAGCATGGTGACACAGCAAGACTCCATTTCAAAAAATAGATATATTTTTACAGAAACAACTAACTTTACTGATCTGCAAATTAGCACATTTTCTTTAATACTTCAGATTATTGATGTTATAGGACAAAGAAGAAACCTTACATCTTGCAAATGTCAGTCACTTGCAGGGATAAACAGGAAGAGAATATGGCCTTATCTGGGGCAATGGCCAGCAAATGTCACATAAGCTAATGCAAGATTAAATTAGACATATTTATTGGATTGTTTAAAATTGAGTATAATAAATAAGTTATTGTTTAAATTCTCAGAGAACATATGACTGAGAGATTCCTATTGCTGTTGAAAACTTTTCTCCCAGGATTGAGGACACATCACTAAAAGCTCTTCCCTCTAGTTCCCAAGACGGTTCTGTGCTGAAAAGCAAAACAGCAACTGCAGCTGAAATGCATCCAGACCCACCTCCACTGTCACCACTACATTGCTAAAGAATTAACATGCAGGGGCAAAGCCACTAACACCTCTGTGTTACTGGTACTGGAGGAACTCATAGAAACTGGGATAGAAGAAAGAAAAGCTCCAAAGCTCTGTTCATTCTCTCAGGAATAACAGCCTCATCTCCTACCTCCTCTCTCTTTCTTCAGGAATAACAGCCTCATCCTGCTGGGAAGGGCAGAAAAGAGGAAGCTGAAGACATCAGTGGGAAGACATAGTGGCTGCTGGAAGAAGATCTGGGAAAAAACAAGGAGACCCTCTACCCAGGAAGGGGAGGAAGATGCATGGATCAGCATCGCACCTGTAGGAGGGGCAGGGATACTTGGAAGGACACACCCTGAGCCAGGACTGTGATGTCTGCCTGGAATATGGCTCCCTCAGAAGGACGGAGTGTGCCCGTTCAGTGCAACCCTTCCCACCACATTGACAATTGTCAGGTCCATGTGGCTCTAGAATGACCTGGGGGATCTGAAAGACAGAGTCTCTCTGGATAGCACAAGACTAAAGCCCGAAGCCAAGCAGGAAACAAAATTAAGGTGTTACTGGAGGAATCTGAGTGTCTGCAGAGGAAATCCACTGCAATTCTGGCAGCCACTGCAGTAAGGACTTTCAAATGTAGTCCTGAGTAGTTTCACACAATTTTCTACAATAAAGGCCTAGAAAAGATAGGGTGTTATCACCTACAAAAAATGCAAAAAATCATAAAACAAATAATTAGCTGATATAATAAATCTGATAGAAGTATCTGCAGAACATAAATATCAAAATAACTTGCATAAATATGTTGAAACACTTACACTTGATCCCATTGTTAGTCTATGCCTAACTTCATAAGAAATTGCCAACATGTGGTATACCCAATACTATTATAACTAATACTATATTGATTTTATGCTTGTAACAAAGACCACAGAGTAGGTTCTGTAAGAACTATTGATGAAAAAGTCAACTTTGCAAAATATTTAGAGAGATTTATTCAAGCCAAATGTGAGGACCATGCCCTGTGACATAGCCCCAGAAGATCTTGAGAACATGTGCCCAAAGTGGCTTGATGGCAGCTTAAATTTAATGTCTTAGAGAGACAGACATCAATCTATACATATGAGACGTGTTGATTTGGTTCATAAAGATAAAAGAGCTAGAAGTGAGGCAGTGTAGGGAGGGGATTACAGCTTACAGGTGAATTCAAAGATTTTCTGATTGGCAATTGATTGAAAGACTTAACTTTTTATCTAAAGAGCTGAAATCAGTAGAAAAAATGTTCTGTGTTTGAAGGGGGCCAGCCCCTCCACAATTGTGGGTATTTCTCTTCAGGTGGGATGAGAGACTGAGAAAAGAAGACACAGAGACAAAGTATAGAGAAAGAACAGTGGGCCCAAGGGACCAGCACTCAGCATACGGAGGACCTGCACTGGCACTGGTCTCTGAGTTCCCTCAGTATTTATTGATTACTATTTTCACTATCTCAGCAAGGGGAACATAGCAGGAGAACAGGATGATAGTGGGGAGAAGGTAAGCAAGAAAACGTGTGAGCAAAGTAATGTGTCACAAATAAGTTCAAGGGAAAGTACTATCCCTGGATGTGCACGTAGGCCAGATTTATGCTTCTCTCCACCCTAACATCTCAGTGTAGTAAAGAGTAACAGAGCAGCATTGCCACCAACATGTCTCACCTCCAGCCACAGGGCGGTTTTCTCCTATCTCAGAATAGAACAAAAGTACAAAGTTAGGTTTTATACCGAGACATTCCGTTCCCAGGGACATGCAGGAGACAGAGGCCTTCCTTTTATCTCAACAGCAAGAGGCCTTCCTCTTTTACTAATCCTCCTCAGCACAGACCCTTCATGGTTGTCAGGCTAGGGGACAGTCAGGTCTTTTCTGTCCCATGAGGCCATTATCTCAGGCTGTCTCAGTGGGGATAAATCTTGGACAATACCCGGCTTCTCTGGGCAGAGGTCCCTGCGGCTTTCTGCACTGCATTGTTACCCTTGGTTAATCAAGAATGGAGAATGGTGATGACTTTTACCAAGCATACTGCCTGTAAACATACTGTTAACAAGTCACATCCTGCACAGCCCTAGATCCCTTAAACTTTGATTCCATACAACACATGTTTCTGTGAGCACAAGGTTGGGGCAAAAGTTACAGATTAACAGCATCTCAAGGCAAAACAATTGTTCAGGGTACAGATCAAAATGGAGTTTCTTATGTCTTCCTTTTCTACATAGAGTAACAGTCTGATCTCTCTTTCTTTTCCCTACATGGGTTAGGATAACGGGTTTTGGAGAACAAGATTCTTATTATGTAGATGAATTCTCTTATGTGGCCACCATTAGAGGCAGTAGATGGCAAATGTTTTCTACCATGACATTTAAAAGATGCTAGACTCTCAGCTAATCTCCTCCTTATAACAACTAGACCTGGAAAGGGAAGCAGATTCGCTACAGAACGTAAATTTCTCTCTCAAAAGATAACTGTGCAGGGCGATTTTAAAATATGTCAAATAAATATATTTTAGGGTAAAAGTCTTTGATTCTTTTCAAGGCCTGCTCTCTGTCATGTGATCCTATTCTTGAGTCAGGTTAGAATTTGGTATCTTACTGCTGCAAAGAATCGGTTTTCTGAGCCTTAAGATCTGTTTTATTGAAAAATACTGGTTAGTTGTACTTGAATTCCAAAGGGAGGAGGGTATAATGAGGCATTTCTGAACCTCTATTTCTAACATGAACTGCACTACGTTTTCAAGTGTCTCTGGAACTCCTCTTTGACAAGAAAGGGTACGTTCAGGGAATCTGCAATTAGCTGGATTCCCCTGTATTGGTGTTTTTAAATATCTAATTTATATAGATACATAAGAGTTCAAAACCTTTATGGGGTATATATTATATTTTGATAAAAGATTATTATGTGCAGTGATTAAATCTGGATAACTGGTATATCTTTCATCTCCATCATTATTTCTTTGTGTTAAGAATTCTAAATCTTCTCTTCTAGCTGTTTTGTAACATACACTAAATTATTAACTTTACATGTCTATGTGCCATTTCAGCATTACCACCAGCAAAGGGTGAATGTTCCTGTTTTTCAGCTTCCTCATCACCATTTGGTATTATCTATATTGTGTATTTCACCCATCCTCATAAGATAGTAGTATTTTTTGAATATTAAACATGCATTACTTAATGAAAATGAAGTTGATCTCTTTTTATATTTATTTTTAGATGCAGTTTCTATTCAGATCTTTGCCCATTTTAAAATTAATTTGTGTGGTTTTGTTGTTGTTCAATTGTAAGGTAATTTGTACATTTGTGATAAAAGTCATTTTCCAAATATTTGATTTGCAAGCAAATTCTCCAAATCTAAGACTTATGTTACTTATGTTTTCACTTTCATGTAAGGGTTTATTTTCAAAGGCCTAAGGTTGCTAGACTAAGCCATGGCCATAGGATTATGGAACACATTTCTCTCCACACCTTACAATGACATCGCTAAAGGCCTCTTTACAGCAGTTTCTTTTACCTGGTACATAATTTCTGGCTATAAAAAAATCACGAGACATACTAAGAGAAAAATACCACAGCGTGACAAGACAGAACAAGCATTAGAATGAGACTCAGCTATGTCATGTAAGTTGGAATTACCAAACAAAGAATTTAAGATCACTGTAACTCATATGCTAAGGGCTGTAATGAGTTAAGCAGAGGGCATCCAGGAACAGTTGTGCTATGCAAGTAGAAAGATGCAAATTCTTAAAAAGGAAAAAAATGTAGATATCAAGAATATTGTAACAGAATTAAGTAATGCTTTCAATGGACTTATATGTAGATGCAGCATGGCTGAGGAAAAAGTCTGAAATTAAAAATATCTCAATAGCAATGTCCCAAACTGAAAAGAAAATGGAGAAATTTTTTTTAAAAAACACACAAATACACACACAAACACACAAGTACACAAATAATACCCATAAGAAACCAGAACAGCTTATCCAAGAATTGTGAGACAATTATAAAGGTATAACATGCACATAATGGGAAAGAGAAGGAACAGAGAAAGGCTAGGAAGAAATATTTAAAGCGATGATGACTGACAGTTTTTCCAAATTAATGTCAATCACCAAACTACAGACTCAGGATTATGATCATTTCCTCTACAGAGATGGTCTGACACCCTCTCTTCCTGTTCTGATGCTTTTTATTTCTTTCTCTTGCCTGCACACTCTGGCTGGGACCTCCATGACTATGATGAACAGGAGTGGTTAGAGTGGGAATGCTTTTCTTGTTCCAGTTTTCAGGGAAAAATGCTTCCAGCTTTTGCCCATTCAGTATGATTTTGGCTGTGGGTTCATGATAGATGGTTCTTATGATTTTGAGGTATGTTTCTTCATGCCTAGTTGAGGGTTTTGGATATGAAACAATGTTAAATTTCATTGAACACCTTTTCTATGTCCATTGATAGCATGGTTTTGTTTTTAGTTCTGTTTATGAAATGAATCACATTTACCGATTTGTGTATATGAACCAACCTTGCATCCCAGGAACAAAGTCTACTTGATCATGGTGGATTAGCTTTTTGATGTGCTGCTTGGTCAGTTTGCTAGTATTTGAGCATTTTTGAATCATGAATATTGGCCCAAAGTTATCTTTTTTTTTTAGTCTCTGCCAGGTTTTGTTATCAGAATAATGCTGGTCTCACAGAATAATTTAGGGAGGAGTCCTTTATCCTGATTTTTGGGGAATAGTTTCACTAGGATTGGTAGCAACTCTTCTTTATACATCCGAATAAATTCAGCTGTGAATCTTTCTGGTCCATGGCTTTTTCTGGTTGGTACCACCTATCCATCTTGATTTCTGACCCCTGCCTGAGCCAGTAACAATCACATTGAATTCAGACAAAGCTGAATCCAATCCAATGTTTATTGTAGTTCTTAACAGCTTTACTGGCTCACTCAACTTCAGTGAACATTTCTTCACCCCAAACAGTTTCACTACCAATAATATTTAAGGATTTCCATTGGATTTGTTTTTCATGTCATCCAGTGATGAAACTTATTTAAAACAATGTTGACTTCTCTACATGCACAATAATCATCCTACTATTGTTGAATGGGCCAGCAACCCTCTACTCCTGCTTCTTCCATCGGCATACCAGCTTGCAAGACCTCCCTGGAACTCAGGTTTCTATTGTAGGGGAAACTTTGAGAAATGTCACATCTGCTCAGTGCTACAAATAGAAAAAGCTAATGGAAGCTCCTCTGCCCACTGACATGTTAGGCCTGTAATGTATCCCAGAGCCTCCCTTTATCCCCACACCTATCCCAGAGCCTCCATTTATGTCACTGCCAATGAATTTTGAGTTATTTTTAAATATAATTTTAATAGACAATAATTGTAAATATTCATGAGGTACATAGTGATGTTTTGATACATATAATGCATAGGGGTCAGATTAGGGTAATTAGCATATCCATCATCTCAAACCATTTCTTTTTGTTAGAAACACTCAATATCCTTCTTCTATTTAAAACTACATATTATTTTTAACCGTATCCATCCTACAGTGGTAAAGATCATTATAATCTATTCCTCCTCCCTAGCTCTAATTTTGTATTATTTAACAAATCTCTGCCTATCTCATCCTTTCCCCTACCCTTCCCAGCGTCTGGTATCCTCTGTTCTATTCTTTACTTCTAGGAGACCAATTATTTAGTTTCCGCCTATGAGTGAGAAAACAAGGTGTATTACTTCCTGTCCCTGGCGTATTTCATTTAACATAATATCCTCCAGTTCCATCCTCATTGCCACAAACAACATGATTTCTTATGGCTGATGAGTATTTCATCATGTATATGCTTCACATCGTCTTTAACCATTATTCTCTTGTGTCCAACACCTGGGTTGATTCCATATCGTGGCTGTTGTGAAAGGTCCTGCCATATACACTGGGGTGCAGAATTCTCTGATATAACGATTTTCATTCCTTTGGATAAATTTGCAGTAGTGGAATTGCTGGATCATATGGTAGTTCTATTTGTAGTTTTTTGAGGTACCTCCACACTGCTCTCCATAGCGACTGTACTAGTTTACATTCTCCTCAACAATGCATAAGAGTTTTCTTTTTCTCTGTATCCTTACCAGCATTGGTCAGTGTTTTTGTGTGTGTGTTTTTAATATGAGCCATCTTAACTGAGGTGAGATGATACCTTTTACCATTCTGCAGGTTGTTTACTCACCATGTTGATTATTTCTTTTTCTGTGCAGAAGATTTTTACTTCAGTTAAGTCCTGTTTGTCTCTTTGTGTTTTCATTGCATTTGCTTTTGAAATCTTAGTCATGTTTTATTTGCCTAGGCCAATGTCCCGAGAACTTTTTGCATTTTCTTCAAACATTTTTGTAGATTCCGTTTATATTTTTAAGTATTGAATCCATATTCACTTAATTTTTGTCTATTGTGAGACAGAAGTCTGGTTTTATTCTTCTATGTGTGGCTGTCTAATTTTCCCAGCACCACTTATTGAATAAAGGGTTGTTTCTCCAGTGTATATTTTTGTCAGTTTTGTCAAATAACAGGTGGTTGTAGGTATTTGGCTTTATTTCCGGGCTGTCTATTCTGTTACATCAATCTTTATTTTTTGTCAGTACCATGATGTCATTCTTACTATATCTGTGTAGTATAATTTGAAGTCCGGCAATGTAGTGCTTCCAGCTTTGTTACTTTTCCTTAGGGTTGCTTTTGATGTTCAAGCTCTTTTTTGATTCCATATAAAGTTTATGGTTTTAAATATGCAATCAATTATATTGGTTACTTAATAGAAATTGCATTGAATCTGTATATTGCTTTGGACAGTGTATTCGTCTATTTGGCTTATTTGGCTGACAGTTCTGCAGGCTATGTGAGAAGCATGGCATCAGCATCTGCATCATGTGAGGGCCTCAAGAAGCTTACAGTCATGGTGGAAGGCAAAGGGGAAACAGGCTATGTTACACGGCGAAAGGGAGGACATGAAAGGGGAGGATGGTTGCTAGATTATTTTGAAAATCAGATCTCACAGTAGCTAATACAGAAATAATTCACTAATTACCGTGGGGTGGATACCAAGCCATTCTTGAAGGATCTTTCCCCATGTCCCAAAACCTCCCAGTTGGCCCCACCTCAAATGTTGTAAATCACATTTCACCTTGAGATTTAGCGGGGACCATCATCTAAACTATATCATTTTACTCTTGTGTCCTGATCTCATGTCTTTCTTAGATTGCAAAGTTGTCTTTTTTTTTTTTTTTTTTTTTTAATAGTTCCCAAAACTCTTCACTTGGTCAACCTCCAACTGAAAATGCCAAAGTCTCCTCTGAGTCTTAAGGCAATTTCTCTGCAGCTATGAGCTTGCAAAATGTTTTAAACAGGCTGGGCGCGGTGGCTCACGCCTGTAATCCCAGAACTTTGGGAGGCCGAGGCAGGCGCATTACGAGGTTAGGAGATCAAGACCATCCTGGCTAACACAGTGAAACCCTGTCTCTACTAAAAATACAAAAAATTAGTCGGGCGTGCTGGTGGGTGCCTGTAATCCCAGCTACTTAGGGAGGCTGAGGCAGGAGAATGGCGTGAAGCCAGGAGACAGGGGTTGCAGTGAACCGAGATCGCACCACTGCGCTCCAGCCTGGGCGACAGAGCGAGACTCCGTCTCAAATAAAAAAAAAAATGTTTTAAACAGTTATTTACTTCCAAGGTGCAATAGTGCCACAGGAATTGGGTAAATATTGTCAATACAAAAGGAATAAATTGGTCAAAGGAACTGCCAACAGGCCCTACACACACCTAAAGCCTAGTAGGGCAGATATTAAATCTTAAAGCTACAAAATAATCTCTCTTGACTTTATGTACTTCCACCAGGGTACACTAGGACAAAGGGGTCCCAAAAACCTCAAGAATATCATCCCTGTAGCTGGGCACAGCCCATGGTGCTGCTTTCACAGGTTAGAGTCAAGTGCCAGAAGGTTTTCCAGGCTGAGAGTGCAAGCTGCCTTTGACTCTACCATTCTGGGATCTTGAGGGTTGTGGCCACATTCTCACAGCTTTACTATGAAGTGCCCTAGTGGGGACTCCGAATGGGGGTTCCGACCCCATCTTTCCCCATCTTTGGCACTGTCCTAATAGACACTGTCTGTGGTGGCTCCACTCCTGCAGCAGGCTTCTTCCTTGGCATATAGGGTTCTCTATACACATCTTCTGAAATCTAGGTAGAAGCTGCCCAACCTCCTTCAGTCTTGCATTCTGCATATCTGCCAGAATCCAGTTACCATTTATTGAATAGAGTTTTTTTCCCCATTGCTTGTTTTGTCAGCCTTATCAAATATCAGATGGTTGCAAGTGTGCAGATTTCTGTTTTCTCTTTTGTTCCACTTTTTCTGCATGTCTGTCCTTTTACCAGTACCAAGTTGTTTTTGTTACCATGACTTTATGGTGTAGTTTAAATTCAGTACCATGATGCCTCTGGCATTGTTCTTTTTGCTTAGGATTGCTATGGCTATTCAGGGTCTTTTTTTTATCCCATATAAATTTTAGAATATATTTTTTTCTAATTATCTGAAGAATGGTGGTGAGTGTTTTATGTAAATAGCATTGAATCTGTAAACTGCTTTGGGCAGTATGACAATTTTTACAATACTGATTCTTCCAATCCATGAGTATGAAATGTTTTCACATTTATTTGTGTCATTTGTGATTTCTTTCTGCTGTTTGGTAGTTCTCCTTATAGAGTTCTTTCACCTTGTCTTTTACCTGTATTTCCTGGCACTTCATTTTTTGTGAATATTGTAAGTGGGATAGGATCGTGTTCTTGATTTCACTCTCAGCTTGGATGTAGTTGGGATGTAGAAATGCTGGAGACTTTTGTACAATTGATTTTTGTATCCTGAGACTTTACCAAAGTTGTTTATCTACTCTTGAATTATTTTGTCAGAGTCTTTAGAATTTTATAGGTATAGAATTATACCATCAGTTTGCACAGATACATTGAATTCTTTTCCCATTTGGATGCTGTATTAGTCCATTCTCACACTACAAAGAAACACACAGCACTGAGTAATTTATAAAGATATTTAATTCTTTAATTTAGTTTAATTCATGGTTCTGCAGACTGTACAGGAAGCATGGCTGGGGAGGCCTCGGGAACCTGACAATCATGACAGAATGGGAAGCATCATGTATTACATGGCTGGAGCAGGAGGAAGAGGTAAGGTAGAGGTACCACACACTTTGAAACCAGATCTCCTGAGAGCTCTGTCAGGAGAACAGTGTGAGAGAGGAAAACACATCCCCATGATCTAATCATCTTTCACCAGACGTCACCTCCAATATTGGTGGTTACAATTCGACATGCTATTTGGGTGGGGACACAAATCCAAACCATATCAGCTGCCTTTTATTTTTGCTATTGCCTGGTTCCTCGGACTAGGATTTCCAATACCATGTTCAACAGGAGTGGTGAGACGGCATCCTTGTCTTTTTTCAATTCTCAAGGGGGTTGAACTTTTGCTTATTCAGTATGATGTTGACTGTGGTTTGTCATAGATAGCTCTTATAATTTTGAGGTATATTTTTCTGATGCCTAGTCTGTTGAGGGTTTTTATTATGAGTGGATGTTGGATGCTATCAAAAGCTTTCTCAGCATCTATTGAGATAATCGTATGTTTTTTGCTTTTATTTTGCTTACATGGTGAATCAGTTACTGATTTTTGGATGTTGAATGAAACTTGCCTTCCAGGGGTAAAGCCTACTTGATCATGATGCATCACATTTTAAAGTGCTTCTGGATTCTATTTGCTAGTATTTTGCTCAGAACTTTTAGGTCTATGTTCATCAGGAATATTCATCTGATGTTTTCTTTTTTAATTATGTGTCTTCCTGATTTTGTATGCCAAGAATACACAGTGAAGAAAGGACAGCCTCCTCAATCAATGATGTAGAAAATGGTCATGCATGTGCAAAAAAAAAAAATGAAATTAGAACTTCTCTAACACCATATACAAAAATCAACTAAAAATGAACATAACCTGAAACCATAAACTCATAGACAACATGGAAAAATCTTCCTGTCATTGATTCAGAAATTATTTGAATTTAATACCAAAAGCAAGCACAGTAAAAAAAAACTATGTGCAATTATATATCTGACAAGAAGTTCTATCCAAATGTATAAATTACCCATACAACTCAACAGCAAATATCAACTGACCTAATACAAAGGGCAAAAACCTAGTGAGATTTTTTTTCAGAAGACAGACACGTGAAAAACAGACCCTAAAAAGGTTCTCAACATTCCTAATTATCAGGGGAATTCAAATAAAAAGCCCAATGAGATATCACCTCACACCACTTAAAATGGTTATTATCAGCAAGACAAAAGATAACAAATGTTGGCAAGAATGTGGTGAAGAGGGTATCCTTATATCGTATGGTAAGATTGGTTAGTCAATAAATTTAAAAATAAAGGTATCATATGATCTGATGATTCCACTTCTTGTTATATCTTCAAAGGAAATAAAATTATGATGTCAAATACATGTTAATTGCAAGATTATTTATAATAGTGTAGATTTGTGAAAGAATTTAATGATCATAGATTGATGACTCTATAAAGAAAATGTATATATATAAAACTGAATTTCATTTGGCTTTCAAAAAAAAAGGAAATTCTGACATTTGCAACAACATGGATGGAGCTAGAGGACATGATGCTAAGTGGAATAAGCCAGATGCCGAAAGACAAATGCTGCATGATCTCATTTACATGTAGGATCTAAACTATCCAAGCTCTTGATAGCAGAGAGTAGAATACTGGGTCCCACAACCTGGGAGGAGAGGGAAATTGGGTGATGTTGGTCAAAGGGCACAGAGTTTCAGTTGTGCAAGTTGAATCATTTCTGGAGATCTAATGCACAGCAATGTTCCTGTATTTAATACTGTATTGTAAAAGTGATTTTTGCTAAAAGAGTAGATCTTAGGTGTTGTTATCAGACACACATACACACACACGCTCTACATTTTAAAAAAAATTAAATGGTAGCTCTGTGAGAAGATGGATATTACCTTGACTATGATGAGCATTTTACAATGTATATCTGATATGCTTTGGATCTGTGTCCTACCCCAAATCTCATGTTGTATTATAATCCTCAATTGTGAAAGTATGACCTGGTGGGAGGTGACTGGGTCATGGGGTGGGTCCTTCATGAATGGTTTAGAACTGACTCCTGGTGCCATTCTCATGACAGTGTATGAGTTCTCACAAGCCAATTAAACATCTTACATCTATTTTTTTTTCAAATTATTCAGATTCAGGCGTTTTTTTTTTTTTTTTTTTTTTTTTTTTTTTTTTTTTTTGACAGAGTTTCGCTCTGTCACCCAGGCTGGAGTGGAGTGCAGTGCTGCAATCTCAGCTCACTGCAAGCTCCACCTCCCAGATTCACGCCATTCTCCTGCCTCAGTCTCCGGAGTACTGGGACTCCGGCACCTGCCACCACGCCCAGCTAACTTTTTGTATTTTTAGTAGAGACAGGGTTTCACCATGTTAGCCAGGATGGTCTCAATCTCCTGACCTCGTGATCCTCCCACCTCGGTCTCAGGCATTTCTTTATAGCAGTGTTAGAATGGACTAATACAATATCAAAACATCAATTGGTGCACCTTAAACATATATATTATAAAAATATTTCAATTATGCCTCAATACCACTGAAAAAATATTAAACTTACTCTTAGAATAAAGAAATACATACTTCGTATTTTCTCAATAGAAATAGAACATCAGAAAACTTACACTAAGATATTTGTAACAGCTCTGCATATAATATTCATAAACTGGACACAAATTTAAAGTCCACTGACAGAAAAATAAATGAAAACATTGTCATTTATTTACTACTCAGATATAAAATCTCTCTGCTTCCTCTCTTTCTCTTTCTCTCTCTCCATGTACATGAAAATTTTGGTGGTTCATATCACAGTCAGTCCATGAATTGAATAAACGACAATATGCTGATCTAATTTTATATATTAGCTAGCATGAATTAACCTCAAAAATAGAAAAGTAGCCCCTTACCAAAAAAAGTCTCTAATGTTTGATTCCATTTATATAAAGTTCAAAGCAGAAAAAAATACATCTATAGTGTCAGAAATCAAAACCTTTCCCCACGCAGGATTTGACCGCAGGCACAGAAAAAGACGCATGTTGTGGGGATGGACTTGCTCTTCAGGCTACCTTAGGTGCTGGGGACAAGGGTATTCACATTTGCCAGAAACTCTCTAGTGACACATTCCAGATCTATGCGTTTTTTCTTATGTGTGAATTTTATCTCATAAAAAAACAAAAAAAGTAGAAAAGTTTGAAATTCAGTAAATAGTAAAATTAATATTAAAACCCTATCCAAAATATGAATATTATTATATGAATTAATAAAAGGTATTCCAGTATACCTACTAAAATTAAATCCCAGAAATCAAAAAGATAATGGTAGCATCTGAAACTTAAATAATTATAAGCATACATTTTATAGAGAAGGAAAAAATACTCAAGACATGGGGAACATGTATTTTTTCCCATCAAATGTCACTAAATTATGTATACAATATTGTAACCTGTGTCATTAGTATAAATTACTAATATTTTGTGTAATATTACAACTGAGAACAACTTTAAAAGGAAAAAGGATATTTGAGAGTATATGAACTGAATCGAATGTATTTTCAATTGTGGTCCAACTATTACACTGCTAATAATACCCTGGTTTTGAGTGGGGCTTTAGAAAAAAAATTTTTTGAGATGGCATTTTGCTTTTGTTGCCCAGGCTGGAGTGCAATGGCACAATCTCCACTCACCGCAACCTCCGCCTTCCGGGATCAAGCGATTCTCCTGCCTCAGCCTCCCGAGTAGCTGAGAATAAAGGCATGCAACACCACTCGCGACTTTTTTTTTTCGTATTTTTAGTAGAGATGAGGTTTCTCCATGTTGGTCAGGCTGGTTTTGAACTCCCGACCCCAGGTGATCCGCCTGCTTCAGCCTCCCAAATTGCTGAGATTACAGGTGTGAGCCACACAAACATTTATTAAACACCTACTTTGTGCCAGGCATTGTGCTAGGCACCCTCACTGTGTGCTGTTCCCACACCACAATCATCTGCTCAGAAATTAAAACCAAGAAAAGGAACATTGTCACAACCATACAAACTGGGGGGCAGAGAGCAATATCTTGGATGCAGGTGATCCCCAGGCCAGAAAATGCACCCACCAGAAACCTGTTTGCCATCTCTGGATAAGTCTCCACTAAAGAGTTGTTTTAAAGTCTCTCGTTGTTGACGGAGAGGAATGTTGTTCTCTCTGTGCTCCCTGGGGCTGGCGCCTGGTGGACATTCAAATACCCTGAATGCTATTCGATAAAAGGAGCCCGATGGCCTGGTGTAAAGAATATCATTATTTGGATTAGAAAATGCTTTTTTTCAGTTCATATGGTTTCAACAGCCCTTACGAAAGATATAAATATCCCTGGCCTGACTGTGTAAATGTTGAAGGTAGACCTAGTTCTGGATTCCTGAGTCAGAATCTTCCAGTTGTCCACAACCTCACAAGGCCAGAGAACCTCTCTCTCCTGGTTCAAGCGATTCCCCTGCACCAGCCTCCCGAGTAGGTGGGACTACAGGTGCTTGTCACCACGCCCGGCTAATTTTTTGTATTTAGTACAGACGGGGTTTCACCATGTTGGCCAAGATACTCACGGTCTCCTGACCTCGTGATCCTCCCGCTTCAACCTCCCAACGTGCTGGGATTACAGGCGTGAGACACCGTGCCTGGACAAGAGATTTCTATTCTGGAAAGGGGTGAGTGGACGGCACAGTTGGTTTGGAAATACAAGAAACTGCACCTGCATTTACAGAAGCAACGCACACAGGGAACGTCCTAGCGCCATCTGGTCTCGCACACATGCTTGGGACTTACAGGAGGGGCCTGGGCCTCGGCCAGCCCTAGTTATTGGTGCCCAGCATGGAAGGCCTGGGCGGAAGTCATGCAGGTTGTGGATCTTCCGGTCCAGCAGTTCCAGGAAGCTCTTCACCTCCACCTCCAGGTGGCGCTGTCTGGATTTGCTCTCTTCAGTGTCTGTCTTTAGGGAACGCACTTTGTTTTCCAGGTTTTGATCCTCTCTCCGCCGCCTCCATCTTCTCAGAGACACAGTTGCACTCTGACCTGAGCTGAGGTGTAGTTTCACTTTGTTTTCGGAGACTTCCACTCTGTCTCCTTTTCTCGGAGCTCGGCCTCCAGCTCCTGGATCCTCCTCTTCAGCTGCGTGTTCTTCTCCTCTCTGTAGATCTCACGGCCTCTTCCTCTGCTCCGCGCTGGCCACCGACTCCTGCAGCGCCGTGGGCAGCCGGGCGTCGCTCTCCCGCCGGGTCTGCAGCTCCATCTCCCACCTCTTCCCGTGGGCAGCTCTCTGCGTCGAGGCCGCCTTCAGCTTGTGGTTCTCAGACTGCAGGTGCGTGTCGGCTGCAGCGGCCTGAGAGGCCTTTCATCGTCCGTCCCGTTGACACTGGATGCCAGAGTAGAAGATGGGGCTTCATGCCCGGATTCTCGGGATTATTACTCGAGGGCTCCATGTTCTCCTGGGTCTTGTCTTTGGCTGTCTTGGCCGCTTCTTCCACCTCCTGGAATTTCTCTGCAAACTTTGTCAGCTGCTGCTCAGAGGAAAACCCCAAACCAAACACCGTGTTGGCTCTGCTGTCGGCCCACTGCCCAGACGTCTGTGACGTGTTGGTGAAGGTCATATTCGGTGTGATTGTGCTGTTTATGGTCACCTTGGCTCCGTCCACACTGACGATCCCATAGATGTTCCTTGTGACATCACAGAAGTAGGAAACGGTGACCGCCTGTTGCTCGCAGGCATCCAGTTCTTTTTGGTGTTGGGGTCAATTTGGAAGACCTGTGCTCCGGTGGTGAAGATGGGCTGTTCTTCCATCCCCGGCACTGCTTCGGCGGCCACTCCGACCCGGCCTCTCCTCGCGCTCAGTCTCCGCCCGCATGGCGTCTGCTCCCCGTGCGGCACGTGCGGAGGCCCCTGAGGCCTGGCTCAGCCCAGGCGCCGCTCCATTCCACCAGGCGGGGACCCTGGAAAAATCATTCTAAGAGATAAATTAAAAGAGTAATCTGCAATAAGAGGAATAATCTGTAATAAGCATTCCAACTCAGAAAAAAACTGAATATATGTAATACATACAAACTCCTGAGAAGAAAGGTTGAAGCACAGGAAAGCTTTCATGTATAGCAGGTTGTAATATGTTTATTGTTAAAATTATTACCTTTATGTTTTTTTTGAAAAATTAAAGCAAAGTATAATGAAATTAAGTGTTCTTATGCTTATCTGGTACAACAGCCTGTTGAGAAAACTGAAGAGCCCTGTAATCCTGAGGAGGTGGCTTAATCCAAAGAGAGATGCTCCAGGTCCTGTGCACATGAAAGATTTGCCTGCTTCTGCCCATCTAGGAGCTTACTTCCTGAAGCCTTCAGGAGGCAGGAGGCTGAATGAGTTTCTCAGGACAATCTAATCATATCCTGACAGGGAGAAAAAAATCATGACCTATGATGGATTAAAAAATGTATAATTAAAATTTCATTGAAAATTGAGAAATTTTGACTATATATTTATAGAGTGCAAAGCTATGTTATGATTTATGAATGCAATATGGAATAATTGAATCTAGCTAATTGACATATATATAAACTCAAATCCTCAAATCCTTATTGTGTTTGTGTGACAAGGACATTTGAAATTTGTTCTTGGCCATTTTAAAATGACCAATACATTATGTTTAAGCTTACAAACAGATATCAACTTATGTAAACTATAGAGAATCATTGCAATGAATAATGGATTACTATAATTTATATTTAGCTAATTTTCATTCATTAGGACATATTTTATAATTATTTTATTATATTAAATATAAAAGACTACACATGTATGCATAAGTTTGTATATTTACACATATGTCTATAGATGTAAATTAATGTCCCCATAGCTATGTAGTTGGAGATATCAACAGATGTTAATACAACCTAGAAGAATAAGTGCATATTATTAGGAAGAATTATTTTTGAAGGTTTTTTTAATTCTTTAAGTTTTAGGGTACACAGAAATGCAAATCAAAACCACAATGAGATACCGTCTCACACCAGTTAGAATGGCGATCATTAAAAAGTCAGGAAACAACAGGTGCTGGAGAGGATGTGGAGAAATAGGAACACTTTTACACTGTTGGTGGGACTGTAAACTAGTTCAACCATTGTGGAAGTCAGTGTGGCGATTCCTCAGGGATCTTGAACTAGAAATACCATTTGACCCAGCAATCCCATTACTGGGTATATACCCAAAGGATTATAAATCCTGCTGCTATAAAGACACATGCACACGTATGTTTATTGTGGCACTATTCACAATAGCAAAAACTTGGAACCAACCCAAATGTCCAACAATGATAGACTGGATTAAGAAAATGTGGCACATATACACTATGGAATACTATGCAGCCATAAAAAATGATGAGTTCATGTCCTTTGTAGGGACATGGATG